>NC_056565.1:15356595-15359095 GCF_013358625.1 Macadamia integrifolia
AACGAGCCATGTACTTGTTTTCACATACATGCCAAGCCTTTGTTGGGCTTTCGTTGCGGCTACGACCGGAGGAGGCAACAGCCGTCGCGACATAGCGATATATACTAGGCAACCACGAGGGCAAAGCAGCACGCCGTGGCAGGCGCAACGCACACCAAGGGCAAAACTTCGAAACCAACATACCGTGAATGCGTCTTGCACAGGCGATGCCACTCTTGGTCATGCTATACGGCGTTTGACACATGCGGCGCAAGATGTGGATGCACCGCAGCGCAAGGCAGGCAGCCCTGCGCGCCCAGCAGCACACACTGGCAAGCAACGGTGTGCGGCAGAGGGGAAGACTGTCGGGACGGACGCGCCATGTACATGTTCTCACAAACCACACCTTCCTTGGAAATGCTATGCGTCGAGGCGTCGAGGTGGCATCAGAAGTTGGGGCGTGACAGCGCATGGTACCCGTCCATGTGCGCCCAGCAGCCCACGGTGGCGGGCAAGGCCATGCCGAAGAAGGGGGCGGCGTTGCATGACAGAATGGCTCACCATTCGCAAGCACGTCCACCTTCGTAGAGCACGCTCTCCCACCACTGGCACACGTTACAGCAGCTGCGGGCACATGGCACGGAAGGCAGGCGGCCATGCGGGTCCAGCCGCACGCAGTGGCGGGCCTCAGCGCACACCGAGGGCCAACTCATCGAAACCCACGTGCCATTTCACTTCTTTTACCATGCCATGGGTCTTTTCGGATTGCCTACCATGCCCCCTCATCGTCTGCTGCCCCTCGGTGCGGCCCCTCAAAAACCACCCTGGGAGTGACACCCCCCTCGCTCAAGGTAGCTCTTATACTCTTTGCCCATTTCCAGAAGGAGACATGACCACCCCCCAAAAATATACCGTTCTATTTTTTGAGCTACAAATATCCAAATCAAATGAAACTTGGTAAGAAATTAAGGAAAAATCCAAAGATTATTTTCATATAAAAATCGCCGTCTTCGGATAAATATTTATTTTTTTATTAATTTTTTAATATTAAAAAATATATTAAATTCAAAAAACTATGAAAAATCCATTTTAATGTATTTTTCTGAAAACTAAATTTCGGATGTCTTCCAAAGGTTGATAGAATGTTCTGAAAAAATATTGGACCATTCCAACATATTTTGATATTTTTTATTATTTTATGATTGAAACATTACGAAAAATACCCAAAAAAATGGAAATGCGGGGTTTAAGTGAAAATGATTGTACTTTGGGTGCCAAATAGCCAATTGCATGGCTTTTCTAACCCAAAGGGATGTTTCGCACAACATGATTTAAAGACCCAAACTACGTTGTGCGGGCATGGCCTTGGCGTGTGCAGCAGTCGGTGCCTCGTGTGCAGCCGAAGGTAGCAAACGAGCCTCTTTTGCATGGACGATGGGGGCCATGAAAGCACCCATGTGTGAGCCACGTGTGTGCGGCTATGTGCACGGCGGACTAGACCTGGGATCGATGTTGCGGCAATGCGTGCAACCTTACGCGAGCCATGTGCCGAAAAGCCCGTGGCATGTGCGGCCATGCCAGCCACCAATATCGACGCATGGGAGGCCGTGCCAGCGAACTTGCTCGCGGTAGTGCACTCATGGGCGGTGCATGTGGACCACGCAACGCAACCTTGCGCGCGGCGGTGCAGCCGTGCCTGCAACCTCTTGCGTGGCTCTTCCGGAAAATCCCGAAACCTAGCGCGCGACGACGAAGCGATGGGCGTGGCACATGCAGCCATGCATGCGACCTGGGGGGCGGTTGAAGCAATGCACGCAATCTTGCGAGCGCTAGGGCAGCAAGGGGCGCGGCATGTGCGGCCATGCAAGCAACATTGCGCGGGTTAGTGCGGCCAGAAGCGCGGAATGTGCGGCGTGGAACGTAACCTTGGGCGCGACTGTGCAGCCATCTGCGTGTCATGTGCGCCATGCGCGCAATCATCCGCGCGGCGTGTGTTGCCACGCGCGAAACCATGTGCAAGGCTTGTGCAGCCGTGGTCGCAGCCATGTGCGTGGAAGTGCGGCACGGGCAGCAGCCCAGCGCGCGCTGCCTGCACCATTGCCATCCGCCATGTGCACCCGGGCCTACCACCTTTCGTGCAGTTGAGCAGCCTTTCCAGCAGTAATGTGCGTTGTTGCCTGCCGCCTTACGCGCGGTGTGCACCTTTGCCCCCAGCCATGTGCGCGCGGTAGCCTACACCCCTGCGCGCGATAGTGGAACCTTACCCCCAACCGTGCCCGAGGTTGCGTGCAACCATGTGTGCGGTATTGCAGCAATGCCCGCATCCATGTGCGCGGTAGCCTGCCTCGATGCCAGCAGACTTAGCGCGCTAGTGCAACCTTGCCCTCGGCGATGCCTACGCCTTTTGCGTCCATGCCCGCTGCCTTCCGCGCGGTAGTGCAGCCATGCCTGCCACCATGCACGCACATTGTGCGGCCCTGCGTGCGGTACTGCCGCCTCGTGCACTGCCTTCATATGCACT
>NC_056565.1:15371595-15374095 GCF_013358625.1 Macadamia integrifolia
GCAACCTATGTTCTCCAGAGACCCACACGTCATTGTTGTATTACAACACTGGACGCAAAAAGGCATGCAAGCACCTCCACACCTAGGCCCGACTTAGAAATGCACTTCTCCAAATAGCATAGGCCACAAAACCGACCATGAAAAAACCCTTGCAAGCAACAAACCCACGATAGTGCAATTTAAAAAAACAATAAACAATGGGACGGGGGGGAGGGACCAACCAAATATTTACTGTGCACATTGACTTTACCAATGATTCCGTCAAATGTAGATAACACCCCACCCCTTGCACCATGACCTACATATGACAACAAGCCATAGAGCAAAGAAGGGTGCAAATGTGTGACTTCGACCACGCTCGTAAACAGTGGCACTAGCACAACTACACATGGAAGGAAGCAAAGCACGTCAAACTACCACGGTGCCTAGATGGGGTTAATCGACGGGGCCAATGCTTCATTTGTACGTTTTTCACATGCCATGACTCCCTTGGGCATGCTGTACAAAACTAGCAAAAGTTGCAGTAGGCTGCAATGAGGGTGTAACTACAGTGTGCAGGCAGCCATGCAAACCCACCAGCACGCATTGGCCAGCCAAGGTGCAAAACAAGGGGCTAATCATCCTGACCCTCATGCCATGTTGCTGTCCTTCACATGCCATGCAACTCTTGGAAATGCTGTGTGGCTACTGGCATATGTGGAAGCAGATATGCAAGGGGCCATGCACACCCAGTAGCACTCCATGGCAGGCCACAGCGCACATCGAAGGCAATCATCGGAACCAACATGCCTTGATGGTGATTTTCACATGCCAAGCCTATCTCGGACATGCCATGCGGCTGCGGGCGCATCTGGCAGTAGTTGTGGGGGCACGGCAGCACAAGGCAGGAACCCTTGCGCACCAATCAGCCCGGGGTGGCAGGCAACGGTGTGCGGAAGAGGGGCTAAACATCGGGACGCATTGGCCATTTCCTTGTTTTTAAATGCCATGCCTCTCTGGAAACTGCTGTGCAGCCACGGACACGTGTCAGCAACTGTGGGGGCATGGCAGCGGTAGGTAGGGAGCGAAGGGCACCCAGCCGCACACGGTTGCTGGCATTGGCGTGCGGCAGATAGGCTGACCACCTGGACAAACGAGCAATGTACTTGTTTTCACATACATGCCAAGCCTTTGTTGGGCTTTCGTTGCGGCTACGACCGCAGGAGGCAACAGCTGTCGCGACATAGCAGTATATATTAGGCAACCACAAGGGCAAAGCAGCACGCCGTGGCAGGCGCAACGCGCACCAAGGGCAAAATCTTCGAAACCAACATACCGTGAATGCGTCTTGCACAGGCGATGCCACTCTTGGTCATGCTATACGGCGTTTGACACATGCGGCGCAAGATGTGGAGGCACTGCAACGCAAGGCAGGCAGCCATGCGTGCCCAGCAGCACACTGGCGAGCAACTGTGTGCGGCAGAGGGGAAGACTGTCGGGACGGACGCGCCATGTACATGTTCTCACAAACCACACCTTCCTTGGAAATGCTATGCGTCGAGGGGCACATGTGGCATCAGAAGTTGGGGCGTGACAGCACATGGTACCCGTCCATGTGCACCCAGCAGCCCGCGGTGGCGGGCAAGGCCATGCGGAAGAAGGGGGCGGCGTTACATGACAGAAGGGCTCACCATTCGCAAGCACGTCCACCTTCGTAGAGCACGCTCTCCCACCACTGGCACACGTTACAGCAGCTGCGGGCACATGGCACGGAAGGCAGGCGGCCATGCCCGTCCAGCCGCACGCAGTGGCAGGCCTCAGCGCACACAGAGGGCCAACTCATCGAAACCCACGTGCCATTTCACTTCTTTTACCATGCCATGGGTCTTTTCGGATTGCCTACCATGCCCCCTCATCGTCTGCTGCCCCTCGGTGCGGCCCCTCAAAAACCACCCTGGGAGTGACACCCCCCTCCCTTAAGGTAGCTCTTATACTCTTTGCCCATTTCCAGAAGGAGACATGACCACCCCCCAAAAATATACCGTTCTATTTTTTGAGTTACAAATATCCAAATCAAATGAAACTTGGTAAGAAATTAAGGAAAAATCCAAAGATTATTTTCATATAAAAATCGCCGTCTTCGGATAAATATTTATTTTTTTATTAATTTTTTAATATTAAAAAATATATTAAATTCAAAAAACTATGAAAAATCCATTTTAATGTATTTTTCTGAAAACTAAATTTCGGATGTCTTCCAAAGGTTGATAGAATGTTCTGAAAAAATATTGGACCATTCCAACATATTTTGATATTTTTTATTATTTTATGATTGAAACATTACGAAAAATACCAAAAAAAATGGAAAATGCGGGGTTTAATTGAAAATGATTGTACTTTGGGTGCCAAATAGCCAATTTCATGGCTTTTCTAACCCAAAGGGATGTTTCGCACAACATGATTTAAAGACCCAAACTACGTTGTGCGGGCATGGCCTTGGCGTGTGCAGCAGTCGTGCCTC
>NC_056565.1:15381595-15390545 GCF_013358625.1 Macadamia integrifolia
GGCACCCAACAGCACACGGTTGCTGGCATTGGCGTGCGGCAGATAGGCTGCCCACCTGGACAAACGAGCCATGTACTTGTTTTCACATACATGCCAAGCCTTTGTTGGGCTTTCGTTGCGGCTACGACCGGAGGAGGCAACAGCCGTCGCGACATAGCGATATATACTAGGCAACCACGAGGGCAAAGCAGCACGCCGTGGCAGGCGCAACGCACACCAAGGGCAAAATCTTCGAAACCAACATACCGTGAATGCGTCTTGCACAGGCGATGCCACTCTTGGTCATGCTATACGGCGTTTGACACATGCGGCGCAAGATGTGGATGCACCGCAGCGCAAGGCAGGCAGCCCTGCGCGCCCAGCAGCACACACTGGCAAGCAACGATGTGCGGCAGAGGGGAAGACTGTCGGGACGGACGCGCCATGTACATATTCTCACAAACCACACCTTCCTTGGAAATGCTATGCGTCGAGGGGCACATGTGGCATCAGAAGTTGGGGCGTGACAGCGCATGGTACCCGTCCATGTGCGCCCAGTAGCCCACGGTGGCGGGCAAGGCCATGCCGAAGAAGGGGGCGGCGTTGCATGACAGAATGGCTCACCATTCGCAAGCACGTCCACCTTCGTAGAGCACGCTCTCCCACCACTGGCACACGTTACAGCAGCTGCGGGCACATGGCACGGAAGGCAGGCGGCCATGCGCGTCCAGCCGCACGCAGTGGCAGGCCTCAGCGCACACCGAGGGCCAACTCATCGAAACCCACGTGCCATTTCACTTCTTTTACCATGCCATGGGTCTTTTCGGATTGCCTACCATGCCCCCTCATCGTCTGCTGCCCCTCGGTGCGGCCCCTCAAAAACCACCCTGGGAGTGACACCCCCCTCCCTCAAGGTAGCTCTTATACTCTTCGCCCATTTTCAGAAGGAGACATGACCACCCCCCAAAAATATACCGTTCTATTTTTTGAGCTACAAATATCCAAATCAAATGAAACTTGGTAAGAAATTAAGGAAAAATCCAAAGATTATTTTCATATAAAAATCGCCGTCTTCGGATAAATATTTATTTTTTTATTAATTTTTTAATATTAAAAAATATATTAAATTCAAAAAACTATGAAAAATCCATTTTGATAGAATGTTCTGAAAAAATATTGGACCATTCCAACATATTTTGATATTTTTTATTATTTTATGATTGAAACATTACGAAAAATACCCAAAAAAATGGAAATGCGGGGTTTAATTGAAAATGATTGTACTTTGGGTGCCAAATAGCCAATTTCATGGCTTTTCTAACCCAAAGGGATGTTTCGCACAACATGATTTAAAGACCCAAACTACGTTGTGCGGGCATGGCCTTGGCGTGTGCAGCAGTCGGTGCCTCGTGTGCAGCCGAAGGCAGCAAACGAGCCTCTTTTGCATGGACCATGGGGCCACGAAAGCACCCATGTGTGAGCCACGTGCGTGCGGCTATGTGCACGGCGGACTAGACCTGGGATCGATGGTGCGGCAATGCGTGCAACCTTACGCGAGCCATGTGCCGAAAATCCCGTGGCATGTGCGGCCATGCCAGCCACCAATATCGACGCATGGGAGGCCGTGCCAACGAACTTGCTCGCGGTAGTGCACTCATGGGCGGTGCATGTGGACCACGCAACGCAACCTTGCGCGCGGCGGTGCAGCCGTGCCTGCAACCTCTTGCGTGGCTCTTCCGGCAAATCCCGAAACCTAGCGCGCGACGACGAAGCGATGGGCGTGGCACATGCAGCCATGCATGCGACCTGGGGGGCGGTGTGAAGCAATGCACGCAATCTTGCGAGCGCTAGGGCAGCAAGGGGCGCGGCATGTGCGGCCATGCAAGCAACATTGCGCGGGTTAATGCGGCCAGAAGTGCGACATGTGTGGCGTGGACTGTGCAGCCATCTGCGTGTCATGTGCGCCATGCGCGCAATCATCCGCGTGGCATGTGTTGCATGCGCCAAACCATGTGCGAGGCTTGTGCAGCCGTGGTCGCAGCCATGTGCGTGGAAGTGCGGCACGGGCAGCAGCCCTGCGCGCGCTGCCCGCACCATTGCCATCCGCCATGTGCACCCAGGCCTACCACCTTTCGTGCGGTTGAGCAGCCTTTCCAGCAGCAATGTGCGTAGTTGCCTGCCGCCTTACGCGCGGTGTGCACCTTTGCCCCCAGCCATGTGCGCGCGGTAGCCTGCACCCCTGCGCGCGATAGTGGAACCTTACCCCCAACCGTGCCCGAGGTTGCGTGCAACCATGTGTGCGGTATTTCAGCAACGCCCGCATCCATGCGCGCGGCAGCCTGCCTCGACGCCAGCAGACTTAGCGCGCTAGTGCAACCTTACCCTCGGCGATGCCTACGCCTTTTGCGTCCATGCCAGCTGCCTTCCGCGCGGTAGTGCAGCCATGCCTGCCACCATGCACGCACATTGTGCGGCCCTGCGTGCGGTACTGCCGCCTCGTGCACTGCCTTCATATGCACTTAGGCACCCTTAGGGGCACGCGTTGGCATTGTCATGGGCACGTATATGTGCACACTTGCGGCATTCAAGAGCACAATTAAGCGACACTTGGGCTACACTTGGGTGCACGCTTAGACACACTTATTCAACACTTGCTGGCACGTGTAGGCACATTTAAGGCGACACTTGGGGCATTCGAGAGCATGCNGGGGCAACATCTTTCCATCCAACGAGGTAAGCAACACAGGAACAATTTTCATGCTCTTGACAAAGACACTTTTGGCCCATCACGACCCATAGAGGTATCTATGCATAGTGGTTCAATACACAAGCAAAGAGCCCACAACCACAAGAAAAACAATAGCCACTCACGCGCATTGCGTCCACTACCGACACAATCCACCGCCAAACCTACTACAACGTAATAAGGATTTGGTAGAAGAAAAATCAATAGCCCCGCTAAGCACGAAAATCACAACAATCAACAGGGGTCGAGGGACTTGAGATCTATCTCCACCTACAAGCTTGCAATTTTCTTTTTAAAAACAAAAGTGTGGGGGAGTGGGGGGAGGGGGAAGTGGAGGGACTCGTGATCTGTCTCCACCTGCAACCTTGCAAACCTATGTTCTCCAGAGACCCACGTTAATGTCGCATCATAACAGTTGCGGCAGGAGGCATGCAAATACCTCCGCACCCGGGCACGACTTAGAAACGTATTTCTCCAAATACCATAAAGGCCACAAAATCGAGCATGGGAAAAAACTCTTGCAAGCAACAAACCCACGAGAATGTAATTTTCCTTTTAAAAACAAAAGTGGGGGCAGGGGAGGGGGAGGGACTCGTGATCTGTCTACACCTACAAGCTTGCAAACCTATGTTCTCCAGAGACCCACGTTAATGTCGCATTATAACAATTGCGGCATGAGGCACGCAAACACCTCCGCACCTAGGCACGACTTAGAAATGCATTGCTCCCAATACCAAAAGGCCACAAAACCGAGCATGACAAAACTCTTGCAAGCAACATACCCACGAGAATGGAGATTTTTTTAAAAGCAAGGAGGGGGGAGGGAATCATGATCTACCACCACCTACAAGCTTGCAACCTATGTTCTCCAGAGACCCACACGTCATTGTTGTATTACAACACTTGACGCAAAAAGGCATGCAAGCACCTCCACACCTAGGCCCGACTTAGAAATGCACTTCTCCAAATAGCATAGGCCACAAAACCGACCATGAAAAAACCCTTGCAAGCAACAAACCCACGATAGTGCAATTTAAGAAAACAACAAACAATGGGATGGTGGGGAGGGACCAACCAAATATTTACTGTGCACATTGACTTGACCAATGATTCCGTCAAATGTAGATAACACCCCACCCCTTGCACCATGACCTACATATGACAACAAGCCATAGAGCAAAGAAGGGTGCAAATGTGTGACTTCGACCACGCTCGTAAACAGTGGCACTAGCACAACTACACATGGAAGGAAGCAAAGCACGTCAAACTACCACAGTGCCTAGATGGGATTAATCAACGGGGCCAATGCTTCATTTGCACGTTTTTCACATGCCATGACTCCCTTGGGCATGCTGTACAAAACTAGCAAAAGTTGCAATAGGCTGCAATGAGGGTGTAACTACAGTGTGCAGGCAGCCATGCAAACCCACCAGCACGCATTGGCCAGCCAAGGTGCAAATCAAGGGGATAATCATCCTGACCCTCATGCCATGTTGCTGTCCTTCACATGCCATGCAACTCTTGGAAATGCTGTGTGGCTACTGGCATATGTGGCAGCAGATATGCAAGGAGCCATGCACACCCAGCAGCATTCCATGGCAGGCCACAGCGCACATCAAAGGCAATCAACGGAACCAACGTGCCTTGATGGTGATTTTCACATGCCAAGCCTATCTCGGACATGCCATGCGGCTGCGGGCGCATCTGGCGGTCGCTGTGGGGGCACGACAGCACAAGGCAGGAACCCTTGCGCACCCATCAGCCCGGGGTGGCAGGCAACGGTGTGCGGAAGAGGGGCTGAACATCGGGACGCATTGGCCATTTCCTTGTTTTCAAATGCCATGCCTCTCTGGAAACTGCTGTGCAGCCACGGACACGTGTCAGCAACTGTGGGGGCATGGCAGCGGTAGGTAGGGAGCGAAGGGCACCCAGCAGCACACGGTTGCTGGCATTGGCGTGCGGCAGATAGGCTGCCCACCTAGACAAACGAGCCATGTACTTGTTTTCACATACATGCCAAGCCTTTGTTGGGCTTTCGTTGCGGCTACGACCGGAGGAGGCAACAGCCGTCGTGACATAGCGATATATACTAGGCAACCACGAGGGCAAAGCAGCACGCCGTGGCGAGCGCAACGCGCACCAAGGGCAAAATCTTCGAAACCAACATACCGTGAATGCGTCTTGCACATGCGATGCCACTCTTGGTCATGCTATACGGCGTTTGACACATGCGGCGCAAGCTGTGGATGCACTGCAGCGCAAGGCAGGCAGCCCTGCGCGCCCAGCAGCACACACTGGCAAGCAACTGTGTGCGGCGGAGGGGAAGACTGTCGGGATGGACGCGCCATGTACATGTTCTCACAAACCACACCTTCCTTGGAAATGCTGTGCGTCGAGGGGCACATGTGGCATCAGAAGTTGGGGCGTGACAGCGCATGGTACCCGTCCATGTGCGCCCAGCAGCCCACGGTGGCGGGCAAGGCCATGCGGAAGAAGGGGACGGCGTTGCATGACAGAAGGGCTCACCATTCGCGAGCACGCTCTGCCACCACTGGCACACGTTACAGCAGCTGCGGGCACATGGCACGGAAGGCAGGCGGCCATGCGCGTGCAGCCGCACGCAGTGGCAGGCCTAAGCGCACACCGAGGGCCAACTCATCGAAACCCACGTGCCATTTCACTTCTTTTACCATGCCATGGGTCTTTTCGGATAGCCTACCATGCCCCCTCATCGTCTGCTGCCCCTCGGTGCGGCCCCTCAAAAACCACCCTGGGAGTGACACCCCCCTCCCTCAAGGTAGCTCTTATACTCTTTGCCCATTTCCAGAAGGAGACATGACCACCCCCCAAAAATATACCGTTCTATTTTTTGAGCTACAAATATCCAAATCAAATGAAACTTGGTAAAAATATTTTTTGAGCTACATAATATAATGATTTATTGTTTGATAAATCTACTTTTGTCATAGCTATTAAAGCTTGTCTTAATTGGGATTTAAGATCCCATCTTTCATCAAGTATACAAATTAGGACTTTTGTTCCTACTTTCTTTCTGGCAAAGCCCTTAATTCCTATTATAAACAATCCTAGATGAAAATATCTTTTATTTGCTAATAATAGTTGTCTTATCGAGTTTTGACTAATTACATCAATGGTTTCTACTTCATCATTTGATACTGATAAAGTAACTTCCTGATAGCCTGAGAATAAACTGGTGTCTCTTAAAAAACTATTATGTGCATATAACTGTCTTGGATTTATCATACGGGCTTGTTGAGTACTAAATCTAGTAATATCTGATTCAACATCTACTATTTCTTCTAATTTAATTTCTTCATTATTACTATTACTTCCACTTCCTCTTAATACTCTTCTGATCATACTGTCATCTGTTGTATTTTGTGGTCTAGTATCTTGTTCTTGTATTGTTCTACTTCTTCCTGAGAATGGTCTAAATCTATTCATTTTAATTTATATGATTTTGTTGAAGTTTCTTCTTCTAAAATTTTCTCTGCTGGTATAAAACTTCCATTACAAGTCTTTTTTATTATTTTTATATTATATTCGGATGTAGATATTTTTAAATTACTTAATTTTTGTCCTATATCATCAAGTTCTCTGGTAATTCTGTTATTCATATTTATTTCTTCTAATTTCTTTAATATTTTGATTAAACCTATTATGATCAAATTATTTTGTGTTATTAAAATCTGATCGTGTGTTGCAGGTGGTTTATATTTAGTTAAACCTTGATTTTCTATAGATAATCCTAATGAATAATCTTCGAGTAAAATTTTTAATTCTGTTAATTCTGGTTCTAAGTTTATCATTAGAAACTTTAAATGTTTAATTCTTCTTTGTTCATTTAATAAAATTTCTGAAATTTTATGTATTATAAAATTTTAATAAATCTTCTATATTTTTGATTCTTTCATCAAACTGATTTGTTATTTCTAAAAACTTTTGTTCTATCTTTGTAGATAGTCTTAATAATTCTAATATAACCGTTTTTTCTGATTCATTCTCTTGTTGAGTTTGTTTTAACAATAAAGTAATACTTCTATTAATATAATCTAAATTTTGTTGTATTTTATTTACTTCTGTTCTTATTTTAAAAATTTCTGATTGTAAATAATCTATTCTGTCCATTCAGTAAAACTTCTTGGTAAAGCTAATAATGGATAATAGTTTCTATGAGAATTTTTCCAAAGGTTATATCTTAGAATATGATTATTATATTTTCTAAATAATCCTTCTGGAGTTAGATATGTTTTTTGTAGAATAATTCTTTTAACTTCTTCTGGTAAATTCTTTAATTCTTCAGATGATTCTAATATAGATTCACAAAAATCTTTATAATATACTTGAACGATTCTTGTTAAAGAATTTATATCAAGATATTCAATTCTAAAATAATCATAATGATAAATTCTATTATATTCTCTGACAAGATATTCTATAAAACTGAAATAATTTAAATAAACTGAAAACATAAAATAAACTTGAATAATTTTACACAAGGACCAGATATAAAAAGACTAGGAGGATTTGGCTCAACAGATAAACCCAGTACTAGTAACCAAGTAATAGAAAACTATACACTAGCTACTATTGAAAAACCAGAAACTATCCAAAAAGAAATCGCAATATTTTGCCAAGTAAAAAATAGTTTAAATAATTTGCAAACACTCTGTAGAATAAAAATAAATAAGAAAATAGTATATTTAAAGGCCATAATTGATACAGGATGTACTAGTTCTATAATAAATCCAAGATTTTTTAATAAAAATGACTTTGAAGAAACAAACAAACCAACAATAGCAACATCAGTTGATGGAATAGAAACCGAATATAAATATAAATTAAAACCAGCATCGATAAGTTTCAAAGATGTTTGTGATAAATATTCAATAGACTATCCACTTAATAATGTATACTTAAGGAAATGTCCTTGGGATATGTTGTTAGGGTTAGGATTTATATTAGCACAATCAGGAGGATTATATGTTAACAAACATAGTATTATAATATTCAAAAATATAACACAAACACCAACCTATCCACCTTACCCAAATATCAAACAGAATGATAAAAAGATATTTGATGAATGTCCTTGTAAAATACCTGGACAATGTAAAATAAATAAGGAAGTAATAAATACTGGATTAACTTTAGAAGATAACACCATGGAAGACTTTGAAGAATTAGTTCCAGAATATAATATAACAAGTTTTGAAGATGGAATAAATCCATCATTAATTTTAGCCATATTAGAAAACACTAACAGTATTAAGAAAGCTATAGAAAGACTAGAACAGATAGAAATAATTCAAGATACCCTTTAAGATATTGGGAAAAAGATAAACCTATTATGAAATTAGAAATTATAAACCCAAATTTAAAAATAAATTCAGGAGTACCAAAATATCATCCTATAGATTCAGAACAATTTAAACTCCATATTAAAGAATTGTTAGAATTAAATCTAATAAGAAAATCCAATAGTCCTCACAGATCTGCAGCTATGATAGTTATGAAAGAAAGTGAGAAAAGAAGAGGAAAAAGCCGAATGGTAATAAATTATAAAAGATTTATACCAATATTTAGAAACATTTTTAGGAGAAACAATGAAAGCAAATTGGGAAAGATATAAAGTAGAATATCCAGAAGAACTTAGAGCATTAAAAACATTTGGACCAAACCCATATAATTTTGTTAATAAGATACATATGTTAGCAACAGGACGTGATCCTAACAGTTCTAGGATAGAACAACAAACAGAGGCCTTAGCACAATTAGAAAGATTAGTTTTAACAGATTACAGATATGCAAAAAGTTTTCTTAAAGAATACTATTATTTTGCAAGTATAAGTGGAAATTATTTTACACAATCAGTAAAAGATAAATTATTCCAGAAGCTACCTGGACAATTAGGAGAAGAAATAAGACAAAAATGGCATCCTATAAATGACATTCCAGAAAATGATAATATTGGTATTAGGATACAACATATTATAAAATGTTTAAAAGAAAAATGCATAACTATCCAGATTCAACAACAATTTCAAAAAGAACAATATAGTTTTTGTAAAGATATTTATGTACCCCAGATATATGGAAGAGAAGGAAAAGACATTTATAGAAGGAAACAAAACATAAAAACAAGATTACAGAGACCCCAATATAAACCTAGATATCAAAGAAGAAGTAATTATAATTATAAAA
>NC_056565.1:15395565-15408065 GCF_013358625.1 Macadamia integrifolia
ATATGACAACAAGCCATAGAGCAAAGAAGGGTGCAAATGTGTGACTTCGACCACGCTCGTAAACAGTGGCACTAGCACAACTACACATGGAAGGAAGCAAAGCACGTCAAACTACCACAGTGCCTAGATGGGATTAATCAACGGGGCCAATGCTTCATTTGCACGTTTTTCACATGCCATGACTCCCTTGGGCATGCTATACAAAACTAGCAAAAGTTGCAATAGGCTGCAATGAGGGTGTAACTACAGTGTGCAGGCAGCCATGCAAACCCACCAGCACGCATTGGCCGGCCAAGGTGCAAAACAAGGGGCTAATCATCCTGACCCTCATGCCATGTTGCTGTCCTTCACATGCCATGCAACTCTTGGAAATGCTGTGTGGCTACTGGCATATGTGGCAGCAGATATGCAAGGAGCCATGCACACCCAGCAGCACTCCATGGCAGGACACAGCGCACATCGAAGGCAATCATCGGAACCAACGTGCCTTGATGGTGATTTTCACATGCCAAGCCTATCTCGGACATGCCATGCGGCTGCGGGCGCATCTGGCGGTAGCGGTGGGGGCACGACAGCACAAGGCAAGAACCCTTGCGCAGCAATCAGCCAGGGGTGGCAGGCAACGGTGTGCGGAAGAGGGGTTGAACATCGGGACGCATTGGCCATTTCCTTGTTTTCAAATGCCATGCCTCTCTGGAAACTGCTGTGCAGCCACGGACACGTGTCAGCAACTGTGGGGGCATGGCAGCGGTAGGTAGGGAGCGAAGGGCTCCCAGCAGCACACGGTTGCTGGCATTGGCGTGCGGCAGATAGGCTGACCACCTGGACAAATGAGCCATGTACTTGTTTTCACATACATGCCAAGCCTTTGTTGGGCTTTCGTTGCGGCTACGACCGCAGGAGGCAACAGCCGTCGCGACATAGCGGTATATATTAGGCAACCATGAGGGCAAAGCAGCACGCCGTGGCAGGCGCAACGCACACCAAGGGCAAAATCTTCGAAAGCAACATACCGTGAATGCGTCTTGCACAAGCGATGCCACTCTTGGTCATGCTATACGGCGTTTGACACATGCGGTGCAAGATGTGGAGGCACTGCAGCGCAAGGCATGCTGCCCTGCGCGCCCAGCAGCACACACTTGCAAGCAACTGTGTGCGGCAGAGGGGAAGACTGTCGGGACGGACGCGCCATGTACATGTTCTCACAAACCACACCTTCCTTGGAAATGCTATGCGTCGAGGGGCACATGTGGCATCAGAAGTTGGGACGTGACAGCGCATGGTACCCGTCCATGTGCGCCCATCAGCCCACGGTGGCGGGCAAGGCCATGCGGAAGAAGGGGGCGGCGTTGCATGACAGAAGGGCTCACCATTCGCAAGCACGTCCACCTTCGTAGAGCATGCTCTGCCGTGACTGGCACACGTTACAGCAGCTGCGAGCACATGGTGCGGAAGACAGGCGGCCATGCGCGTCCAGCCGCACGCAGTGGCAGGCCTCAGCGCACACCGACGGCCAACTCATCGAAACCCACGTGCCATTTCACTTCTTTTACCATGCCATGGGTCTTTTCGGATTGCCTACCATGCCCCCTCATCGTCTGCTGCCCCTCGGTGCGGCCCCTCAAAAACCACCCTGGGAGTGACACCCCCCTCCCTCAAGGTAGCTCTTATACTCTTTGCCCATTTCCAGAAGGAGACATGACCACCCCCCAAAAATATATCGTTCTATTTTTTGAGCTACAAATATCCAAATCAAATGAAACTTGGTAAGAAATTAAGGAAAAATCCAAAGATTATTTTCATATAAAAATCGCCATCTTCGGATAAATATTTATTTTTTTATTAATTTTTTAATATTAAACAACATATTAAATTCAATAAACTATGAAAAATCCATTTTAATGTATTTTTCTGAAAACTAAATTTCGGATGTCTTCCAAAGGTTGATAGAATGTTCTGAAAAAATATTGGACCATTCCAACATATTTTGATATTTTTTATTATTTTATGATTGAAACATTACGAAAAATACCCAAAAAAATGGAAATGCGGGGTTTAATTGAAAATGATTGTACTTTGGGTGCCAAATAGCCAATTGCATGGCTTTTCTAACCCAAAGGGATGTTTCGCACAACATGATTTAAAGACCCAAACTACGTTGTGTGGGCATGGCCTTGGCGTGTGCAGCCGAAGGCCGCAAACGAGCCTCTGTTGCATGGACCATGGGGGCCACGAAAGCACCCATGTGTGAGCCACGTGCGTGCGGCTATGTGCACGGCGGACTAGACTTGGGATCGATGGTGCGGCAATGCGTGCAACCTTACGCGAGCCATGTGCCGAAAAGCCCGTGGCATGTGCGGCCATGCCAGCCACCAATATCGACGCATGGGAGGCCGTGCCAGCGAACTTGCTCGAGGTAGTGCACTCATGGGCGGTGCATGTGGACCACGCAACGCAACCTTGCGCGCGGCGGTGCAGCCGTGTCTGCAACCTCTTGCGTGGCACTTTCGGCAAATCCCGAAACCTGGCGCGCGACGATGAAGCGATGGGCAGGGCACATACAGCCATGCATGCGACCTGGGGGCGGTGTGAAGCAATGCACGCAATCTTGCGAGCGCTAGGGCAGCAAGGAGCGCGGCATGTGCTGCCATGCAAGCAACCTTGAGCGAGTTAGTGCGGCCAGAAGCGCGGCATGTGCGGCATGGAACGTAACCTTGGGCGCGACTGTGCAGCCATCTGCGTGTCATGTGCGCCATGCGCGCAATCATCCGCGCGGCATGTGTTGCCACGCGCCAAACCATGTGCGAGGCTTGTGCAGCCGTGGTCGCAGCCATGTGCGTGGAAGTTCGGCACGGGCGGCAGCCCTGCGTGCGCTGCTCGCACCATTGCCATCCGCCATGTGCACCCGGGCCTACCACCTTTCGCGCGGTTGAGCAGCCTTTCCAGCAGCAATGTGCGTTGTTGCCTGCCACCTTACGCGCGGTGTGCACCTTTGCCCCCAGCCATGTGCGCGCGGTAGCCTGCACCCCTGCGAGCGAATGTGGAACCTTACCCCTAACCGTGCCCAAGGTTGCGTGCAACCATGTGTGCGGTATTGCAGCAACACCCGCATCCATGTGCGCGGTAACCTGCCTCGACGCCAGCAGACTTAGCGCGCTAGTGCAACCTTGCCCTCGGCGATGCCTACACCTTGTGCGTCCATGCCAGCTGCCTTCCACGCGGTAGTGCAGCCATGCCTGCCACTATGCACGCACATTGTGCGGCCCTGCGTGCGGTACTGCCGCCTCGTGCACTGCCTTCATATGCACTTAGGCACCCTTAGGGGGGCACGCGTTGGCATTGTCATGGGCACGTATGTGTGCACACTTGCGGCATTCAAGAGCACAATTAAGCGACACTTGGGCTACACTTGGGTGCACGCTTAGACACACTTATTCAACACTTGCGGGCACGTATAGGCACATTTAAGGCGACGCTTGGGGCATTCAAGAGCATGCACAGGCACACTTGGTTGCACACTTGGGCAACAGTTGTGGGCAGCATGGGCACATCTAGGCAACACTTGGGCCATTCATTGTGCACTTGTAGTCAACACTTGGGGTGTTGTGCGGCCATTCGCTGTGTACACGTGGGCACACGTAGCCAACACTTGGGGCATGCGTAGGCACACACTTGGGCCATTCAAGAGCACGTTGTCGATGCTTTAGACCTTTCTAAGCAACCGCACCGGCACTTAGCACTTTCACTAGCGCTAAGTCAGCCTAACCACCCTCGTTAAGGGACTAGGGAAGAGAAGAAGTGAACACAAGAGTGAGTTTGAGA
This sequence comes from Macadamia integrifolia, assembly GCF_013358625.1. Taxonomy (NCBI): domain Eukaryota; kingdom Viridiplantae; phylum Streptophyta; class Magnoliopsida; order Proteales; family Proteaceae; genus Macadamia; species Macadamia integrifolia. The sequence goes on from NC_056565.1 coordinate 15,399,388, forward strand.
AGAATGAACCTGTATAGCACTAGAGAACTCTTGAGTACAAGGCTTGAGAACTCACTTGCTTGGTTGAACACTCTTGGTTGGTCCTTGGTGAGTGCCTTTGCCAAATGAGGCAACACCTACCCCAAGTTACAATGGATGGCTAAGATATTTACAAATGTCCTCCATCCAACGGTTGGGGAGGAAACTAGAAGCTTCCCACCTCCTTAGCGGAGCTCTAGAAATCTCTCCCAGAATATCTCCTGTGAATATCTTCTACAAATATCTACAATAAGATATCTATTGTTACTACACCTTTGTAGAAAGCACTAGAACTTGGACCTTACTTAGCCCAACGGCCTAAGTCCATGGGCTTGGTGAGCTAGGCCCGTGGGCCTATGATGGGCAGGTCGTGACACTCTCCCCCCCCTAAATCTGCGACGCCCTCGTCGCAACCTCCTTGTGGTACTTTTATTCACGAGTCGTCTCCCATCTCGTCTCGCTCTCTGGTCGCCCCTTCCACTTGACTAAATACTCCACGTGAGGAGATAGTTTGTGTCTCTGGATGATTGAATCAGCATCCAAATTAGCCTCCCCCTCGCAAGGGTTCTTGTTGTAGTCACATAACTTGAGCCTCCTACAACGTCGTCTGGTTGTCTCCGTTCTCTCGTTTGCATCTTCCTCTTTCTTGGCATGGATGGCTTGCTCCCAAATTCTCCTTGTCTTGCCCTCCCGACCAAGGGCAAGTACGCACCTAGCCCCTGGATGGTGTTGGCACTTGTCTCTAGGCTTGAACCGATTCCTCTTATCACGCTTGTGCCTTAGTGCCTCTCCTTTAGACATGTCATGAGAGGTAGTGGCTTCCCTCGCCGTTGTCCTCCTACTCTTCCCATACTTCTTCTCCAGTACGAGCTTCCACCTTATCCAACTCCTTTGCATACTTGAGCCTTAAAGGTGGCAACCATCTCCTCTTGGTTACTTACTATGGTGTTAAGAGCACCTTGTAGGGACCCCTTGAGCTCCCCCATCTGGCCATCAAGCTCCTCCCCACTTTGCTCCGCGACATTTAGGCACCACTTTGCCTCGGCCAATACTTGCTCCCCTCGAGCTAAGCAAGGCCCCATAGCGACGCCAAAGTCGACGGACTCGGTTTTCAAACAGTGACAAGCCCTGGGTTTAGCCCGGGTTCTGTCCCCAAAACCATGGTTATAAGGAGAAGGCGCCCAGGGACTTATATGATCGCGGTGTTGGACCAGCTCTTCCGATGTGGGACTAATATCGTTAGTTCCCGCCAGACACGCATCGGATGCACATCCACAGCACCGCCCGGCTCTGATACCAGGTTTTCAAACAGTGACAAGCCCTGGGTTTAGCCCGGGTTCTCTCCCCAAAACCATGGTTACAAGGAAAAGGCGCCCAGGGACTTATATGATCGCGGTGTTGGAGAAGATATTTGCAGAGGCCACTGTAAACCCTAAACCCTAAACTGCCCAAATCCATTCATAAGGGGACTTTAAATAGCCAGGGGATACAAGGGACATGTGGGGCCCAAGCCATGTGTCCTTCACATGGACTTCACATGCTTGTGGGACCGTATGTCGAGAGTGTCGGCATACATACATACGACAGTATAAACATACACATACGATAGTATACACAATACATGACATACGATAGTATACACAATACATGACAGTATACGACAGTATACATACACACACATAATTTACATGACAGTATACGACAGTATACATACACACACATAATTTATACTTCAATCTGTATCTGGATCAGATGAACTGCTGTATGGGTAGAACGCAGCTTTATCGATAAGCCAATCATCATAGGCATCCATTAGAGGAATGATGCGAGGGCAAAGCAGTCAATCGTTCTGATGTAGTTCCCAGGCGGAATCAACAGTGTGAAGAAGAGGAGCTGGGACTTGATGGGGCTGGATGTCATTTACGCTGCACATGGACAGAAGAAACTGTTGCCACTCTGATCGATGCTGTCGTCGAGTGATGAAGAGGGCATATGGCTTTGTTCCATACACATGATAGTCTGTTGTGTATTCAATGTAATGGCAGGGGTGTAGGGTATATGGAGGATCAGTTATTTGGAGAATAGCCAGAGGTCTATGGAAGAGGATAGTGCTGTAGTGCATTGGTGTATCAGGGGAATCTGGTTGTGGGAGGAGAGAAGGGAAAAGGTCGAACCAAGTTTCCATAGGAGCAAAAAGCTGTAGAAATTAGAAAATTGGTAGGTTACGACGGTGGGGTTGTATTGGGCTACACCATTGAAAACACAGTGATTGGATAGCCTGAAGGGGAAAGCTTATAGCTATGGAGTATGCAGTACATAAATGCCAGAGAATGCATTTAAATACAAGAGGTAATTCTTGTAGGTCATGGATGGAATTAAAGGTTAAGATTGTAAGGTAGGGAAAATCTGGGTGAAAGGTGGAACCAGCAAGAAAGAGACCTTCTTGTCGAAGAGCAATTTCTAAAAGCTGGATAGCTGTATGCTTACTGTATGTAAGGATGGCTTTGTAGGTTAAGGTATGAAGGATTTCTGGTGGAAGGTGAGGAGGTAAAGCACAACAAAGGTTATGGCTGGGTTGAGGCTGAGGGGAAGAAGAGGAGGAAGATGAGGCTCCTGGTGTCAAAGGATAGAGGATTGGAATGACAGAAAAGGTAGAGGTAGGACGGGACAGGAAGTCTGCCAAAACATTTTCTGTTCCTTTGATGTGTTTGATATCAAAGGACCATTTTGAGAACCATTGAGCCCAGCGTAACAGTTGATCATTGGGAAGTGTCCGTTGTCTGAATTCAAGCATTCCAGGGAAACTTGACATGTCCAGTTCAATAAGGAACCTGTGTCCAATGAGATGAAACTGGAATTTTTCAATTCCTCGTCTGACTGCAAGAATTTCTTTAAACGTGGAATGATAATGGGCTTCAGATGGTTTGAAGGAGCCACTCTTATAACCACAAACAGTTCTTGTAGAATCAGAGGCTTCTTCAAGGAGAACTGCACCCCAATGAGTATCACTAGCATCAGTTTGAAGGATACGTCGTCCATCAGAAGGAATCTGTAAACATGGGAGTCTTGTAGATAGTTGTTTTAGGGCTTGAATGGCTGCTGAGTGTTCAGAAGACCAGGGAGGAGCTTTCTTTCTCAAGAGTTGATGGAGCACAGATGTGTGTCTGATTTGTTGAGGAAGAAACTCGGTCATATAGTTTACTATTCCAAGGAATTGCTGAACTTGAGTTTTTGTCAGGGGACCATCAGGAAATTGCTGAAGTGAGGTAGCAATATGAGGTTGAAGTTCATACTTTCCGTTGGTAATAGTAACTCCAAGAAAATCAATAGTTGAAACACCAATCTGCATTTTCTTTGGAGAAAGCATGATGCCATAGTCTTGGACTAGTTGATGGAAATGTTGGAGAAGACATAGATGATCATCCTGTGTAGATGAAAATAGAAGAATATCATCAATATAAATCAGGGCATGATCTTAAATTGGAGCAAAGATCTGCATCATGGCACGCTGAAATATTGATGGAGCCGTCTTCAATCCAAATGGCATGACTGTCCACTGTAAATGATAACCAGGAACACAAAAGGCTGTTTTAGGCCGATCTTCAGGAACAATTCCAAGTTGCCAAAAACCAGCTTTTAGATCAAACTTGGAGAAGATATTTGCAGAGGCCAACTGTAGGAGAAGTGCTGGACGAGTTGGTAAAGGGAACTTATCATTAGCCAAGAAGAAATTCAGAGGCCGATAATTGATCACCATTCTCATCTTGCCACGGATTTGTTCTGTTCGTTTATTCACATAAAAGGCTTGACATGCCCAGGGAGACACAGTTGGTTCTAACAGTCCTTGTGTTTGGAGCTGTTGAAGTTCTTGTACTGCAAGAGTCAAATGTTCTGGGGGCATTCCAGGATGACTAGCTTTTGTTGGATTGACATCTTCATTCTTCTTAAAAGGTAAGGAGATGAAGAACTTGGGATTTTTCCAGAGGGGATGAGTACATTTGGTCAAGAACTCAGTATGAGACTCTGCACAGGAAGTTTGCAGAAGTTTGCCTTTAAAATCCTCAAATAGCGTAGGACCTGTACCTGCAAGAAATATGTTAGAAAAGGGGGACCAAGGGAGAAGTTGTTGTTTATATACAAGACCTTGGGGTGTCCATTTAAGAGGAAGATGACTTAAGACATCAAAACCTATGATAAGGTCTTTTCCAGGACAGTGGGAACCTAACATGACATGGGTGAAGGAAAGGGTTGGAAGGAGTTGGATTTTAATGGGTCGTTTGGTTACGAGGGTGATATAGAAGGTTTCATCATTAGCGGCTAAAAAGGGAAGAGGAGGTTCTTGGGGTTTCCAGAAAGAGTTTGGGGTTTCCAGGCAGAATTTCCCTGGTCCTACAGACTATGGTCCTGATTCTCATGGTGTACATCATGTATGGAAGGTGAAACCTCCTGTCCTTCCCTCTGGACAGTCTAAAGAAATATCCCCAGCTGAAGCAGCTTTAAATTGGCAGAATGAGAATGCTATCGTTCAAAACCAGTACCTTGAACATATTCTTGCCTCTACCCAGCATACTTAGCTCATACACTCTCTTAAAGCTGAAATGGATCAAGTTCATGCTGAACTCGCTGGTATTACGTCCTCGACTGCTGATACAGCTCAGGACTTTGCTCTTATTGGCCAAAAAGAGAAACATCTTCGATTTCTTGAGGCCCAATTGCATAGTCTACAACAAGCTCCTCCTCAAGCAGCAACATCCAGTCGACAACAGCCTTTACCATTGACAGTTCCTACTATGTCTTCTCAAGATCCGTTTGCCGCATATACTATACCGGCTCCTCCGGTAGTTGCTTCTTCCAGATCTTTTCCCCTTGAAGAATTGAAGGCTTTACAGTGACAGCAGCGCAATCTGACACCCAGGCAACAACCCAGACCACAACAACCAAAACCTATACCTTTGGATAAATCCTCCCCTCCAAAATTCCAACCATACCCCATGACTGTTACTTATCCCGCACCTGCACCACCTATTTCCACATATCCATCATCACCTTCACCTTCCTCTCCTCGAACTAAGACCAAATATCCTCCTATAAGCGCCATAACTCCCTCTGGAGATGACGTCCTAACAGATCTTCTTACCACCCTAGCCCTTCATGACCCAAAACCTATTCCCGCTTTCATGAATACAGGTCCCGAACCACCTCCTGTCCCTTATCCTGCACCTCCAAATGTTGAAGAGATGGATGGTGATCAGGATGACCCTATGGTCCATAATCCTGAACCTCAACCTCCTCCTCAGCCAACCTATGCTCCTTTTTCAAACCAAGATCCTAAGCAGTTCTTTACCCTCGACAATGTCCCTGTCTCCAAATGGGCATCTAAGTTTGCTGATTTTCATGCCTGGATTAATGCTGAACTTCTACAAGAAGGTGCTACTTCCGTCAGTGTTCTGACTAAGTTTGTTGCTCGCCTTCAAGGAAAACTCAGGGAATGGTATTTAGCCCTTGGTGGATACAGACAATTGCAACTTGTTCAACTTCCTGAAGGACAGTTCATTACAGTTCTCTATCAAGAGTTTCTTGGCCCTGTCTCCAATGATATTACAAAAGCTTGTGAAGAGTTTTTACAACTGAAGTGTTGCTCTCTTGCTCATCCTTATCTTGACAAACACTTCTCTCGCATGACAGACCGATTCCATAAAATTGGTGGCCTTGATGATGAGAACCTCAAGCAGATCTTTTTGAACTCTCTTCTAGATCCCCTTGGTGCTGATACTCTCCAGTTTCTTCGCAACCAGAATATCACCTTGGCCTCCTGCAGCATTGGTTCTTTGTATAGTTTTGCACTCTCGGCCCTTGACAAACTCTGCAATGTCAAGAAAATCTGGTAGGATCTACAATCAAAGTCTGACAAGGTTTCTTCTGCTTGTGATACTTCCTGGATGAAGATCAAATCTAAAGGTTCCGATCACTCTTGTGATTGTCCTACAAAGAAGCCCTTTCATCATAAACGCTTCTTTCACTCCTCTCGGAAGCACAAGAAAAGGTTTCCTTTTAAGCCTTCTCGGTTTAAATGGTTTAAACCCCCTTGGAAGTTCCTTCGGAAAAAACAGTTTCGTGGGAAAAACAAGAATACTTCTTGCTTTATTTGTGGAAAAGATGGACATTTTGCTAAGAATTGTCCTAATAATCGCAAGAAGGATAAGGTGCTTCATATGCTTGCCTCTCTCTATCATGATGATCTACAAGATCCTGACCTAGAATCTCTGTATTCTCTGGATGAAGAACCCACTGATCTTTCCTTATTTTCTATTGACTACCCTGATACAGTTGATCCAAAGTACCTCACAGACTCAGACCCAGAGTCTTCTGTCTCCGAGTCCGAGGAATCTGATCCCCTCTACCAGGTTATTCCCTTTCTTCCCCCAAGTCAACCCCCTCTTCCCTGTCAGTCTATCACCTTACCTCATGCCGCAGTAACCCTTATCCCAGAACCCTATGCTAGACCAGTTCGTCTAATAACCTTCCTTGATACTGGTGCTGCCACTACCATCTTGTCTCCAAAAGTCCTCCCAAACTCTTTCTGGAAGCCCCAAGAACCTCCTCTTTCCTTTTTAGCCGCTAATGGTGAAACCTTCTATATCACCCTCGTAACCAGACGACCCATTAAAATCCAACTCCTTCCAACCCTTTCCTTCACTCATGTCATTTTAGGTTCCCACTGTCCTGGAAAAGACCTTATCATAGGTTTTGATGTCTTAAGTCATCTTCCTCTTAAATGGACACCCCAAGGTCTTGTATATAAACAACAACTTCTCCCTTGGTCCCCCTTTTCTAACATATTTCTTGTAGGTACAGGTCCTACGCTATTTGAGGATTTTAAAGGCAAACTTCTGCAAACTTCCTATGCAGAATCTCATACTGAGTTCTTGACCAAATGTACTCATCCCCTCTGGCAAAGTCCCAAGTTCTTCATCTCCTTACCTTTTAAGAAGAATGAAGATGTCAATCCAACAAAAGCTAGTCATCCTGGAATGCCCCCAGAACATTTGACTCTTGCAGTACAAGAACTTCAACAGCTCCAAACACAAGGACTGTTAGAACCAACTGTGTCTCCCTGGGCATGTCAAGCCTTTTATGTGAATAAACGAACAGAACAAATCCGTGGCAAGATGAGAATGGTGATCAATTATCGGCCTCTGAATTTCTTCTTGGCTGATGATAAGTTCCCTTTACCAACTCATCCAGCACTTCTCCTACAGTTGGCCTCTGCAAATATCTTCTCCAAGTTTGATCTAAAAGCAGGTTTTTGGCAACTTGGAATTGTTCCTGAAGATCGGCCTAAAACAGCCTTTTGTGTTCCTGGTTATCATTTACAGTGGACAGTCATGCCATTTGGATTGAAGACGGCTCCATCAATATTTCAGCGTGCCATGATGCAGATCTTTGCTCCAATTCAAGATCATGCCCTGATTTATATTGATGATATTCTTCTATTTTCATCTACACAGGATGATCATCTATGTCTTCTCCAACATTTCCATCAACTAGTCCAAGACTATGGCATCATGCTTTCTCCAAAGAAAATGCAGATTGGTGTTTCAACTATTGATTTTCTTGGAGTTACTATTACCAACGGAAAGTATGAACTTCAATCTCATATTGCTACCTCACTTCAGCAATTTCCTGATGGTCCCCTGACAAAAACTCAAGTTCAGCAATTCCTTGGAATAGTAAACTATATGATCGAGTTTCTTCCTCAATAAATCAGACACACATCTGTGCTCCATCAACTCTTGAGAAAGAAAGCTCCTCCCTGGTCTTCTGAACACTCAGCAGCCATTCAAGCCCTAAAACAACTATCTACAAGACTCCCATGTTTACAGATTCCTTCTGATGGACGACGTATCCTTCAAACTGATGCTAGTGATACTCATTGGGGTGCAGTTCTCCTTGAAGAACCCTCTGATTCTACAAGAACTGTTTGTGGTTATAAGAGTGGCTCCTTCAAACCATCTGAAGCCCATTATCATTCCACGTTTAAAGAAATTCTTGCAGTCAGACGAGGAATTGAAAAATTCCAGTTTCATCTCATTGGACACAGGTTCCTTATTGAACTGGACATGTCAAGTTTCCCTCGAATGCTTGAATTCAGACAACGGACACTTCCCAATAATCAACTGTTACGCTGGGCTCAATGGTTCTCAAAATGGTCCTTTGATATCAAACACATCAAAGGAACAGAAAATGTTTTGGCAGACTTCCTGTCCCGTCCTACCTCTACATTTTCTGTCATTCCAATCCTCTATCCTTTGACACCAGGAGCCTCATCTTCCTTCTCTTCTTCCCCTCAGCCTCAACCCAGCCATAACCTTTGCTGTGCTTTACCTCCTCACCTTCCACCAGAAATCCTTTATACCTTAACCTACAAAGCCATCCTTACATACAGTAAGCATACAGCTATCCAGCTTTTAGAAATTGCTCTTCGACAAGAAGGTCTCTTTCTTGCTAGTTCCACCTTTCACCCAGATTTTCCCTACCTTACAATCTTAACCTTTACTTCCATCCATGACCTACAAGAATTACCTCCTGTATTTAAATGCATTCTCTGGCATTTATGTACTGCATACTCCATAGCTATAAGCTTTCCCCTTCAGGCTATC
>NC_056565.1:15418065-15420565 GCF_013358625.1 Macadamia integrifolia
CAATCAACGGAACCAACGTGCCTTGATGGTGATTTTCACATGCCAAGCCTATCTCGGACATGCCATGCGGCTGCGGGCGCATCTGGCGGTAGCTGTGGGGGCATGACAGCACAAGGCAGGAACCCTTGCGCACCAATCAGCCCGGGGTGGCAGGCAACGGTGTGCGGAAGAGGGGCTGAACATCGGGACGCATTGGCCATTTCCTTGTTTTCAAATGCCATGCCTCTCTGGAAACTGCTGTGCAGCTACGGACATGTGTCAGCAACTGTGGGGGCATGGCAGCGGTAGGTAGGGAGCGAAGGGCACCCAGCAGCACACGGTTGCTGGCATTGGCGTGCAGCAGATAGGCTGACCACCTGGACAAACGAGCCATGTACTTGTTTTCACATACGTGCCAAGCCTTTGTTGGGCTTTCATTGCGGCTACGACCGTAGGAGGCAACAGCTGTCGTGACATAGTGGTATATATTAGGCAACCACGAGGGCAAAGCAGCACGCCGTGGCAGGCGCAACGCACACCAAAGGCAAAATCTTCGAAACCAACATACGGTGGGGGCGTCTTGCACAGGCGATGCCACTCTTGGTCATGCTATACGGTGTTTGACACATGCGGCGCAAGATGTGGAGGCACTGCAGTGTATGGCAGGCAGCCATGCGCGCCCAGCAGCACACACTAGCAAGCAACTGTGTGCGGCAGAGGGGAAGACTGTCGGGACGGACGCGCCATGTACATGTTCTCACAAACCACACCTTCCTTGGAAATGCTATGCGTCGAGGGGCACACGTGGCATCAGAAGTTGGGAGGTGACAGTGCATGGTACCCCTCCATGTGCGCATAGCAGCCCACGGTGGCGGGCAAGGCTATGCATAAGAAGGGGGCGGCGTTGCATGACAGAAGGGCTCACCATTCGCAAGCACGTCCACCTTCGTAGAGCATGCTCTGCCGCGACTGGCACACGTTACAGCAGCTGCGGGCACATGGCACGGAAGGCAGGTGGCCATGCGCGTCCAGCCGCATGCAGTGGCAGGCCTCAGCGCACACCGAGGGCCAACTCATCGAAACCCACGTGCCATTTCACTTCTTTTACCATGCCATGGGTCTTTTCGGATTGCCTACCACGCGCCCTCATCATCTGCTGCCCCTCAGTGCGGCCCCTCAAAAACCACCCTGGGAGTGACACCCGCCTCCCTCAAGGTAGCTCTTATACTCTTTGCCCATTTCCAGAAGGAGACATGACCACCCCCCAAAAATATACCGTTCTATTTTTTGAGCTACAAATATCCAAATCAAATGAAACTTGGTAAGAAATTAAGGAAAAATCCAAAGATTATTTTCATATAAAAATCGCCGTCTTCGGATAAATATTTATTTTTTTATTAATTTTTTAATATTAAAAAACATATTAAATTCAACAAACTATGAAAAATCCATTTTAATGTATTTTTCTGAAAACTAAATTTTGGATGTCTTCCAAAGGTTGATAGAATGTTTTGAAAAAATATTGGACCATTCCAACATATTTTGATATTTTTTATTATTTTATGATTGAAACATTACGAAAAATACCCAAAAAAATGGAAATGCAGGGTTTAAGTGAAAATGATTGTACTTTGGGTGCCAAATAGCCAATTGCATGGCTTTTCTAACCCAAAGGGATGTTTCGCACAACATGATTTAAAGACCCAAACTATGTTGTGCGGGCATGGCCTTGGCGTGTGCAGCAGTCGGTGCCTCGTGTGTAGCCGAAGGCCGCAAAGGAGCCTCTGTTGCATGGGCCATGGGGGCCACGGAAGCACCCATGTGTGAGCCACGTGCGTGCGGCTATGTGCACGGTGGACTAGACCTGGGATCGATGGTGTGGCAATGCGTGCAACCTTACGCGAGGCATGTGCCGAAAAGCCCGTGGCATGTGCGGCCATGCCAGCCACCAATATTGATGCATGGGAGGCCGTGCCAGCGAACTTTCTCGCGGTAGTGCACTCATGGGCGGTGCATGTGGACCACGCAACGTAACCTTGCGTGCGGCGGTGCAGCCGTGCCTGTAACCTCTTGCGTGGCTCTTCCGGTAAATCCCGAAACCTAGCGCGTGACGACGAAGCGATGGGCGTGGCACATGCAGCCATGCATGCGACCTGGGGGGCGGTGTGAAGCAATGCATGCAATCTTGCGAGCGGTAGGGCAGCAAGGGGTACGGCATGTGCGGCCATGCAAGCAACCTTGCGTGGGTTAGTGCGGCCAGAAGCGCGGCATGTGCGGCTTGGAACGTAACCTTGGGTATAACTGTGCGCGCTATCGTCCGCGTGGTGTGTGTTGCCACGCGCCAAACCATGTGCGAGGCTTGTGCAGCCGTGGTCGCAGCCATGTGCGTGGAAGTGTGGCACGGGAGCAGCCCTGCGCGCGCTGCCCGCACCATTGCCATCCGCCATGTGCACCCGGGCCTACCACCTTTTGTGCGGTTGAGCAGCCTTTCCAGCAGCAATGTGCGTTGTTGCCTGCCGCC
>NC_056565.1:15435565-15438065 GCF_013358625.1 Macadamia integrifolia
ATGGGATTAATCAACGGGGCCAATGCTTCATTTGCACGTTTTTCACATGCCATGACTCCCTTTGGGCATGCTGTACAAAACTAGCAAAAGTTGCAATAGGCTGCAATGAGGGTGTAACTACAGTGTGCAGGCAGCCATGCAAACCCACCAGCACGCATTGGCCGGCCAAGGTGCAAATCAAGGGGCTAATCATCCTGACCCTCATGCCGTGTTGCTGTCCTTCACATGCCATGCAACTCTTGGAAATGCTGTGTGGCTGCTGGCATATGTGGCAGCAGATATGCAAGGAGCCATGCACACCCAGCAGCACTCCATGGCAGGCCACAGCGCACATCAAAGGCAATCAACGGAACCAACGTGCCTTGATGGTGATTTTCACATGCCAAGCCTATCTCGGACATGCCATGCGGCTGCGGGCGCATCTGGCGGTAGCTGTGGGGGCACGACAGCACAAGGCAGGAACCCTTGCGCACCCATCAGCCCGGGGTGGCAGGCAACGGTGTGCGGAAGAGGGGCTGAACATCGGGACGCATTGGCCATTTCCTTGTTTTCAAATGCCATGCCTCTCTGGAAACTGCTGTGCAGCCACGGACACGTGTCAGCAACTGTGGGGGCATGGCAGCGGTAGGTAGGGAGCGAAGGGCACCCAACAGCACACGGTTGCTGGCATTGGCGTGCGGCAGATAGGCTGCCCACCCGGACAAACGAGCCATGTACTTGTTTTCACATACATGCCAAGCCTTTGTTGGGCTTTCGTTGCGGCTACGACCGGAGGAGGCAACAGCCGTCGCGACATAGCGATATATACTAGGCAACCACGAGGGCAAAGCAGCACGCCGTGGCAGGCGCAACGCTCACCAAGGGCAAAATCTTCGAAACCAACATACCGTGAATGCGTCTTGCACAGGCGATGCCACTCTTGGTCATGCTATACGGCGTTTGACACATGCGGCGCAAGCTGTGGATGCACCGCAGCGCAAGGCAGGCAGCCCTGCGCGCCCAGCAGCACACACTGGCAAGCAACGGTGTGCGGCAGAGGGGAAGACTGTCGGGACGGACGCGCCATGTACATGTTCTCACAAACCACACCTTCCTTGGAAATGCTATGCGTCGAGGGGCATCAGAAGTTGGGGCGTGACAGCGCATGGTACCCGTCCATGTGCGCCCAGCAGCCCAAGGTGGAGGGCAAGGCCATGCAGAAGAAGGGGGCGGCATTGCATGACAGAATGGCTCACCATTCGCAAGCACGTCCACCTTCGTAGAGCACGCTCTCCCACCACTGGCACACGTTACAGCAGCTGCGGGCACATGGCACGGAAGGCAGGCGGCCATGCGCGTGCAGCCGCACGCAGTGGCAGGCCTCAGCGCACACCGAGGGCCAACTCATCGAAACCCACGTGCCATTTCACTTCTTTTACCATGCCATGGGTCTTTTCGGATTGCCTACCATGCCCCCTCATCGTCTGCTGCCCCTCGGTGCGGCCCCTCAAAAACCACCCTGGGAGTGACACCCCCCTCCCTCAAGGTAGCTCTTATACTCTTTGCCCATTTCCAGAAGGAGACATGACCACCCCCCAAAAATATACCGTTCTATTTTTTGAGCTACAAATATCCAAATCAAATGAAACTTGGTAAGAAATTAAGGAAAAATCCAAAGATTATTTTCATATAAAAATCGCCGTCTTCGGATAAATATTTATTTTTTTATTAATTTTTTAATATTAAAAAACATATTAAATTCAAAAAAATATGAAAAATCCATTTTAATGTATTTTTCTGAAAACTAAATTTCGGATGTCTTCCAAAGGTTGATAGAATGTTCTGAAAAAATATTGGACCATTCCAACATATTTTGATATTTTTTATTATTTTATGATTGAAACATTACGAAAAATACCCAAAAAAATGGAAATGCGGGGTTTAATTGAAAATGATTGTACTTTGGGTGCCAAATAGCCAATTTCATGGCTTTTCTAACCCAAAGGGATGTTTCGCACAACATGATTTAAAGACCCAAACTACATTGTGCGGGCATGGCCTTGGCGTGTGCAGCAGTCGGTGCCTCGTGTGCAGCCGAAGGCCGCAAACGAGCCTCTGTTGCATGGACCATGGGGGCCACGAAAGCACCCATGTGTGAGCCACGTGCGTGCGGCTATGTGCACGGCGGACTAGACCTGGGATCGATGGTGCGGCAATGCGTGCAACCTTACGCGAGCCATGTGCCGAAAAGCCCGTGGCATGTGCGGCCATGCCAGCCACCAATATCGACGCATGGGAGGCCGTGCCAGCGAACTTGCTCGCTGTAGTGCACTCATGGGCGGTGCATGTGGACCACGCAATGCAACCTTGCGCGCGGCGGTGCAGCCGTGCCTGCAACCTCTTGCGTGGCTCTTCCGGCAAATCCCGAAACCTAGCGCGCGACGACGAAGCGATGGGCGTGGCACATGCAGCCATGCATGCGACCTGGGCGGCGGTGTGAAGCAATGCACGCAATCTTGCG
>NC_056565.1:15448065-15453065 GCF_013358625.1 Macadamia integrifolia
TCCCAATACCAAAAGGCCACAAAACCGAGCAGGACAAAACTCTTGCAAGCAACATACCCACGAGAATGGAGATTTTTTTAAAAGCAAGGAGGGGGGAGGGAATCATGATCTACCACCACCTACAAGCTTGCAACCTATGTTCTCCAGAGACCCACACGTCATTGTTGTATTACAACACTTGACGCAAAAAGGCATGCAAGCACCTCCACACCTAGGCCTGACTTAGAAATGCACTTCTCCAAATAGCATAGGCCACAAAACCGACCATGAAAAAACCCTTGCAAGCAACGAACCCACGATAGTGCAATTTAAAAAAACAAAAAACAATGGGATGGGGGGGAGGGACCAACCAAATATTTATTGTGCACATTGACTTGACCAATGATTCCGTCAAATGTAGAAAACACCCCACCCCTTGCACCATGACCTACATATGACAACAAGCCATAGAGCAAAGAAGGGTGCAAATGTGTGACTTCGACCACGCTCGTAAACAGTGGCACTAGCACAACTACACATGGAAGGAAGCAAAGCACGTCAAACTACCACAGTGCCTAGATGGGATTAATCAACGGGGCCAATGCTTCATTTGCACGTTTTTCACATGCCATGACTCCCTTGGGCATGCTGTACAAAACTAGCAAAAGTTGCAGTAGGCTGCAATGAGGGCGTAACTACAGTGTGCAGGCAGCCATGCAAACCCACCAGCACGCATTGGCCGGCCAAGGTGCAAAACAAGGGGCTAATCATCCTGACCCTCATGCCATGTTGCTGTCCTTCACATGCCATGCAACTCTTGGAAATGCCGTGTGGCTACTGGCATATGTGGCAGCAGATATGCAAGGAGCCATGCACACCCAGCAGCACTCCATGGCAGGCCACAGCGCACATCGAAGGCAATCATCGGAACCAACGTGCCTTGATGGTGATTTTCACATATCTCGGACATGCCATGCGGCTACGGGCGCATCTGGCGGTAGCTGTGGGGGCATGGTAGCACAAGGCAGGAACCCTTGCGCACCAATCAGCCCAGGGTGGCAGGCAACGATGTGCGGAAGAGGGGCTGAACATCGGACGCATTGGCCATTTCCTTGTTTTCAAATGCCATGCCTCTCTGGAAACTGCTGTGCAGCCACGGACACGTGTCAGCAACTGTGGGGGCATGGCAGCGGTAGGTAGGGAGCGAAGGGCACCCAGCAGCACACGGTTGCTGGCATTGGCGTGCGGCAGATAGACTTCCCACCTGGACAAACGAGCCATGTACTTGTTTTCACATACATGCCAAGCCTTTGTTGGGCTTTCGTTGCGGCTACGACCGTAGGAGGCAACAGCCGTCGCGACATAGCGGTATATATTAGGCAACCACGAGGGCAAAGCAGCACGCCGTGGCAGGCGCAACACACACCAAGGGCAAAATCTTCGAAACCAACATACCGTGAATGCGTCTTGCACAGGCGATGCCACTCTTGGTCATGCTATACGGCGTTTGACACATGCGGCGCAAGATATGGAGGCACTGCAGCACAAGGCAGGCAGCCCTGCGCGCCCAGCAGCACACACTGGCAAGCAACTGTGTGCGGCAGAGGGGAAGACTGTCGGGACGGACGCGCCATGTACATGTTCTCACAAACCACACCTTCCTTGGAAATGCTATGCGTCGAGGGGTAGATGTGGCATCAGAAGTTGGGGCGTGACAGCGCATGGTACCCGTCCATGTGCGCCCAACAGCCCACGGTGGTGAGCAAGGCCATGCGAAAGAAGGGGGCGGCGTTGCATGACAGAAGGGCTCACCATTCGCAAGCACGTCCACCTTCGTAGAGCATGCTCTGCCACCACTGGCACACGTTACAGCAGCTGCGGGCACATGGCACGGAAGGCAGGCGGCCATGCGCGTCCAGCCGCACGCAGTGGCAGGCCTCAGCGCACACCGAGGGCCAACTCATCGAAACCCACGTGCCATTTCACTTCTTTTACCATGCCATGGGTATTTTCGGATTGCCTACCATGCCCCCTCATCGTCTGCTGCCCCTCGGTGCGGCCCCTCAAAAACCACCCTGGGAGTGACACCCCCCTCCCTCAAGGTAGCTCTTATACTCTTTGCCCATTTCCAGAAGGAGACATGACCACCCCCCAAAAATATACCGTTCTATTTTTTTAGCTACAAATATCCAAATCAAATGAAACTTGGTAAGAAATTAAGGAAAAATCCAAAGATTATTTTCATATAAAAATCGTCATCTTCGGATAAATATTTATTTTTTTATTAATTTTTTAATATTAAAAAACATATTAAATTCAAAAAACTATGAAAAATCCATTTTAATGTATTTTTCTGAAAACTAAATTTCGGATGTCTTCCAAAGGTTGATAGAATGTTCTGAAAAAATATTGGACCATTCCAACATATTTTGATATTTTTTATTATTTTATGATTGAAACATTACGAAAAATACCCAAAAAAATAGAAATGCGGGGTTTAATTGAAAATGATTGTACTTTGGGTGCCAAATAGCCAATTGCATGGCTTTTCTAACCCAAAGGGATGTTTCGCACAACATGATTTAAAGACCCAAACTACGTTGTGCGGGTATGGCCTTGGCGTGTGCAGCAGTCGGTGCCTCGTGTGCAGCCGAAGGCCGTAAATGAGCCTCTGTTGCATGGACCATGGGGGCCACGGAAGCACCCATGAGTGAGCCACGTGCGTGCGGCTATGTGCACGGTGGACTAGACCTGGGATCGATGGTGCGGCAATGCGTGCAACCTTACGCTAGCCATGTGCCGAAAAGCTCGTGGCATGTGCGGCCATGCCAGCCACCAATATCGACGCATGGGAGGCCGTGCCAGCGACCTTGCTCGCGGTAGTGCACTCATGGGCGGTGCATGTGGACCACGCAACGCAACCTTGCGCGCGGCGGTGCAGCCGTGCCTGCAACCTTTTGCGTGGCACTTTCGGCAAATCTCGAAACCTAGCGAGCGACGACAAAGCAATGGGCATGGCACATGCAGCCATGCATGCGACCTGGGGGGCGGTGTGAAGTAATGCACGCAATCTTGCGAGCGCCAGGGCAGCAAGGGGCACGGCATGTGCGGCCATGCAACCAACCTTGCGCGAGTTAATGCGGCCAGAAGCGCGGCATGTGCGGCGTGGAACGTAACCTTGGGCGCGACTGTGCAGCCATCTGCGTGTCATGTGCGCTATGCACGCAATCATCCACCCAGCATGTGTTGCCACACACCAAACCATGGGCGAGGCTTGTGCAGCCATGTGCGTGGAAGTGCGGCACGGGCAGCAGCCCTGCGCGCGCTGCCCGCACCATTGCCATCCGCCATGTGCACCTGGGCCTACCACCTTTCGTGCGGTTGAGCAGCCTTTCCAGCAGCAATGTGCGTTGTTGCCTGCCGCCTTACGCGCGCTGTGCACCTTTGCCCCCAGCCATGTGCGCGTGATAGCCTGCACCCCTGCGCGCGATAGTGGAACCTTACCCCCAACCGTGCCCGAGGTTGCGTGCAACCATGTGTGCGGTATTGTAGCAACGCCCGCATCCATGTGCGCGGCAGCCTGCCTCGACGCCAGCAGACTTAGTGCGCTAGTGCAACCTTACCCTCGGCGATGCCTACGCCTTTTGCGTCTATGCCAGCTGCCTTTCGCGCGGTAGTGCAGCCATGCCTGCCACCATGCACGCACATTGTGCGGCCCTGCGTGCGGTACTGCCGCCTCGTGCATTGCCTTCATATGCACTTAGGCACCCTTAGAGGGGCATGCGTTGGCATTGTCATGGGCACGTATATGTGCACACTTGCGGCATTCAAGAGCACAATTAAGCGACACTTGGGCTACCCTTGGGTGCACGCTTAGACACACTTATTCAACACTTGCGGGCACGTATAGGCACATTTAAGGCGACACTTGCGGCATTCGAGAGCATGCACAGGCACACTTGGTTGCACACTTGGTTGCACACTTGGGCAACAGTTGTGGGCAGCATGGGCACATCTAGGCAACACTTGGGCCATTCATTGTGCACTTGTAGTCAACACTTGGGGTGTTGTGCGGCCATTCGCTGTGTACACGTGGACACACGTAGCCAACACTTGGGGGCATGCGTAGGCACACACTTGGGCCATTCAAGAGCACGTTGTCGATGCTTTAGACCTTTCTAAGCAACCGCACCGGCACTTAGCACTTTCTCTAGCGCTAAGTCAGCCTAACCACCCTCCTTAAGGGACTAGGGAAGAGAAGAAGTGAACACAAGAGTGAGTTTGAGAAGAATGAACCTGTATAGCACTAGAGAACTCTTGAGTACAAGGCTTGAGAACTCACTTGCTTGGTTGAACACTCTTGGTTGGTCCTTGGTGAGTGCCTTTGCCAAATGAGGCAACACCTACCCCAAGTTACAATGGATGGCTAAGATATTTACAAATGTCCTCCATCCAATGGTTGGGGAGGAAACTAGAAGCTTCCCACCTCCTTAGCGGAGCCCTAGAAATCTCTCCCAGAATATCTCCTGTGAATATCTTCTACAAATATCTACAATAAGATATCTATTGTTACTACACCTTTGTAGAAAACACTAGAACTTGGACCTTACTTAGCCCAACGGCCTAAGTCCATGGTCTTGGTGAGCTAGGCCCGTGGGCCTATGATGGGCAGGTCGTGACACTCTCCCCCACCTAAATCTGCCACGCCCTCGTCGCAACCTCCTTGTGGTACTTTTATTCACGAGTCGTCTTCCATCTCGTCTCGCTCTCTGGTCGCCCCTTCCACTTGACTAAATACTCCACGTGAGGAGATAGTTTGTGTCTCTGGATGATTGGATCAGCATCCAAATTAGCCTCCCCCTCGCAAGGAGTAACGCCTATTGGGGTCCTTGTTGTAGTCACATAACTTAAGCCTCCTACAACGTCGTCTGGTTGTCTCCGTTCTCTCGTTTGCATCTTCCTCTTTCTTGGCATGGATGGCTTGCTCCCAAATTCTCCTTGTCTTGCCCTCCCGTCCAAGG
>NC_056565.1:15465565-15468065 GCF_013358625.1 Macadamia integrifolia
TCGTCTGCTGCCCCTCGGTGCGGCCCCTTAAAAACCACCCTGGGAGTGACACCCCCCTCCCTCAAGGTAGCTCTTATACTCTTTGCCCATTTCCAGAAGGAGACATGACCACCCCCCAAAAATATACCGTTCTATTTTTTGAGCTACAAATATCCAAATCAAATGAAACTTGGTAAGAAATTAAGGAAAAATCCAAAGATTATTTTCATATAAAAATCGCCGTCTTCGGATAAATATTTATTTTTTTATTAATTTTGTAATATTAAAAAACATATTAAATTCAAAAAACTATGAAAAATCCATTTTAATGTATTTTTCTGAAAACTAAATTTCGGATGTCTTCCAAAGGTTGATAGAATGTTCTGAAAAAATATTGGACCATTCCAACATATTTTGATATTTTTTATTATTTTATGATTGAAACATTACGAAAAATACCCAAAAAAATGGAAATGCGGGGTTTAATTGAAAATGATTGTACTTTGGGTGCCAAATAGCCAATTGCATGGCTTTTCTAACCCAAAGGGATGTTTCGCAGAACATGATTTAAAGACCCAAACTACGTTGTGCGGGCATGGCCTTGGTGTGTGCAGTAGTCAGTGCCTCGTGTGCAGCCGAAGGCCGCAAACGAGCCTCTGTTGCATGGACCATGGGGGCCATGGAAGCACCCATGAGTGAGCCACGTGCATGCGGCTATGTGCACGGCGGACTAGACCTGGGATCGATGGTGCGGCAATGCGTGCAACCTTATGCTAGCCATGTGCCGAAAAGCCCGTGGCATGTGCGGCCATGCCAGCCACCAATATCGACGCATGGGAGGCCGTGCCAGCGAACTTGCTCGCGGTAGTGCACTCATGGGCGGTGCATGTGGACCACGCAACGCAACCTTGCGCGCGGCGGTGCAGCCGTGCCTGCAACCTCTTGCGTGGCACTTCCGGCAAATCCCGAAACCAGGCGCGCGACGACGAAGCGATGGGCGTGGCACATGCAGCCATGCATGCGACCTGGGGGGCGGTGTGAAGCAATGCACGCAATCTTGCGAGCGCTAGGGCAGCAAGGGGCGCGGCATGTGCGGCCATGCAAGCAACATTGCGCGGGTTAGTGCGGCCAGAAGCGCGGAATGTGCGGCGTGGAACGTAACCTTGGGCGCGACTGTGCAGCCATCTGCGTGTCATGTGCGCCATGCGCGCAATCATCCGCGCGGCGTGTGTTGCCACGCGACAAACCATATGCGAGGCTAGTGCAGCCGTGGTCGCAGCCATGTGCGTGGAAGTGCGGCACGGGCAGCAGCCCTGCGCGCGCTGCCCGCACCATTGCCATCCGCCATGTGCACCCGGGCCTACCACCTTTCGTGCGGTTGAGCAGCCTTTCCAGCAGAAGTGTGCGTTGTTGCCTGCCGCCTTACGCGCGGTGTGCACCTTTGCCCCCAGCCATGTGCGCGCGGTAGCCTGCACCCCTGCGCGCGATAGTGGAACCTTACCCCCAACCGTGCCCGAGGTTGCGTGCAACCATGTGTGCGGTATTTCAGCAACGCCCGCATCCATGCGCGCGGCAGCCTGCCTCGACGCCAGCAGACTTAGCGCGCTAGTGCAACCTTGCCCTCGGCGATGCCTACTCCTTTTGCGTCCATGCCAGCTGCCTTCCGCGCGGTAGTGCAGCCATGCCTGCCACCATGCACGCACATTGTGCGGCCCTGCGTGCGGTACTGCCGCCTCGTGCACTGCCTTCATATGCACTTAGGCACCCTTAGGGGGGCACGCGTTGGCATTGTCATGGACACGTATATGTGCACACTTGCGGCATTCAAGAGCACAATTAAGCGACACTTGGGCTACACTTGGGTGCACGCTTAGACACACTTATTCAACACTTGCGGGCACGTGTAGGCACATTTAAGGCGACACTTGGGGCATTCGAGAGCATGCACAGGCACACTTGGTTGCACACTTGGGCAACAGTTGTGGGCAGCATGCGCACATCTAGGCAACATTTAGGCCATTCATTGTGCACTTGGGGTGTTGTGCGGCCATTCGCTGTGTACACGTGGGCACATGTAGCCAACACTTGGGGGCATGCGTAGGCACACACTTGGGCCATTCAAGAGCACGTTGTCGATGCTTTAGACCTTTCTAAGTAACCGCACCGGCACTTAGCACTTTCACTAGCGCTAAGTCAGCCTAACCACCCTCCTTAAGGGACTAGGGAAGAGAAGAAGTGAACACAAGAGTGAGTTTGAGAAGAATGAACTTGTATTGCACTAGAGAGCTCTTGAGTACAAGGCTTGAGAACTCACTTGCTTGGTTGAACACTCTTGGTTGGTCCTTGGTGAGTGCCTTTGCCAAATGAGGCAACACCTACCCCAAGTTACAATGGATGGCTAAGATATTTACAAATGTCCTCCATCCAACGGTTGGGGAGGAAACTAGAAGCTTCCCACCTCCTTAGCGGAGCTCTAGAAATCTCTCCCAGAATATCTCCTGTGAATATCTTCTACAAATAT
>NC_056565.1:15478065-15480565 GCF_013358625.1 Macadamia integrifolia
CATGTACATGTTCTCACAAACCACACCTTCCTTGGAAATGCTATGCGTCGAGGGGCACATGTGGCATCAGAAGTTGGGGCGTGACAGCGCATGGTACCCGTCCATGTGTGCCCAGTAGCCCACGGTGGCGGGCAAGGCCATGCGGAAGAAGGGGGCGGCGTTGCATGACAGAAGGGCTCACCATTCGCAAGCACGTCCACCTTCGTAGAGCATGCTCTGCCGCCACTGGCACACGTTACAGCAGCTACGGGCACATGGCACGGAAGGCAGGTGGCCATGCGCGTCCAGCCGCACGCAGTGGCAGGCCTCAGCGCACACCGAGGGCCAACTCATCGAAACCCACGTGCCATTTCACTTCTTTTACCATGCCATGGGTCTTTTCGGATTGCCTACCATGCCCCCTCATCGTCTGCTGCCCCTCGGTGCGGCCCCTCAAAAACCACCCTGGGAGTGACACCCCCCTCCCTCAAGGTAGCTCTTATACTCTTTGCCCATTTCCAGAAGGAGACATGACCACCCCCCAAAAATATACCGTTCTATTTTTTGAGCTACAAATATCCAAATCAAATGAAACTTGGTAAGAAATTAAGGAAAAATCCAAAGATTATTTTCATATAAAAATCGCCGTCTTCGGATAAATATTTATTTTTTTATTAATTTTTTAATATTAAAAAACATATTAAATTCAAAAAACTATGAAAAATCCATTTTAATGTATTTTTCTGAAAACTAAATTTCGGATGTCTTCCAAAGGTTGATAGAATGTTCTGAAAAAATATTGGACCATTCCAACATATTTTGATATTTTTTATTATTTTATGATTGAAACATTACGAAAAATACCCAAAAAAATGGAAATGCGGGGTTTAATTGAAAATGATTGTACTTTGGGTGCCAAATAGCCAATTTCATGGCTTTTCTAACCCAAAGGGATGTTTCGCACAACATGATTTAAAGACCCAAACTACGTTGTGCGGGCATGGCCTTGGCGTGTGCAGCAGTCGGTGCCTCGTGTGCAGCCGAAGGCCGCAAACGAGCCTCTGTTGCATGGACCATGGGGGCCACGAAAGCACCCATGTGTGAGCCACGTGCGTGCGGCTATGTGCACGGCGGACTAGACCTGGGATCGATGGTGCGGCAATGCGTGCAACCTTACGCGAGCCATGTGCCGAAAAGCCCGTGGCATGTGCGGCCATGCCAGCCACCAATATCGACGCATGGGAGGTCGTGCCAGCGAACTTGCTCGCGGTAGTGCACTCATGGGCGGTGCATGTGGACCACGCAACGCAACCTTGCGCGCGGCGGTGCAGCCGTGCCTGCAACCTCTTGCGTGGCTCTTCCGGCAAATCCCGAAACCTAGCGCGCGACGACGAAGCGATGGGCGTGGCACATGCAGCCATGCATGCGACCTGGGGGGCGGTGTGAAGCAATGCACGCAATCTTGCGAGCGCTAGGGCAGCAAGGGGCGCGGCATGTGCGGCCATGCAAGCAACCTTGCGCGGGTTAGTGCGGCCAGAAGCGCGGAATGTGCGGCGTGGAACGTAACCTTGGGCGCGACTGTGCAGCCATCTGCGTGTCATGTGCGCCATGCGCGCAATCATCCGCGCGGCGTGTGTTGCCACGCGCCAAACCATGTGCGAGGCTTGTGCAGCCGTGGTCGCAGCCATGTGCGCGGAAGTGCGGCACGGGCAGCAGCCCTGCCCGCGCTGCCCGCACCATTGCCATCCGCCATGTGCACCCGGGCCTACCACCTTTCGTGCGGTTGAGCAGCCTTTCCAGCAGCAATGTGCGTAGTTGCCTGCCGCCTTACGCGCGGTGTGCACCTTTGCCCCCAGCCATGTGCGCGCGGTAGCCTGCACCCCTGCGCCCGATAGTGGAACCTTACCCCCAACCGTGCCCGAGGTTGCGTGCAACCATGTGTGCGGTATTGCAGCAACGCCCGCATCCATGCGCGCGGCAGCCTGCCTCGACGCCAGCAGACTTAGCGCGCTAGTGCAACCTTGCCCTCGGCGATGCCTACGCCTTTTGCGTCCATGCCAGCTGCCTTCCGCGCGGTAGTGCAGCCATGCCTGCCACCATGCACGCACATTGTGCGGCCCTGCGTGCGGTACTGCCGCCTCGTGCACTGCCTTCATATGCACTTAGGCACCCTTAGGGGGGCACGCGTTGGCATTGTCATGGGCACGTATATGTGCACACTTGCGGCATTCAAGAGCACAATTAAGCGACACTTGGGCTACACTTGGGTGCACGCTTAGACACACTTATTCAACACTTGCGGGCACGTATAGGCACATTTAAGGCGACACTTGGGGCATTCGAGAGCATGCACAGGCACACTTGGTTGCACACTTGGGCAACAGTTGTGGGCAGCATGGGCACATCTAGGCAACACTTGGGCCATTCATTGTGCACTTGTAGTCAACACTTGGGGTGTTGTGCGGCCATTCGCTGTGTACACGTGGGCACACGTAGCCAACACTTGGGGGCATGCGTAGGC
>NC_056565.1:15495565-15498065 GCF_013358625.1 Macadamia integrifolia
GCAATAGGCTGCAATGAGGGTGTAACTACAGTGTGCAGGCAGCCATGCAAACCCACCAGCACGCATTGGCCGGCCAAGGTGCAAATCAAGGGGCTAATCATCCTGACCCTCATGCCATGTTGCTGTCCTTCACATGCCATGCAACTCTTGGAAATGCTGTGTGGCTGCTGGCATATGTGGCAGCAGATATGCAAGGAGCCATGCACACCCAGCAGCACTCCATGGCAGGCCACAGCGCACATCGAAGGCAATCATCGGAACCAACGTGCCTTGATGGTGATTTTCACATGCCAAGCCTATCTCGGACATGCCATGCGGCTGCGGGCGCATCTGGCGGTAGCTGTGGGGGCACGACAGCACAAGGCAGGAACCCTTGCGCACCCATCAGCCCGGGGTGGCAGGCAACGGTGTGCGGAAGAGGGGCTGAACATCGGGACGCATTGGCCATTTCCTTGTTTTCAAATGCCATGCCTCTCTGGAAACTGCTGTGCAGCCACGGACACGTGTCAGCAACTGTGGGGGCATGGCAGCGGTAGGTAGGGAGCGAAGGGCACCCAGCAGCACACGGTTGCTGGCATTGGCGTGCGGCAGATAGGCTGCCCACCCGGACAAACGAGCCATGTACTTGTTTTCACATACATGCCAAGCCTTTGTTGGGCTTTCGTTGCGGCTACGACCGGAGGAGGCAACAGCCGTCGCGACATAGCGATATATACTAGGCAACCACGAGGGCAAAGCAGCACGCCGTGGCAGGCGCAACGCGCACCAAGGGCAAAATCTTCGAAACCAACATACCGTGAATGCGTCTTGCACAGGCGATGCCACTCTTGGTCATGCTATACGGCGTTTGACACATGCGGCGCAAGATGTGGATGCACCGCAGCGCAAGGCAGGCAGCCCTGCGCGCCCAGCAGCACACACTGGCAAGCAACGGTGTGCGGCAGAGGGGAAGACTGTCGGGACGGACGCGCCATGTACATGTTCTCACAAACCACACCTTCCTTGGAAATGCTATGCGTCGAGGGGACATGTGGCATCAGAAGTTGGGGCGTGATAGCGCATGGTACCCGTCCATGTGCGCCCAGCAGCCCACGGTGGCGGGCAAGGCCATGCAGAAGAAGGGGGCGGCGTTGCATGACAGAATGGCTCACCATTCGCAAGCACGTCCACCTTCGTAGAGCACGCTCTCCCACCACTGGCACACGTTACAGCAGCTGCGGGCACATGGCACGGAAGGCAGGCGGCCATGCGCGTGCAGCCGCACGCAGTGGCAGGCCTCAGCGCACACCGAGGGCCAACTCATCGAAACCCACGTGCCATTTCACTTCTTTTACCATGCCATGGGTCTTTTCGGATTGCCTACCATGCCCCCTCATCGTCTGCTGCCCCTCGGTGCGGCCCCTCAAAAACCACCCTGGGAGTGACACCCCCCTCCCTCAAGGTAGCTCTTATACTCTTTGCCCATTTCCAGAAGGAGACATGACCACCCCCCAAAAATATACCGTTCTATTTTTTGAGCTACAAATATCCAAATCAAATGAAACTTGGTAAGAAATTAAGGAAAAATCCAAAGATTATTTTCATATAAAAATCGCCGTCTTCGGATAAATATTTATTTTTTTATTAATTTTTTAATATTAAAAAATATATTAAATTCAAAAAACTATGAAAAATCCATTTTAATGTATTTTTCTGAAAACTAAATTTCGGATGTCTTCCAAAGGTTGATAGAATGTTCTGAAAAAATATTGGACCATTCCAACATATTTTGATATTTTTTATTATTTTATGATTGAAACATTACGAAAAATACCCAAAAAAATGGAAATGCGGGGTTTAATTGAAAATGATTGTACTTTGGGTGCCAAATAGCCAATTTCATGGCTTTTCTA
The DNA here is from genome assembly GCF_013358625.1 of Macadamia integrifolia. Lineage (NCBI taxonomy): Eukaryota > Viridiplantae > Streptophyta > Magnoliopsida > Proteales > Proteaceae > Macadamia > Macadamia integrifolia. Next base: position 15,497,458 of record NC_056565.1, read on the forward strand.
ACCCAAAGGGATGTTTCGCACAACATGATTTAAAGACCCAAACTACGTTGTGCGGGCATGGCCTTGGCGTGTGCAGCAGTCGGTGCCTCGTGTGCAGCCGAAGGTAGCAAACGAGCCTCTTTTGCATGGACCATGGGGGCCACGAAAGCACCCATGTGTGAGCCACGTGCGTGCGGCTATGTGCACGGCGGACTAGACCTGGGATCGATGGTGCGGCAATGCGTGCAACCTTACGCGAGCCATGTGCCGAAAAGCCCGTGGCATGTGCGGCCATGCCAGCCACCAATATCGACGCATGGGAGGCCGTGCCAGCGAACTTGCTCGCGGTAGTGCACTCATGGGCGGTGCATGTGGACCACGCAACGCAACCTTGCGCGCGGCGGTGCAGCCGTGCCTGCAACCTCTTGCGTGGCTCTTCCGGAAATCCCGAAACCTAGCGCGCGACGACGAAGCGATGGGCGTGGCACATGCAGCCATGCATGCGACCTGGGGGGCGGTGTGAAGCAATGCACGCAATCTTGCGAGCGCTAGGGCAGCAAGGGGCGCGGCATGTGCGGCCATGCAAGCAACATTGCGCGGGTTAGTGCGGCCAGAAGCGCGGAATGTGC
>NC_056565.1:15520565-15545263 GCF_013358625.1 Macadamia integrifolia
CTGAGGGATTCACATCCTTTACAGATGAAGGAAAGGCATGTGAATTCTTACTTGACTTAGCTGACAAAACCCGTGAGTGGGAATCAACCCAAGAGAGTGAAAGAACCATAGGAGGAAAATGATATTTTGTGGATGGGATAGTAGCAAAGGAAGCCCATTTGGATAGCTTAATCAAGAGAATTGAGGCTATTGTTCCTAGAGAGCCATCATCAGTCAATTTGGTTAAGATTTGTGCTTGGTGCCAGTCCCCTGGACATGTCATAGAAGAATGCCCCAACACCTCTGGGGGCACTTCTAATGATAGTGTTAATGCCTTATACCAGAATAATCCATATAGTAATACCTACAATCCAGGATGGAGAAATCACCCAAATTTCTCTTGGAATCAGGGCAACCAAGCAGGACCTTCCAATTTCTATAATCAAGGTCAACCTGGACCCCAAAGGCCTCCCTTTACACAACAATATTTTTTCCAAAATACTTTTCCTAGGTCAAATGTAGGACCTCAGGCGAGTTTTCCTAGGGCCCCTCTCCTATCATCTTATCAGCAACCCCCTGGGTTTACTAACACTGGAGAGGCAAGTAGAATAAGTGACTTGGAAAAAAATATGGCCCTCCTCATGACAAGCCATCAAAATCTTACGAGAGAACTTACTCAAGTTGTCTCAATTATGCGTGAGAGGGAGAAGGGAACTTTACCCAGTCAACCAGAGCCTAACCCTAGGCATCATCAGTCTGTTAGTTCACAAGGACCAACTAATGCACCACTGAATATAGTACAAGGTCAGACCCAACAAGGGCCCTCTAACCAATGTAATGTTATTTATGCCCTTAGGAGTGGTAGAGAGTACCAACAGAGTGTTTCTAAATCTTCCCCATCTATTACTCCTGTTAACTCTTCTTCAGTTGAGGACACAAGTGTGTCTCTTGTTCCAGGTTCGTCTGATGAACCTAAATATTTTTCTGAAACTAAAGATGATTTGGTTGAGGAAACAAAAAATGATTCTTCTGAATAGGGTAAATCCCTAACAGTCCTTATGTTTATCCTGTCCCATTTCCTAATCGCTTGGTAAACAAAAAGAAGACTGCTTCCATGGACAAAATTTTAGAAGTTTTCAAAAAGGTAGAAGTGAACATCCCTCTTTTGGATGCCATATCCCAGATCCCCGTCGATGCAAAGGTACTGAAAGATTTGTGTACTCACAAACGTATCACTAGTGTGCCCAAAAAGGCGTTCTTGGCAGGTAACATTAGTTCCATAATTACTCAGCCTATAGCAGCCAAGTATAAGGATCCAGGGAGCCCTACCATATCTTGTGTCATAGGCAACACCTATATTGAGCATGCCTTACTTGACCTTGGTGCAAGTGTGAATCTTTTACCTTACCATGTGTACAAGCAACTAGGATTAGGAGAATTGAAAGCCACTGGAACTAATCTTCAGTTGGCAGATAGGTCTGCTAAGATTCCTAAAGGGATGGTTGAGGATGTCTTACTAAAGGTGGGGGAATTTATTTTCCCTATTGATTTCATTGTGTTAGATACTAAGCCATTCTCAACCAAGGATGAGATCCCAATAATTCTAGGAAGACCATTCTTGGCTACCAGTAATGTATTAATCAATTGTCGGAATGGTTTTCTAAGATTATCTTTTGGTAATCAAACTGTTGAGTTTAACATGTTTAGGATTGGCAAGCAACCACATATGGAAGAAGAGATCAATATGCTTGAGGATTTTCTGGATTTTTCTGATGATTTAGTTACCAACTTTGATATTGATTTCGATTCAGAATTCCAAGAGTGTATGGATGAGTTGGATGATGACAGTGAAAATTTCTTTTCTGAAGTCTTGAGTCTTCACACACATGTGGAGCCCTTAGGACCCCTTTCCAATTTCATTCCCAAACCTTCCATAGTTGAGCCCCATAAGTTAGATCTTAAGGAGTTGCCATCTAATTTGAGGTATGCTTTCCTAGGGCCTGACCAGACTCTTCCTGTAATAATTTCTTCAAATTTGACTTCTAGCCAGGAAGAGGAGTTACATAAAGTGTTAAAAGATAATAAGGAAGCCCTAGGTTGGACCATGACTGATATCAAGGGTATAAGCCTTTCCATTGTGCAACATCATATACATCTTATGGAGGATTCCAAACCATCCACGGAACCCCAAAGAAGAGCTAACCCAGTGATGATGGAAGCCATTAAGAAAGAGATCCTAAAGTGCTTGGATCATGGAATAATTTATCCTATTTCTGACAGCCAATGGGTAAGCCCAGTTCACGTAGTGCCTAAGAAGTCTGGGGTGACTGTAGTTCCTAATGCCAATAATGAGTTGATCCCAACCCGTGTCCAATCAGGTTGGAAAGTTTGCATAGATTACAGGAAGTTAAATGCGACAACCTGGAAGGACCACTTCCCATTGCCATTCATTGACCAGATGTTAGAGAGGTTAGCTGGACATGAATACTATTGTTTTCTTGATGGATATTCTGGCTATAACAAAATCCCAATTGCTTTAGAGGACCAACATAAGACCACTTTTACATGCCCATATGGAACATTTGCTTACAGGCGTATGCCCTTTGGGCTTTGCAATGCCCTTGCTACGTTCCAACGATGCATGATGAGCATTTTTTCTGACATGGTCGAAAAATTCTTAGAAGTATTTATGGATGACTTTTCAATTCATGGAAATTCCTATTCTGAATGTCTTCATCATCTTTCCCTAGTTTTGAAAAGGTGCATATCAAAGAATTTGGTTTTGAATTGGGAGAAATGCCATTTTATGGTTAAATCTGGTATTGTTTTAGGCCATATAATATCCAAGGAGGGAATTAAGGTAGATAGAGCCAAAGTGGATTTAATTGATAATTTACCACCTCCTCAATCTGTTAAGGATGTCCGATCTTTTCTAGGGCATGCAAGCTTCTATAGAAGGTTTATTAAGAATTTTAGTCAGTTAGCTCGACCTCTCACTTCATTACTTGCCAAGGATCAAACTTTTGAGTTTTCTAAAGAGTGCCTAGAATCCTTCAAACAACTTAAGAAGGAGTTGACCAATGCACCCATTGTTCAACCACCTGTTTGGACTGAACCTTTTGAACTGATGTGTGATGCTTCGGATTTTACCATAGGAGCAGTTTTGGGTCAAAGGATTAATAAGTTACCAACTGTCATTTACTATGCTAGTAGGACCTTAAATGATGCACAACTCAATTATACAACCATTGAAAAAGAATTTTTAGCTGTTGTGTTTGCATTAGAAAAGTTTCGGTCTTACTTAGTTGGTTCACATGTTGTGGTGTATAATGATCATCTGCCCTCAAATACCTAGTTCAGAAGACGGATGCCAAAACCCGTCTCATTAGGCGGGTTTTACTTTTGCAAGAGTTTGATTTAGAAATTAGGGATAAGAAAGGAGTTGAAAACCTAGTTGCAGATCATTTATCCCGGCTTTCCAATTCCTTGACTGTTGATTCTCCAGTCAATGAGAACTTTCCAGATGAACAATTATTTACAATGTCTAGTGAACCATGGTTTGCTAACATTGTCAACTTCTTAGTTTCAAGTGTGACTCCGGATCACTGGTCCACCCAAGATAAGTATAGGTTTCATTCCCAAATTATACACTTTTTCTGGGATGATCCTTATTTGTTTAAGATATGTCCAGATCAGATTATCCGACGATATGTTCATGATCATGAGCAACATTCCATTCTCTCTTTTTGTCATGATCATGCATGTGGTGGACACTTTGGATCTAAGAAGATTGTCGCAAAGGTTCTCCAATGCGGATTTTATTGGCCCACTCTTTTTAGAGATGCTTTTGATTTTTACAAGGCTTGCCCTGCCTGTCAGTATTTTGGCCGTATCAATAAGAGGAACATGATGCCCCCCAACCCTATTTTGACAGTGAGATATTTGATGTTTGGGGCATCGATTTTATGGGACCATTCCCTAATTTCTTTGGGAATTTGTACATACTTTTGGCCGTTGATTATGTTTCTAAATGGATAGGGGTCATACCTTGTAAAACTAATGATCACAAAGTGGTGGTCCAGTTTCTCAAAGAGAACATTTTTTCTCGCTTTGGTGCACCACGTGCAATAATTAGTGATAGGGGTACTCATTTTTGTAATCGGCCTTTTGAGGCCTTAATGAAAAAGTATGGGATCACCCATAAGTTATCTACCCCTTATCACCCCCAAACTAGTGGCCAAGTGGAGGTGTCTAATAGGCAGATCAAACAAATCTTGGAGAAAACTGTTAATCCCAACCGTAAGGATTGGTCCCTTAGGCTCATTGATGCCTTGTGGCCCATCGGACTACATTCAAGACTGACCTTGGCCAGTCTCCCTACCGTTTGGTGTATGGAAAAGCTTGTCACTTACCAGTTGAGTTGGAGCATAAGGCCTTTTGGGCCATCAAGAAGCTCAACTTTGATTTGTCTGATGCGGGAATTCACCGTAGGCTCCAACTATCTGAGTTGGAGGAACTTAGGAATGATGCCTATGAAAGTTCTAAGATTTACAAGGAAAAGACCAAAGCTTTTCATAATAAGCACATTCTGTGTAAATCTTTTACAATTGGTGATAAGGTCTTATTGTACAACTCTCGATTGCATCTTTTTCCTGGTAAACTTAGATCCCGATGGGATGGCCCGTTTATTGTCTATAATATATATCCCCATGGGGCTGTGGAGATTTTGAATCCAGGAACAGGGGTAATTTCGAAGGTTAATGGTCAGCGTTTGAAGCCATTCCTCGAGTTTCCTACTACTGGTAGTGAAGAGGTCATGGATCTCCATGAATCTCTTTACACTGATGACTAACTTTTAATTAGGTATGACCCCCTTGCATTGTCTTTGCTTTTAATTCTTTCCATGCATTGAGGACATTGCATGACTTAAGTGTGGGGGAGGGAAACCAGTTTTTGCTTTTTTCACTTTGTTCTGTTTGTTTTTCTTTTTATTTTTGAGCTTGCTAAGGATGAAGTCCTACTTTGGCTTTTGGCTAATGATCATACCATTCGGTTGCTTGATGTATGAAAATAAAAGTTTTGACTAAGGTACCAATTTTGAACGTATAAAACCCTGTTGAGAAGAAAGAAACAAGCATGTGTCTTGAGATGAGACTTTTTTTTGAAAAATAAGAGACCCCTGTTTTATGGTGATGGACCATATGTAAGTTTGTAGGTTCCTTGTACTTTTGATTTGGAGTTGAGACATTCTTTTTAATTTGGCATGGGTTGACAAATGCACAATTTTAAATGAAATGTGAAATGTGGTATAAAGAAGAATAAGAGTTGATTCCCTTGGAACTAGACAGGGCATTGCGCCTCAGGAAGCGTGGTGTCTTGATCGAAATTCCTTGGGAGGAAACTTCTGAAGTAACTCTAGCATCACTGCCTTTGTGGGCATATGCAAAAAGCGAAGCTACATAGTAACTTGGGTGTCTGGTGTTTGCTCCACCATGTCATTCAAGCTAAAAGTAGTGGACTAGAATGGAGTTTATTAAGCAAAAAAAATAAAAAAGAAAAAAATGTGCAAATGTCATTAATGCTTGGTAACATGTTTGGTCAAAAACACTCCAACGCCTTAGTCATTGGTTCCCTACTTCTTCACAAGTGGTTTTGCCTTAAGATAAGGATGTTTTGAAAGAGACGAGGTGAGTTCCAAATTAAGAAATATGCTAGTGCCTGGAATTGATAAAGGGTAATAAAAGTTCAAGTGTGGGGGTCCCTTGTAAGAGAAATTATCTTTACTCCGGATCGGTATGAGCCTTACCTTTAGCCATAGTTGGGATTTGTTTATTCTGAATTTTGGGTGTGTATTCACTACAAACACCCACGAGACACAACTCGTCCACTAGGGGTGAACTAGGGGTTTAAAGGCTTGTTGCACATGCTAAGTGCAACAGTGATTCCTACGAAAGTGAGTTAGTTTTTTTTTTATTATTCTTTTTTTTTTTGTTTTGCTCGAGGACTAGCAAAGTCTAAGTGTGGGGGAATTCTGATGAGCACATTTATGTGTGAAATCTAGGGTAGTAAAACATGCATTTTACATATTTAGAATAGAGCTACCTTGGGTTTTACTCTCTTTTTGTAGGTTTTATATTTTCAAGGCCTTAAGGACTATCGGGCGCTATATCTTCAATTTTACACGTAAAGAGGTCCTATTTCTTTCCATGGTTGCGAAGAGGACGAAATTCTGAGCAAGATGGACGTGTTCAATTAAAAGTACACATTCGTTTGGTCACCCGTACAAATGATTATTCTTTTCGGGTCAGAAAAAGAATAATGGATTAGAACTGAACTGAGATGCAGAACCAGCCCATTTGCAGTTGTCCCAGAAGTACAAAGAATATTCTAAATGCCAACAAGGATCGATGGATCACATCCTTAAGTGATTGAAGATTCATTTTTGGTAACAACAACTACCTAGAGTAGTTGGTGAGCTATGGTGTACAAAATTTCCTTGCTCACCAAGAGGTCTCAAGTTCGAATCTCATGGTTATTTTTTTTAGAGAATTTTGTTGAAGATTTTCTGATTTTCACTCACTTAAAGCACTAAGGGCATGGAGGGGATTTCCACATTAAATTAGAAGCAAACAAAATCGTGGAAGGGTTCCTAAGAAGAGAAGAAAAAAAAAAGGGAGAAATAGAGAATGTCCAAATCTTCTCTCTCTTCCACATCATCACCAAAATATTGTCCAAATCACACAAAGCAAGAAGAAAATCGTCCCTTGGAGGAGAAAAAGAAGAGAAATAAATTAGAAAAAAAAAATAAGTAAAAAATTATAGGAAATTTCTCAAAGTTTATTTCTCTCTTCTCTCTCCTCCACCTTAGCACTTTTGGTCTCAAAAGATCTCACAATCAATTGTGGGTTTCTCCCTTTTAGGAAAGAGAAATTTGTTACCCTACCTCTTCATTCCCTATACATACAACTCATGTAAGAGGAGGAGAGACAATTCATTCTTCTTCTAGTTTTTTTTTAGTTGCTCTCTCTCTCCCTCTCTCACTCTTTAGTTTTAGTTCTTCTCTATTTTTGCTTTAATCACTTTTGTAATAGTTTTTTATTTCAATTAATGCAAGCACTATTTTATTTTTATTCAGCCCTTTTATGTTTATGATTTATGCAATTGAGTTGTAATTTTTTAAGTTATAGTTCTAGGCTTAGATCTAGGTGACAAGATCACGAGCCGTGGAGCAATTTTTTTTTTCAAGTTCAAGCATTGATTCAAGTAAGTAGGCTCCTTCAGTAGTCTTCTCTCCCCCTCTCATTCCCTCTTCTGACTACCCTTTCTTTCTTAATTTAGGATTTTTATTTTCAGTCGTTACATTATTGCTATCCCTTTCCCCCAAGGTTCATGGCTAGTGTATGTGTTGGCTTTGCCCCTCCTAGCCATAGAACCATCAATTTATTACTTTTATTTTAATTGTCTCCCTTTCCCTAAAGCCAAGTAGAGTAACCCTTGTAAGAGTGACTCTCTGGTCAAGTAGCGAAGCTCATATTATGATGCATCCCTCGGGCTAAGTAGAGAAACCTACTTGTGAGTCTCTCTCTAGTTTTATCCCTTTCTTTTACTTTATTTTTATTTCAGCATTTTTTTCCTTTATGTATTTATTTTTTTTAATTGCGTGGGTTGTTTATTTTCAGTTATTTAATTATTTAATTTTAATTGCGTGGCTTGCGTCTTTAAATTCTTAGATGACGAATGGTTAGGACGTTATTTTAGATACATATGTTTAGGACGGTAATTAGAATTAGATCACAACCATTAATCGGTTCACTTTCGCATTATTAAAAGAAATAAAAAAATAAAGTGGCTGCTCTCCCTGTGTTCGACCCGTAGATACACTGATCCGTACACTTGCGGTTACATTTTAAATCTCAAACAAAACTCCCAAAAGAACAGGATCTTTCAAATAAAACTATAAAAATGGTTTCTATAGAAGAAGAAGGGATCTCCAACTGATCAAACAAACTACACAATTTATCAACTATCTTTTCCTTTTCAAGTAGAATAGTTTCAGTCTATATTTTTTACATTTCCTTAGTTTAGTTTTACTTTGTATTTTTCTCAACAGATCAATTATGTTGCTTAGCCAAGACCATGACAGCTCATGATTCATCATGATTGTCTCAGAGAACATGACGGCTCATGTTTCTTCATGGTTTTCCTCAGCTTAATTTCATGGATCTCCCTTGTTTGCTATGATTGATGTAATGTATTGTGTTTTTCTTTGACCAATTTTAATAGATGGAGTTCCTCTTCTATCTATTTTTGTAATGCCTCACCTTCCGTAAAGGAGAAATGGAGGTTAACAGTCCAAGGATCATATCTCTTAAGGTTGAACCATGAATCAATTGAGTTTAAATCATAAGAAAAGTTTAAATCTACATTAAACGCAAACCTTAAAATAATAATAACGGAAGTCTTCAAAATATAATTAAAAGTCATAAAAGTCTCCAATATCATCCACAACTAATTAAATCCTTTAGGAGAATTATTACATCTATAATTTAAATCTCTAAGATAAATAATAAAATCTAGCATCAACTAAAATAGTAAATGTTTTGCACGTCCCCATCAATCTCTTGGTTCTCACCACTAACCAGTATGTCAGAGTGTTCTCCATCTGGGGAATGATTTGGGTAAGTTTCGGGAAGAAACTCAGTAAGTAAAATTGCATACAATATCCACAAGTTTGAAAAAATCGGCATAAAACAATAACAGATGCAATAACATCTCAAAATCAAATATGCAATATTTATGATAGTTTACAAGGTCCAGTTATTCTCAGTCATGTCCATTTAATTAAATTCATTTACTTTGTTCCCTAGGTGCCGCACATGCTCTGTGGCTTGTACATACGTTATCCCACACGTTTTGTGGTCAATGCATATCTTGACATCCAAGTGGTAATTAACAGCCAGAGTCCCTTAGATGCCCCACACGCTCTATGGCTTGTTTATACGTCATCCCACACATTCTATGGCCAATGCATATCTTGACATCCAAGTACCCGAACATTACATATTCAATTAATTCATTTTACTTTGTTCCCCAAGTGCCCCACACGCTTTGTGGCTTGTACATATGTCATCCCACACATTTTGTGACCAATGCATATCTTGAAACCCAAGTGGCAATTAAAAGCCAATGTCCCTTAGATACCCCACACGCTCTGTGGCTTGTTCATATGTCATCCCACACGTTCTGTGACCAATGCATATCTTGATATCTAAGTACCCGAACATTACACATAATTCCCTTAAATGCCCCACATGCTCTGTGGCTTGTACATACGTCATCCCACACACTCTATGGATAATGTGTATCTTGACATCTAAGTAGGTTATTAAACAAAAAGGGAGTGACTCCAAAGGTAGGAGATGTAACTTGCACCACACGCTCTGTGGGATGAATCCATGGAATGTCCCACACGTTCTGTGGCCAACACTTGAACCCATGGTCCATACAACCTACATTTCTCCTTGGCCCCAAAATTCCAAGTGTCAAATATTATAGATTTCATTCATTATTTTCATCATTTAAATGCACATGTGATGGAGTAAATAACCGTGTCACATTTTACCACATGCAATAACACATAATTTTAAGAACTAAGCAATTTATTTCTCATTCATAATTTAAAATATAAATTTCATCCCATACACACACATCATGTATTAGAATATTTAAAGAGCATTATACTAACATATAAAGTAATAAGAAAATTACGAAATCAACCCTTACGCATCCATTACTACACATGATTATGTAAGCAGCCCCTAATTCATATACTCACAAATGAATGAACCAAGCAATAAGAAATGCTAAATCATCTTCTAAATAGTTTATGATAGGATAGATTTAATCAAGTCAAGAACCTAATTTAATCTCTGAAATCATGAAATCAAAATAATGTCTAATTAAATTGACAAGGAATAACAAAGCAACCCCTATCATTATAAAGCTGAAATGAGATCAATTTAATCAAGTGAATGTACAAAAATAGTCCCTACAAATCATAGATTAGAGTAGGGAAAAATTTACTATACAACAACAATCATAACCTTATCTTAACTTAATGGGGTCGGCTATATCGATCCGATATGGAAAAAGAAAGTAAATAAACAAAATAGAGGTTAAAAAGAGGAAATTTGGGAGATAATAGAAAGAGGTATAGCAGTATAGAAAGACGCATCATGGAAACATCCCCCATAGGGGGTCTGCAACATGGGTCCTTTCTCTCCACGAAACTCTATCCGAAGTCATATTAGGGTCTAGCCCTACACTTTACATATCGTTTCGAATCACTTCATTAATAGTTATCTTTGGCATGCCCCTGCCTTTTCTAGCTCCTTCCAAATGAATCTGGTCATTCTTCCTTACTGGGGTCTCCATAGTTGAACATGGCCATACCACCTCAATTGACTCTCATGGAGTTTGCCATAGATTGGTGTAACCCCCAAATCATTTCTAATACGCTTATTCCTTACCCTATCTCTCCTGGCCTTGCCACACAGGCCCCTTAACATTCTCATCTCTGTAACACTCAGTTTATTCAAAGTACTCTTCTTGACTGTCCAACATTTTGGTCCATACGTCATAGCTGGGCAAATAACTGTCTTGTAAAATTTTTCCTTGAGTTTAATAGGCATTCTTTTGTCATATAACACTCCCGACGCACCTCACCACTTCATCCACCCCACTTTAATCTTATAGGCAACATCATCCTCTATATCTTTGTGATGGACCCTAGGTAATTAAAATAATTCCTCCGGGATAATTCCTGTTCCCCAAGCTTCACCACTCCCTCTCCTCCTCTAGAATGACTAAAGGGGCACATCATATATTCTGTCTTTGTTCTGTTCAACCTAAAACCTCTTGATTCCAAACTCGATCTTCATAGCTCCAGTTTAGTATTAATCCCATCCATATGGAAAAATTTACTATGTGGAACACTAAATAATCTCTAATCATCAAAATCAAGGTGATATATATTTGATTCAAATAGGAACGTCTACAACCCTTAAACCATTAATAGGAACAATACATAACATAGAACATTTAGGAAGAAATGGATTTAATTAATTCATAGTGCTAACAGTTCCTAAATTCATTACTAAAACAGTACTTAACATGGCTCAAGTAGAATGGAATGGAAGTAATACCTAACATGGATCAATTCGAATAGAATGAAAATGAGTGATTAATAGTACTAACAACCCCTAAAATTATCATAAAAACAATACCTAATATAGAATATTTATACATCATAGAATCTATCAAGAAAAGCACTCAATAGCCCCTTAAAATCGAATTAAAATAGCATATTATAGATCAAGGGTGAGTACCAATTAGATATCAACAAAGTCTTAAAAGAAAAGATAAACGTACATAGGTACACCAAAAAGATATTCTCATGCAAATATACAAGAGAGATAAAGTGTAGGAAAAATACATACAATATGACAACTACAAGGCTGCAAAGGCCTAAACATTTCTGTGAGATTTAGAAGGATAAAAAAAACACATGTAGAGAGAGTATGATAGTTCTACTTACTGGTTGACAATGTTAGATTCAACCCTTAGATAAAGGTCTTCGAGCTCTTCCTAGGAGGATAAACCGGTGGTGGATGTAGCCTAAGTTGTAAGGCCTTCTTCTCCTTCTACTCTTTCTCTTCTTTTCCAATGAATATATGTTGTAGGTAGCTTGCACTTAGTCTCTTTTCTTTTTCTCTTTTCTCTCTTCCTCTATTTTCTTCTCTCTTTTTCTCTTCCTCTCTTTTCTTCTCTCTTTTCAAAATAATAAAAATAATGATTGATAATGGCTAGCTAAGTTTTGAGAAAGAATACCATTAATCAACCTATAACATTCCCTAATTAGAGGTGTAAATCAAGGGATATAATTGATGAGAGTTTGGGTGATCAAATCATCACCCTTCAAAAATATCTTAAATCCATCCTATGAGTCAAAACTCTATCCTCTTTCCAATCACTCACCTACTTACCTAAACAACTCATCAATTTGTCTTTAATTTAATATTTCATTCTTAATCACTCACATACTTACCTAAACAACTCATCAATTTGTCTCCAATCAAATTATCTCATTTTCAATCACTCACATACTTACCTAAACAAGTCACCAATTTATCTCCAATCAAATATCCCCTTCCCAATCACTCACATACTTACCTAAACAACTCATCATTTTGTCTCCAATCAAATTGTCTCATTTTCAATCACTCACATACTTACCTAAACAAGTCATCATCACTTTGTCTCCAATCAAATATCCCCTTCACAGTCACTCACATACTTATCTAAACAACTCATCAATTTGTCTCCAATCAAATAAGATAGGTAATCCCATTACTAGGTTGACGATAATATCTAGGGATAATTATAATATGATTGATTGGCTAATTATCAAATCAATCATAAAAAAAAATACAAATATATATATATATATATATAATCATACATTACATAAATACATAGAATATAGTAAAGATACAATCTGGTATTTTTAGTGGGAAAAAAATTACATATATACATACATACATACATATATATAGTAAAGATAATATATACATGAATACTATAGGATATAAATTCAGGATAAGGTAATATAAAAGAGATAAATAAAATAAATTTAAAAGAAATGCCAGGCGCATTACAATTTTCAAGAGTTTGCTTTTCACTTTTAAGTCCTTGGAGCGATCGAGGCATGGAAAGACCTCACTTTCTCCGTGGTTAGAAGTTTGTCAATATTCTATGACCGTTCTCTCGAGTCTGTACGACTTTGGCATGTCCGTGCATCTATCACTTTTTTACCATGCGGATTTGTTGCCAACACCTTGACTTAAAAAATTTTAGGAATAAGACGAGGACAATAAAAGAAGATTAGAAGTTCAAAATACATTTATAGGAGTGTAATTTAAGCAATCTCCAACAATTAAATACACCTCATGAACAAAACTACGGTTCGCTTGGATTGTATTTGCACATGGGCCGGGTTCGGCTGGGTATTTAAACACGCTAAGCCAACTTTGCATCCCCTTAATTGGGCCTGAGCCTGAGCCTGGCCTAACCCTGTCAAGACCTAAAATGATCAATCTTAACTCGCCCTCAGGGCAAGCCAAGTTGGGCTAGGTTCTTACATTTATGCAAGATTAGACCAACAAAACCTACTTTCATCCTAACAAAACCTACTTCAATACAATATATAATATGGCGGCAACATATTATATATTAGAATCATATTTACAACAGAAGTTAGAAGCAATATATATATATATATATAATATACATTAAACATATTATAAATCATATTATATAACTAGGGTTAAAGTCAGGGTTGGGTTGGGCCCGCCCTACGCCTCAACCCGGGCCCAACCTAACCCGCCCTCAGGGTTTGAAATCTTAGTCCAAGCGTTGTTCAGGCTCAGAGTGGCCAGGGTGGGTTCAAGCCGTCAGGGTCAAATGTGCCCCTAGTTGCACATTTATGTCTCTAGAACCCATAATTAATGTTTTTGGGTTTGTACCAAGTTAGAGGTGGATTGGACCAAGAAATCTTTGGGTGATCAAGAGATTGAGCTAAATAAAGAACTCAAAAATTTCATTTGACATAGGAGAGTTATTGGGCTCAACCTTCATGTATCAAAGGGTTGTAGGCTGGATCTAGGAGACAACATTTTAACCTATAACTAAATTAAATGACTGAAATGGTGAATGGATCATAGATAGCTCTAAGTTGGAATCTCATACTTTGCCTTATTTTGTTAAATTGTCCTCTACTTTATGCCCATTGGGTATATTATATATTAGAACTGGAGGCAACCGAATAGGGAGTGAATTGGGAATGGCGAAAATTAAAATTTAAGAACCCAAAAGAAAGGATGATTGCAATTGTTTATGAGGAAAGTATCACAATTCCTTTGTCTCATGTGTTATAATGAGGTTGAATATATCACTCATACATTATTTCATGGTGGTCTTGCTTCTAGTTGTTTGAGGGCTTCCCCTTTTTGACACACAAAATATTTCCAAGGTGAAAGCTTTAAATATTTGTTTATGGCTTTTCTTAATATATTTATTAATCATATAAATCATGATACCATGTCTCGAATTCTTGAACCAGCATTCAATAAATTTTGGTGGTGATCTAAATGAGTTTTTTTTTTCTTAAATGAGATCTGTTATAGTAGCAAAGGGTCTATGCCGAGCCTATTATTGATCATATGGTGCGGGGGGAAGTCCCTATGGTATGGTACGACTCGACCAAATTCGACCCGACTATAAGGAGTATATATATTTGTATTGTTGTTTTGTTGTGCAAGCAATTGAGATTTGGGGATTTTTGAATTGATGTTTTTTACGAGAGTTTTTGCCGCGAGTTTTGGTGTTCTTGAGAGATCTCTATTGTAATCTTTCTTCTTTCATATAGTAAGCCATCTTCACCTTCACCATAGACATAGCACATCACATCAATGTGTGAACTACGTTAAATTTTTATGTCTTGAGTGAATTAGTTCACTTTTCTTCCGTATTTCTTTATGTTTGTTCTAATAGAGAGAAACCAAGTTATGTTTAGTTATGTATATCTATCCATGTACAATACCATTAAAGCTTTTTACATTTTCAGTTGAAGAGGGTAGGATGAGTGCCATTATTAAGGAACAGGTAACTAGTTGTAAAGACCCTAATACCTTGTCATCTGTACCACCAATCCTTTCCTCAAACCAATTCATTATATTTACTGATGGTGTTTGGAAATCTAAAACAAGATCAAACAGATCCCTCAAAAACAGGTTTTTCTCTTCATCCCAATTCACATGGATTGCAATGTGATGCCATGTTCTCTCTACTCAATGAAAAGAAAATTACTAGGTTAAGCACATCCCATGGGAGAGGGTTGGACATGTTAGCTGGTTATCCGAGAATTAAGCATGCTAGCAATTGTTAATCGTTGGATTTCATTACTTTGATTTTAACTGTTAGATTTATATTTATTATTTTAATCTAAAATACATTCAAAGGGGAAAAATACTTGCAACTGCATACAATTTTCTTGGAAAGAGGGATCTGACTCGCGCCTTTCTCCCCTTCTTCTTCTTCTTCTTCTTCTTCTTCTTGCACGAAGCTTAAGTTCACACTTTCACAGAGAGTGAGAGAGAGAGAGATCGAAAAGGCGAAGAGAATTACAAATGAGGAGAGGAAAATAAAACAAAACCCACTGAAAAACCCTTCTTTCTCTTAAAGGGTTTGTTCCTCTCTCTAATCTCTATTCGTTTTATCTTTTTTCTCACTTTGCAATCTGTAGATTATGTAGTTCTTTGCGGTTCGTTTCTCTCACCTTCGCTCTTCTCTACTTCTATTTCTTTCCTTCTCTTTAGGAAAATAAAAAATCAAAACAAACAATCCTGGCCTAAATGCCAGAACTCTACAACCGATGAACCAAAAAAGAATTGCAGAGAAATAGCAGACGATGTTACAAAACTTCCTTAAAAAATTGATGGACTGATCTTCCTTTGAATCAGAGTCCAATTTAACAATCGATTCAGATCTCTTATACAATGAGAAGACAATAACTATGCAAGTATAGATCTCCATTTGAAATCTTGGTTTGTATTGGGGAAAAGATAACAGTAATTGAAGAAAAGAATATTTTCACTTGCGATTCGAGAATCTGATAAGAGTGACAGAGATCTGAACTTCTGATAGAATCATTTGCTATCTCCTGCTCGAATTTGCCATTGTCTGCCACTTGAATCAGAAGAAATCAACCCGAAACTCTAAAGAGAGCTCAGATCGTCACTCCACTGTGTATAGTATTTATCGATAGAGGAGAGATTTACAAATACGAATGAGCGAATTTTGCCAGAAAGAGGAAAGTGAGAGAGAGAGAGAGAGAGAGAGAGAGAGGGAGAGAGTATGATTTTTGTCATGTGCAGCAGTATTCTGTGTACCATGTTGTGTACTATTTTTGTTGGGATTTGAACATTGCAGGTGACAATTGTAGTGATGTGAACTACTTATTACAGGTGCATATAGATTCATTCTAAATTGCTGTTGTAAGAGATTGATGACACTTCTCATAGGATTACAATAAACCACCACCATGGTTCAATCATCGAATTCTTACCCTCTCTAGACCTCCATCATGAAAGGAGGTCCACAACTACTATTACTACTGCTATAGATGGTAATTTCAAATGAAAATGCAAATTTTCCTCAACTGAGGTTTGGGTTGTAGGAGGGATACTTCACCCTCATTGTATAAATTTATGTGGCTCCTTCTCAGGTCTTACTCTGTTTTTTTCTTTACATCATTCATTAAAGGGTTAAAATGATAAGACTGCAGACCTCCCTTTATACTATTTAGAAACATAATCCTCTTGAGGGTCCGGCATTCTGGTTGGAATCCAACTTCTCATGGGGCTCTTCTACTTGTTTGAAAAAAATATGGGGAGAAAACTTGCTCCTTCACTTAGGATTATGGGTATTTATCTTGACATACACTATTAAGAGGTTCTGGTTTTTCTTTTTCTTTTTCTTTTTTTCTTAATAATGCTATGGAATAAATTACTCAAGAAGAAAAAATTAGCTTCGGAACTTGACTTGATTTAAGAAGCATCCTTACTGTTACATGAGTGGCTGTTTGTGGAAATTATACTTCATTTCCCTTTAAATTTCCCTTGCTACAAAACATAACCTGAGGAAAATAATAGCTTCGTGGGCTTGTCTAAAACTGTAATCTCACCATCATTGGGTAGGAATATTTGGCTCGTCAGTCATGGATATGTAAGTTCTACAAAAAAAAAAAAATGTCATAGATATTGGAGTAAGCCCTCCATATTTATTTTTTTATTTTTAATTTTTTTATATATATTTGGTAGAAATCAAGCCATTTCTTCATTTTAAGAGAAATGATGAGAGTTTCATATGATGCCCTTATGCAATTTGGGACCATGGAAGCGGAGGTTTTCAAACAGTACAATAACTGGTTTTAATGGAGAGAGAGGGAGAGAAGATCTCATGATAGTTTTTGAGGGGACGTGTAAAGGAATCTCCGTGATGGTATTATTTTTTTATTAAAAAAGAATAAATAGTCAATTCACCATATGTTTTAGAAAATATAAAACTTTTCCTTGATGGGGTTGATCTTCATTCAGTGAACCTCTTTTTCTTTTATTTTTCCTTCAAAGAATTTATCCTAAATGACTTTTCTATACTCAATTTTCTATAGTGTATTTGACTTCGCACACCATGATTAAAACTTTCCTCGGCATACTTTCCAAATCATTAAAAATCGCTGTCAAAAAAATGTAGCTTCACCTTTTGCATTCCCCATTGAAAGATATACAAGTATTATCATGTACATAAGGTGTTATACTCGTGCCTAAAAGCCCGAGCTAATTTCAAATTTAAACATAATTAATGCAACCCATGTGACAAGCACTGGTAATTTGTGGATTTGTTGGGCTTAAATAGTAAAATATGCCAGGAAGTGGGGTCCATACATCGAAAACACCTTAGAAGGGTTCTATTCAACTTAAATATCAATTTCCACACAAAGAGACCAATTCACACCTTCAGTGAATACATAGGCCAAAACTGGGTTATTTAGTCGTGGGGCCTGAGCCCTCACACCCGTGCACCTCAAACCACTCCTAATAATTGGGACAACATATTAGGGAATAGATTAATATATTGAGACACCCTAAGGTGGGCCCATTAGTGCCAAATGATGGATTAACCCAGCAGTGGATGAAACCCCATTTTTTCTTCAAACATCCCTCGGGAAACTAAAGTGGCTATAAATAGAAGCCTTAGTCATTCATTCTTTTCATTCCTACTAAACTAAAAGCAAGAGAAGAGAGAAAGGAGAAGAAGAAGAAGCAGGAGAAGAGAAAGGGAGGAGCAAGAAGAGAGGAGCAAGGGGAGCACCCATCTAAGGTAAGCCATCTCTCTCTCTCTCTACCTTCTAAGTAGTCATGCCTCTCTCCCTTCCATTTCCACTCTCCATTAAAGCTAATGGAGATTGCCCCAACCTAATCTACCCACCTATTTACCTAATGTATAAATCAATTGGGGGATTTGATGTTGGAGACTTGTATTAGCAAGATCCATGGTTCAATTTGAACCCGTGAACCCTCCCTAGTGATATCCTTATTTCAAACCTAAATTTGGGTAGCACAAAACCTATAAATGGGAAAATTTCCTAAAACGCATTTTTTCACTTGTCAAGGCTACAAATTAGGAGAGGGATTTAGTGTAAGAGACTTATCCTAGTAAGATTAATGGATCGATTTGAGTGAACCCTCTCTAGTGAAATCCCCAATTTTGGTAACCAAAACCTAGAAGTGGTGGGTTTTGCCCAAACCCTCTATACCCCACCATTCAAACCCAAAATTGAGTTGGGGAAAATGAAAGTAAAAATGGGTATAGTGGATTGGGGTGACCACATAAGCCATTAGTGGTCACCACCTACAGCCTCAACCGAAATTCTCCAAATTTAGTTTAGTTGCGACTAGAACTTTTGGGAAATTTGGGTGCATTGTGTAAACACATCTTAACTAACCCATTGATTACACTTAATCTAAGTTAATTGAGGTGGGTGAACATCCCTCACATATAAATTAGCCTTATAGCTATAAAACCCCCAAATTGAGAACAATTTCAAAGAAAAAGGAAATAGGAAATGAAGCTAGAACATGTGCCTAGGGTCTCATTTCTCTATGGTTGATTTATTTCTTAAAAATCTTATGTATCCTAGGAATAAAACTAAGAGGTGACGAGACAATGCGGTGCGAGGCCATCGGCTGTCCATCATCACCTATGATCTGAGGTGAGGGGATTTTATGTTATTTTATGGAATGTTTATAACATGTCATCCATCGTGCATTCATGGTAGTTGCATGTTAAAATTGTTTCCTGATTAAATATTAAATTGTGGATGTTGATGATATTGTTATCTATAACATGATGTTTGCATATTATAAACTTAATCTATTTAGTAAATGTGATATTGCATATTGGTATGATAGTGTGTGTATGAGTATGACTATGATATGAAATGTGGTATGTTAGAATGCATTGAGCTAGGAGAATAACCATCCTAGTGCTATAACCCTTGCAAATAGGGGTTAAGGTATTGACTATCCTACAACTCAGGCAACCGAAGCGGTTCTCTAGACCGGACTGGGGCTATAGGGTGGTATTATTGATAAGGGATTTTCCGTGACCAAAGGGGTTCTCCAGACTGACACATGCAGGCTCCTATCTCACAACTCTGTTATAATAGCACCAATACCAATATGGACTTAGAATCTGTGGGCAAGGAATTTAAACTAGGTGCTACAACCCTTACCAGTAGGGGGTAAGGTATTGGCTATCTTACAACTCGGGCAACAGAAGGGGTTCTCCGGACAGGAGTTGTAGGGTGGGATTATTGATTAGGGGTTTTCTATGATCGAAGGGGTTCTACAGACTAACACATGCAGGCTCCTGTCTCACAACTATGTTATAGTCACACAACTATGTTATAGTCACACCAATACCAATATGGACTTAGAATGTGTTGGGCTAGGAAAATAACCCGGGTGCTACAACCCTTGTTAATAGGGGTTTATATATTGACTATCCAACAACAAAGCACAGAGACCTGAAGGGGTTCTCTGGACCGGGACCGTGACTATCCTACAGCTTAGATGACATGAAGGGGTTCTCCAGAGTGGGACCATGGTTGTAGGGTGGGATTATTCATTAGGGGTTTGTAGGCAGCCGAAGGGGTTATCCAGATCAAAACCTACAGGCTCCTGACTCGCAACTGGCATATATTACTGGAAGGCCGAAGGGGTTCTTCAGACAAGTGAACCAAAGATATCCCATATGTTGTAGTAGCACTAATACCCATTTTAGACTTAGAATTTATTGATTAGGTTTGTTTGCTAATAGTTCGAATCATGTCATTTCATTCATCTAAATACATTCATATTAGTTTGGTTGAGCATTTATACTTGTAATTATTATTATGGAATGTTGTGATTGTTTGGGTGTGTGTGCACCCCTCACTAAGCTTCGTGGAAGTTCACCCCCGTTGTTGCCCCCCTTTTTAGATGTTGATGCAGGTAATCATCCGAGTTTTTGGGTGAGGAGCCGACTCTCTACGGAGGTGAACTCCGGAACGAGGAGCTTGCTATGCACGAGGACAATTGTGTGTGTGACGATTGTGCTATTGGAGCACGCTGAGGATGAGAGTAATGTCCTCTATTTAGATTGTTTTGTGTGTATATATTTGAGGTAACCCTAGGGGCATAACCATAATTATGACTTTCATTGTGAAAATTCTTTTAGTAAATATGATCATTATCATTAGACTTCACCAGTTATATATAATTGACTATTATTATTATCTTGTGATCGTAGAATCATTTCATAAATTGCAGACACAAGGGTTAGGTTATAATGTATTTTTTCTGCAACGTGTGTGTGTCCATGTCACTAGCCTTCAGGTGAGTGGAGGCGAGGTGTGACACCAGGGTTAGGTTATAATGTATTTTTCTACATATTTAAAAAGAAATACTTTTTTTTTTGTGATAGATATTGAGAGAGAGATATCAAAAGTTAATTTTTAAAAGAGTAATAATCTAAATAGAATTTCTGCAACTAATGGCCTTAAAACCCTTATCATTATATATCCTTTCATTCACGAAATACGGATGTTGTTATTTGTTAGGGATACACCTACACTTCTACAGTTGGTTTTGATGATAACAAACATATGAAGGTATTTCACAATTTGTCTTCAAGTATTGTTTTGTAAAGATTTCATATCAAATATCGAATTTAATGAATGCAATGAAGAAATGAAGATTAAAGTTATCAAATGAAGAGTATCAACAAGTTGGTATCAATACTTGAAGAATGTATTAGACGGTATCAGAATTCATAGCATCAAGACATCAAAGTATCAAAGCTTGAAGTGAATTGAAGTTTATTAAAGGCATTAAGAAGGCAAGGTCAACATGAAGACTCTTGAAGACAAACTGCAATCAGAATAGAAAATCTTAAGTGTAGCTCAATGTAATAGTGCACACACCATACACAAGCACTACACTGCATCTCATAAGTATGCATTATATATTACATCCTTTAGTTCACATCATGCTTAAAATGACTCTAAGTCATATTACTCTAGCAAAACCAAGACCCATAGTCATAAGGAACACAGTGGATTTAAGAAGCCCCTTCATTTACTGTGAAAAATAATACTTTGTGTTCAATAAACTTTTGGGTATTAAGAAGCAGGTATTAGGATACGATCTCTTTATGAGATTTGAAGATTTTCGAGTTACGGAATCAATGGACATGGAATCATCCCAATCAGAGTCTATATGACCAACTTATGGTCATAAGGATTCTGCTTGATCAAAATCAACTCAAAAATGGCTACAGAAGTGATTCTGGCCGAATCCTCAGTAGGTTGATTGCCACAAGTAGAGGTTGACTGCCATAAGTGGAGGTCGACCGACTGATGACTGGTTTGAATCACCTTCCAATGGCTAGTCCAATAGCTATATTTTGCAATGATTATTTTTTGGAGGTCGATTGGTACTTTTGGAGGTCCACCAGCACACCTAAAAAATGACTATTTGAATGAGATTTTTCTACCTATTTTAGTTCCCTAATCTTACCTATAAATACCTCTAATGCTACTCATTAATTAATAATTAATTCTAACTTTGAAGAAGCATTATTTGAACGTTAGAAGTGGATTGGTTTACACATTCTCTTGAGTTCAAGTTCTTCATTTTCTATTCAAGAGGAACTCAAAGTTCAATACAATTCTTCATCTACATCTTGGCATTTGCATTACAAGCATTAAGAAGACGTCAAAAGTGTATTCTTTTATAACATTGCATTTCATTCACACACTATACAAGAAACAACTTCAAACCTTTCTATTCCGCTTTGAATTTGTTCTTGTCCAAGAGTTGGGTTAACTCTAGAATTGGGCATCTTATTTATACGTTATTCTACCTAGACAAGTGTGTAGGATCCTCTCACCCTTAAGAGATTATAAGGACCCTCTCATCCTTAAGAGATTGTAAATGACCCTCTCATCCTGTAAAGAGATTGTACGGATTCTCTCATACTATAAAGAGATTGTACGGATCCTCTTATCCTCAAAAGAGCTTGTAAAGATTTTCTTCCCTAGCTACTATACTGAAATAGAAGAACTAGTGGAATACCTTACAAGTGGAACTTATAGGGAGTGGACTAGACTCGAATTGAATCGAACTACTATACATTTCTTGTGTTGTATGATTGTAATTTTCTTTATATTTCGCATTTTTATTTACAATCACATATTGGGGACTTTAAATTGGAGAATTTTTAAAAATCCACTAGAATAACCTATTCACCCCCCTCTAGGTTATTTTATTATCCTTTGTGATACCAACACCCCTCCCCCATAGATGAACAAAATCAGTGATATTATTATAGGGAATTAGTGGAACACTGGACTGGTTAACTATTTGCTACCATTATCTATTACTAACTCTATTATCAAGATTTCATGTTTCAATGATTGCGATTGATAGCAAAGCTATCTATCAAACAAAGGAAATTTCACTACTAAGCTAACTGCCAAATTTCTACAAACTAATTCACTGACAAACTTCAATCAATAATCAAACAGGTGCTTATGCTCATCTCCATGCTCACAATGGTGGTGTTATTTCTGAAAATTCAATTTCCACCCGAAGTTTAAGATCTTTATTTGGAGAGCTGCAAATGTGGGAATCCCTACTAAGGACAGACAAATTGATAGAAGAGAAATGCTAAAACGTGCATAGCTTTCCAGTCATACATATATATGCCTTTCGTTATTTATTTATTCTGGTTAGTTTAGTGTGAACCATTCAAGTCTTCAAATTCAAAAGGCAAAAGATTAGTTGAGGTTCTTTGGAGATATCCACTGTAATATCCCGCTTCTTAATCCCGGTCTGATTTCGCGGTTGAACCGGTTTAACCATGCAGGAACTGAGCCAGAGGATGTTAGAGCGGGTTCCTTATGGGCTATGATGGCACGGGTGACCCTAAACACCGGCTGGCCCGACAAGTCCGAGTCAGTGCCAGAAGAGACGGGAGTGCCCAAACCGTGTACGTGCACCTACCATAAGGCTATGTATGGATAAAACAAGTATTATATCTGTATTTTAAGATATATACGTATGCTACAATGTATGCCTGAGGTGGGGTTTGAGCCGAGGTCCGAGCCCGGTCAAAATCCCAAGTTTTGACTCTCGGGTGAGTATGACAGGTGGGTACACCCACCCACCTGAGTGACCCATCAAACACTATTCACTTAAGTAGGAATAGTATATAAAGCTTTATAATTTCTTTTCTTTCCATTTATTACCCTCGTACGTTTGGTGAGAAAAGTAAAGAGGAGAGAGAAAAGAAAGGGAAGAAGAAAGGAAGAGGAAGAAAGGAAGGATTTCAGTGGCGCCGAAGCACGATCTTGCCATTCCGGTGCCGGGAGAGTAATCTTCAACTCGAGATCTACAGTTGGAGGTAAGAAAAGTTGGGTTTTGTGAACATTAACCATACCCACGCTTTAAACCCTTGATTCGAGTATGGTTTCTTAAGATCTTGTAACCACCCTTTGAAATAATGAATCTAAGGTTTAATAGATGATTTATGTGTTGATCTTGAAGGATTTGAAGAGATATTGACAAGGTAGAAGGAGCATTGTGAGTTGGAAGTGATTTGGAGGGTTTGAAGTCATTCTTGAGCAAAGAAGGTAAGATGGTTCCCCCTCACTTGAATCTAACTTAGATCTAAGCTAGAACCATCCTATAGGACTTTAAAGGTGTGAAGAATGGGTTGAGAAAAACCCTATTTGGGTCCCCAAGGAATGGAGGAAGTTGAGAAGAAACTGGGGTTTTTCCGCCAAAACCGGCGGGTACAACCGGCGGGTCCCTACCCGCCTGAGAGCACCCACCTGAGAGGGCAGGGGGTCCCTGGCCAAACCGGCGGGTAGGACCAGCGGGTCCTACCGGCGGGTCCATACCCGCCGGTCCAAACCGGCGGGTAGGACCGGTGGGTAGACAGCCCACCTGTCTGACCCACCTGAGTGGCCCCGAAGGTGATCCGTAGGTCCGATCGAGCCCAAATCGGACGTGTGACCTTCTTTCGACGTTCTAAACATGATTTTGACATCGGATTTCGTTAATTTTGATTCTAAAATGGTGAAGTACTAACCCCGCTCAATTTTGTTAGGTTCACCAAAGCCTACCCAATTCGCTCCGGATCTCACCCGTACCGAGCGGGACTCCTTGTACGCTACAAGTAAGTGGAGAGAGGACGTTTGGCCTTGTTTCAAGGCATTTGTTTGGCATCCATATAACTATATCTAATCTAGTCATGTCATCATGAATGTGCTATATAGATTAGTCATTCCACTCATTGATGCGCATATATGCTATGTTTACTTTTCAAATGCAAATTAAATGAGATGTTATATGTTGAATGTGGACATCATGTTGCATAATGCATTGATAGACTAGATGCCGTGGTCGGCTTGGAAACGAATGCATTGGTGGCCCGTGGTATGGGACACGGAGGCACTATGCAGTTGTACTACATATAGGAGCATGCGGTATTAG
>NC_056565.1:15545888-15617660 GCF_013358625.1 Macadamia integrifolia
GTGGAATACAGTATCTGATGATCCTGGTAGGTTTGGGTTAACGGGTGTTAACTCGGTCACCGCTCCGGTTCAGGGTGGATGGGGTGTGACAAACGGTGGTATCAGAGCGTGATGCTCTGCTCCACTTACAGCATACCATTAGAATTCCGTAGACTCTATAATAGGAAAATGGGGTTGGGTAAAGATAAAAGCTTAAAGATTAAAAGTCAAAGAAAGAAAGTATAAAATGGAGTTATATTATAAGTTGCATTCATGGCATGCGAGAGTGTAGATAAAAGGTGATTAGGATGGTACTATAACCTATAAAGTGCTATTTCGACGAAATTTCGGCAGCATAACGGCGTAAAGTGGGATTTCCAAAAATTTTACACAAAACCTGATAAACAATAGATAATAATATAACCAAGGGCACAGATAGAAAAATCACATCACCACAAAAAACCACACAGGTACTCCACATATGAAAACACCACAACAATCCATTATCCAAAGATATTTCATTCCATAAATGAAAATCAAGTTACATTGCAATTACAAGGAATGAGAAGAAATAAATATACAATGTCTACAAAAAAGGAGAAAACGGGTAAACAGCTAGTATGGGCGAGCCAAGCCCTCACTGGTCGTCGTCATCGTCGTCGATGATCACCACGTTCGCTGGAGGCCTGGAGTTAATATCGAAGCGGTGATCGTAATAATCGAACCTCGCGTTCACCACCTGTACCTCCCTCCGAAGCCGGCCATAGTCTGCTGAGATAGCATTGGCCCTGGTGTCCAAGTCCTAACCCAGCCTACGGAAGGAATCCTCCAAGGTGGTCTGCCTGGAGGCAATCTCGTCCAGCCGCCTCAGTATATGAACCTGGCCATCCTGCAAGGCCCGCATGGAGGCTGTCCTGACCTTATAGTCGTAGTCACCACTCCCAGGTGGTGGGGCTCCATATGGTGGGGCTGCAGCTCTGGAAGAACTAGGACTCGGACCTCTCGACTCCTGAGGCGCCTCCTCAGGAATGCTGCCACCCATCAGATCCTCCTCCTCATCCTCCTCACTGGACTCCTCCTCCATGGGGACATCCACCATAGGGGCAGCCCTCCTACCCCTACCTCTCTGAGCTCCTGATCTAGGAGGTGAATCCATGAGGGTATGGAGACTCATCTTCAAAAGGTTGCTCCGATCGAACCTATCAGCCGGAGTCTTCCCCTCCTCTCCGCTCAGATTCACCCCGAAGAACTCGAAGATCCTGGTGAGGATCCTGCCGTAGGGGAATCCTCCGTCCTCTGGGTGGGAAGCATGGTGCTCCATCGCTCTGAGGATGATATAGGGAAGGCACAAGTGCTCCCCGCCTCCCTCTGCGGCTGTGAAAATACAAAATGCAATGAAAGCCGCCATGAAACCTACCTGGTTCCGATGACCTCCTCTGGGGAGCAGGTTGAACTGGATCAACCGGGCGAAGAGACGGACCTCAGGGAAGAAAGATGTCTCGGACTCCGGGCGACTGCTGCTGCCGCAGATGGCCTCGTAGATGAAGTCCGGTGTCTCCATACTCATGAACGGTCCCTGAGGCCTACTCCTGGGGGGACTGTAGTATCGGTGTCCCGCCGCCGATATACCCAATATGCTGGCCAGGGTGCCTACCGTCAGCTGGATATCCACTCCCTTCACCAAGCTGCTGATGGTGAATTCCCCGTACTGATACGACACCTCCAGGTTGCAATAAAACCGACGGACGAGCTGCTCGTAGCACGGTCGGTCCACCTGAAGAATAGAGTCCCAGCCCAATGCTGAGAACCTCTCCTGAAGCCTGGCCTTGTGGAAGTCCTCGACTACCACGGTCTTTTCCATCAACACTGACCCCTTCAGGAAGTTGGTCCAGTTGGCTGTGGCCTCTGCACTAGTGAAGTGCTCCTCATCATAATCTGAAGGGTCAGACTGAGTAGGTGCAGGTCTCCCTGTGCGATGAGCAGAAGTGCTGGTCTCCGCACTTTTCCGCTTAGAAGCGGTGGTCTTGCGTCGAACGCCAGAGGAAGATGGTCCTCTGCCGGTGTGTGAAGACATCCTGGCAATAAGAAAAAGGGAAGTGGGGTTAGTACAGAAATAAAAGACAGCAGCATTAAAGAAGGGAAACCCAAAATCCAATTTATGCAAAACGGGAACGGCGACAATCTGAGAACGATAGGAAACTTATGACATGAAGCATGGTAGTTGACAACGCATAGGAACATGTCAAAACAGCAAAGGACAGCAAAAGCAAAGAGTATAAGTAAAATGAGGGAATTCAAGTACATGGTGCAAATTCGAATATAATGGAGAACAACCGGAAACCATAGGACTAAGGCGAAATGACATAGTAGTGGGATGATGTAAATGCAAGAACATGCCCCAAATAGACTATAGAGTTCTATGAATACTAGTAGGAGTGAAAATCAAGGAAATCAATGCCAAAAATAGGAATTTTCATGGGAAAACATAGGGGTTCCAAGCATAATGGGTGATTCATGCAATCTAAAGCATATTAAGCATAAAACAAGTGGAATGTACTACAAAGGAATCACCAATTGGAGAAAAGGATCAACAATGTAAGAAATCCCCAAATTTGGGAACCTACGGCACAAATTGGGGGTTTTTCCCCAAATGAAGAAACAAATTTCTATAAGCTACGAATGACTACAGTAGAATCATCATAAACACATGGAAAGACTATTCTATGGTGAAAAATAGAGAAAGAAAGCCTAGAAAGTAAACCCTATTCAAGCATTTCACCCAAATGGAAATTCTGGAAAAAGGAGAAGAAGAGGAACTTACTTGGATGGAGATGAGTTGACTCTTCACTAAAGCGCCGAGTGGATGAGTGGAACCGCGAATAGGAGCGTCGAGTAGACTCCCAAGATCGTCCAAAAGGAAAAGGAAGAAAGAGAGGGGAGAGAGTGAGAGTGACAGGCAAAACAGGGCCTGAAGGGCCCTGTTCGTGTTTTAACACGGGCAGGACCGGCGGGTCAGACCGGCGGGTCCCTACCCGCCGGTGACACCCGCAGGTTTGGGGTGCTGGGACCGGCGGGTCCCTACCCGCCGGTTCATCCCACCGTTTAGGACAGAAGGGAAAATTTTTAAAATTCTGAAAATTTTCCTTCTTTGTCTTTTCCCTTCTCTTCTCCTATTATGTTTTCATTGGTTTTATGGTGGATATTATTCCTATGATCAATATGCTATGGTCAAGTGGGATCATTAGCATGTATGTTGTGGACTTTGCCTGTATCTTGGAATTGAGCTATGATTAATTACAGGCTATCATACACTACAACACCTCATATAATGGCATATGATTGTGTGCCTAAATCAGTTCTATGGTGTTTAACCAATATGGTGTGTGATATGTTCCAGGTACAGGGATACGATGGTACGTATTAGATCCGGTAGTAATGCCCGAGGTACCTCGCGGGGTCCTCGTCGGGTCGGTCGACCACAAAATCCCAGGAGGTCCCGCTCTGTGGGGCAAACCTCACCTCCACTACCTCCAGAGACCCTTGGTCAGGGTGGGGCACATGGGGACCCACCTATGACTGCACTCCCGGACCCTCCACCGGTCATTACACCGGGAGATGTTGCTACAATAATTCAGCAGTCCCAACAAGCTTTCCAACAACAAATGCTTCAGCAACAGCAAGCATTTATGACTGCCATCCAGCAACAGTTGGATTTTTCTCACCCGGGTCAACCTCCCCGGGTACACACTCCGCAGGACCCACCTGTAGGGTCGGGAACGGGACCACAAGTGGGTACACCTCCAATCCCACCATTCGGTATTCCTCAGCATGGGATGCCTCATCCATGCTCCTACTATCCTGCCTATGCTCCTAACTTCCCGGCGGCGAGTAATACGTCAAGGGTGGTAGAGTCGTTCAAGAGGAACTTACCACCGGTATTCTCTAAGGTGGGGAGTGACCCTCTAGAACCGGATCAATGGATCCAAGAATTGGAGAAGATATTTGAGGTGCTTGAGTGCACGGATGCCCAGAAGCTCATTTGTGCTGGGTTACAACTCAAGAAAGAGGCAAATTCTTGGTGGCAAGCTTCCAAGCCTATATTGATGGCTGCTCATCCAGAGCCTACTTGGCAGCAGTTCAAGGAATTGTTCTTGGATAACCATTATCCACGTAGTTTCAGAGATCGGAAGGAGACTGAGTTCATGGCCTTAACTCAAGGAGGTAAAACTGTCCTTGAATATTAGCAACAGTTCGAAAGTTTGTTCCATTTCGCCCCAAGGCATATGCGAACGGCTGAAGAAAAGGCAGCAAGGTTCCTAAAAGGCCTGAAAGCATCTATTGGGTCTGTGCTTGAAGTCTTGGATTTGACAGAATATGGCCAGATTGTACAGAAGGCCAAAACAATGGAAGATAAGCAAAAGGGTGAACAGTCCCTCACTCCTGGACTGTGGAAGAGAACAAATCCATTCCCAGATGCGAGAAATTCCTCCAAAGCCTACCGTGGATCATACAGTTCTGGGCCTATGTATAGGCAGCCCTATAGGCCATCTGGCTATCCTTCTAGGCCAGTTGGTGGTTCGGGTTCTACTCCCTTTCGCCCGAACACTAGTGTGGCACCTACAACTTCAAGACCACCTCGACCTCCATCTGCAGCGGGTCAAGTGCAGAGGGGCCCCGCTCCAGTTCCGACGTCTCAGATTCGTTGTTTCAACTGCCATTCATATGGGCATTATGCGAAAGACTGTCGGGCCCGGACAGCCTTGCCCTCCAGTCAGCCCTCTGCGTACCGACCTCCCTTACCTCGAGGCAGTCAACCGCAGGGAAGGATGTATGCCCTATCAGCCAAGGAAGCTGAGGCTAGTACAGAAGTTGTAGCAGGTGCATTTTGAATTAAGAAGTTCATTTTGATTCATATTGATGACCTGCTGAAATTATATACATTGTTATACTAGGTATCCTACCCATATCGGGTATACCAGCCCATGTTTTATTTGATTCAGGAGCTACTCATTCATTCGCATCTAAGAGATTTGTAGGGAAACTTGAGATGTCACCCAGAATTCTAGACCATGGAATGATTGTTAGTATGCCTACTGGTAAAGTTGCACAGTTGAAAGAAATGTATGGGCCGTGCCCAGTGGAGATTAGTGGGAAGAACTTTGATGCACAACTCATTAAATTCAATATGCAGAATTTTGATGTTATATTGGGTATGGATTGGCTGTCGGCTCATCGAGCTAATGTGATCTGTGCGGAAAGGCTGATTAAGGTAACAGATGACGAAGGGAAAGAGTGGGTATACCGAGCAGATACAATGAAAAGGGTGAGGAAGGTCCTCGTCTCCGCTCTCCAAGCGGTAAAGTTACTAGGAAGTGGATGTCAGGGTTACATAGCCTCGGTACTTGATGTTGATGCAAGAGTTACACCTCTAGAAGAAGTAAAGGTGGTTAAGGATTTTCCCGATGTTTTCCCAGATGATCTGGTGCATTTACCCCCTGATAGAGAGTTGGAATTTGCCATAGACTTGACTCCTGGAGCAGCTCCAGTATCTAAGGCTCCATACAGGATGGCACCAGCTGAATTGAAGGAGTTGCAGATGCAATTGCAAGAACTATTAGAAAAGGGGTTTATTCGCCCAAGTGTTTCACCTTGGGGTGCCCCGGTGTTGTTTGTCAAGAAGAAGGATGGTAGTTTACGTATGTGCATAGATTACCGGGAGTTGAATAAGCTGACCATTAAGAACCGGTATCCATTGCCACGCATTGATGATTTATTCGATCAGTTGCAGGGAGCCAGGGTATTTTCAAAGATAGACCTTCGGTCCGGCTATTATCAGCTCAAGATAAAGAGCAGTGATATACCTAAAACAGCATTTAGGACTCGATACGGCCATTATGAGTTCCTAGTGTTGTCCTTCGGGTTAACCAATGCACCGGCAGCATTCATGGATCTAATGAATCGAGTATTTCAGGATGTGCTCGACAAATGGGTAATTGTTTTTATTGACGATATCTTGATCTACTCCAAGACCGAGGAGGAGCACACTCAACACTTGAGAATGGTGTTACAGAGGTTGAGAGAATGATGTTACAGAGGTTGAGAGATCAACAGTTGTTTGCCAAGTACAGCAAGTGTGAATTTTGGCTTGAACAAGTTGGATTCCTAGGGCACGTAGTGTCTAAAGCTGGAATCGAAGTAGATCCTGCTAAGGTAAAAGCAGTAGTGGAATGGGAAAGTCCCAAGAATGTTACTGAAATTAGAAGCTTCCTGGGTTTGGCTGGATACTACCGGCGTTTCATCGAGAATTTTGCTCGGATCTCAGCACCAATGACCAAGTTGACTAAAAAGGTGTGAAATTCGACTGGGCAGAGGAATGCGAGAAGAGCTTCCAGGAACTGAAAGAGAAGTTGGTGACTGCCCCTGTGCTGGCTATTCCTGAAGGCACAGGTGGAATGACAGTTTATACCGATGCTTCCAAAGTTGGTTTGGGTTGTGTTCTCATGCAACGCGGGAAGGTAATAGCATATGCATCCCGACAACTAAAGGAATATGAGAAGAATTACCCCACTCATGACTTGGAACTAGCGGCAGTCATTTTTGCCCTTAAGATCTGGCGACACTATTTGTATGGGGAGAAGTGTGAGATATACAGTGACCACAAGAGCCTAAAATACTTCTTCACCCAAAAAGATTTGAACATGAGACAGAGAAGATGGCTTGAACTCATGAAGGATTATGACTGCGATATTCAGTATCATCCCGGCAAGGCTAATGTAGTGGCAGATGCATTAAGTCGGAAGACACAGACTGTGTCGCTTTCATGCTTAGCAGTAAGCTCACCACTTGTGCAAGAGGCGATGCTAATGGAAGAGACCCTCTTGTATGAAGGGGCAACCTTAGAGCTTGAACCTCAACCAGAAAACCTTAAGTGGTTGACGGTATCCTTATCGGCTCTACAGGTGCATCCGGCAATTAGGCAAGAGGTGATAATGAAGCAACCCCTGGATCCTAAATTGCAGCGGATCAGAGTCAAGGTTCAAGACCAAACAATGAACGACCCAGATTTTACTTTGGCCAGTGATGGGGCATTGATGTTTCGAAACAGATTGTGTGTACCCGATGATTTGGATATACAGGATAAAATCGTGAGAGAAGCACATAGCTCCGAGTACTCACTCCACCCAGGAAGTACCAAAATGTACAAAGACCTCAAACAGAGTTACTGGTGGCCAAGCATGAAAGTCACCATAGCTTTGTATGTGGCTACTTGTCTTACCTGCCAGAAGGTGAAAGCTGAGAGGCATCGACCTTATGGTACCCTTCAGCCACTCCCAGTACCAGAATGGAAGTGGGAAAGGATTACAATGGACTTCGTCACCGGAGTACCAGGTATACCTAAGGGAATGGATGCGATATGGGTGATTGTGGATCGGCTTACCAAGACTGCTCATTTCATTCCTATCAAAACCAAGTTCTCCATGACCAAACTAGCACAACTTTACACGGACAACATAGTGCGTTTACATGGAGTGCCAGTGAGCATTGTTTCAGATAGGGACCCAAGGTTCACTTCCAGATTTTGGAAAAGCTTACAGCGTGCCTTGGGATCACAGCTGAATTTGAGTACAGCCTTTCACCCACAGACGGACGGCCAGTCGGAGCGAACTATACAGATATTAGAAGACATGCTCAGGGCATGTGCAATGGAGATGAGTGGCAGCTGGGAAGAATATATACCTCTTATGGAGTTTGCATATAATAATAGTTACCAAGCTACAATTGGGATGGCTCCATATGAGGCGTTATATGGCAGAAAGTGCAGAACTCATTTGTATTGGGATGAGATAGGTGAACGTCGAATGTTAGGACCTGAGATGATCCAGATGACTTGTGACAAGGTCGACGTTATTAGAGAACGGATTAAAGCAGCTCAGTCCCGTCAAAAGAGCTATGCAGACACCCGCAGGAAGGAGATTGAATTTCAGCCAGGAGAAAAGGTATTTCTCAAGATCTCTCCTACTAAAGGTTTGCAAAGGTTTCACAGAAAGGGGAAGTTGAGCCCAAGATACATGGGACCATTTGAGATCTTGTCCCGGGTTGGCTCAGTAGCCTACATGCTTGCCCTGCCACCTTCGCTTGGAAATGTTCACAATGTATTCCATGTATCCATGCTGAAGAAATATGTGCATGATCCATCTCATGTACTACCCGTGGAACCAGGGTACCTAGAAGCTGATATGACCTACACAGAACAGCCAGCTGAAATTTTGGACCAGAAGGTGAAAACCCTTCGCAACTGCTCCATTTCCTATGTAAAGGTGCGATGGGCTGATCACTCACTTGAAGAAGCATCTTGGGAGGTAGAAGAAGAAATGCGAGCCAAGTACCCTCATCTTTTTGATCAACCAGGTACGCAATTTCGAGGACGAAATTTTTCAGAAGGGGGGGTAATGTAATATCCCGCTTCTTAAACCCGGTCTGATTTCGCGGTTGAACCGGTTTAACCATGCAGGAACCGAGCCAGAGGATGTTAGAGCGGGTTCCTTATGGGCTATGATGGCACGGGTGACCTTAAACACCGGCTGGCCCGACAAGTCCGAGCCAGTGCCAGAAGAGACGGGAGTGCCCAAACCGTGTACGTGCACCTACCATAAGGCTATGTACGGATAAAACAGGTATTATATCTGTATTTTAAGATATATACGTAGGCTACAATGTATGCCTGGAGTGGGGTTTGAGCCGAGGTCCGAGCCCGGTCAAAATCCCAAGTTTTGACTCTCGGGTGGGTATGACCGGTGGGTACACCCACCCACCTGAGTGACCCATCCAACACTATTCACTTAAGTAGGAATAGTATATAAAGCTTTATGATTTCTTTTCTTTCCATTTATTACCCTCGTACGTTGGTGAGAAAAGTAAAGAGGAGAGAGAAAAGAAGGGGAAGAAGAAGGGAAGAGGAAGAAAGGAAGGATTTCAGTGGCGCCGAAGCTCGATCTTGCCATTCCGGTGCCGGGAGAGTAATCTTCAACTCGAGGTCTACAGTTGGAGGTAAGAAAAGTTGGATTTTATGAACATTAACCATACCCACGCTTTAAACCCTTGATTCGAGTATGGTTTCTTAAGATCTTGTAAACACCCTTTGAAATGATGAATCTAAGGTTTAATAGATGATTTATGTGTTGATCTTGAAGGATTTGAAGAGATATTGACAAGGTAGAAGGAGCATTGTGAGTTGGAAGTGATTTGGAGGGTTTGAAGTCATTCTTGAGCAAAGAAGGTAAGATGGTTCCCCTCACTTGAATCTAACTTAGATCTAAGCTAGAACCATCCTATAGGACTTTAAAGGTGTGAAGAATGGATTGAGAAAAGCCCCATTTGGGTCCCCAAGGAATGGAGGAAGTTGAGAAGAAACTGGGGTTTTTCCGCCAAAACCGGCGGGTACAACCGGCGGGTCCCTACCCGCCTGAGAGCACCCACCTGAGAGGCCAGGGGGGGTCCCTGGCCAAACCGGCGGGTAGGACCGGCGGGTCCTACCGGCGGGTCCATACCCTCCGGTCCAAACCGGCGGGTAGGACCGGTGGGTAGACAGCCCACCTGTCCGACCCACCTGAGTGGCCCCGAAGATGACCCTTATGTCCGATCGAGCCCAAATCGGACGTGGGACCTTCTTTCGACGTTCTAAACACGATTTTGACGTCGGATTTCATTAATTTTGATTCTAAAATGGTGAAGTACTAACCCGCTCAATTTTGTTAGGTTCACCAAAGCCTACCCGATTCGCTCCGGATCTCACCCGTACCGAGCGGGACTCCTTGTACGCTACAAGTAAGTGGAGAGAGGACGTTTGGCCTATTTCAAGGCATTTGTTTGGCATTCATATAACTATATCTAATCTAGTCATGTCATCATGAATATGCTATATAGAATAGTCATTTTACACATTGATGTGCATTTATGCTATGTTTACTTTTCAAATGCAAATTGAATGAGATGTTATATGTTGAATGTGCACATCATGTTGCATAATGCCTTGATAGACTAGATGCCATGGTCGGCTTGGAAACGAATGCATTGGTGGCCCGTGGTATGGGACACGGTGGCACTATGCAGTCGTACTGCATATAGGAGCATGCGGTATTAGGATTCTCACCATCCCGTGCTACGACCCTTCCCAAAAGGGGTTGAGGTGTTGGGTTGCCATTTGGGGGGAAGCAGGGGTCGCGGTTGTCGGACACTGTGGCGGTTAGGCATTACGCCCGGCGAGTCGTGTAGGACAGCCGGCAACCCCGGTGGTATTTCAAGAGGGCCAATCGTACTGCTTTTAAATTGCTGGAGTCAGCACTGTCATTTAATTTATTTACATTTCTGTTGAGAGCCGGTGGACGGCATTGTCTTATTTTTCCGAGTACTCACGGTGGGCCTTCTCCAACAGCCCTATGGGCGTATCGCGGGAGGGAGTTCGCGGCTCGTACCCAGAGTATACGCGCACTGTGGTTGTAGTAGCACTAAAACCAAAGACTTAGTAATGTTGACTAGGTGTATGTGATTTAAAATGACTTGCATGGCATGTAGTGCATATGATGTGTTGTGATGTGTGGACTGTTGTGTGTGGTCCACCTCTCTA
Source organism: Macadamia integrifolia (assembly GCF_013358625.1). Classification (NCBI taxonomy): domain Eukaryota; kingdom Viridiplantae; phylum Streptophyta; class Magnoliopsida; order Proteales; family Proteaceae; genus Macadamia; species Macadamia integrifolia. The sequence continues at coordinate 15,556,492 of NC_056565.1, forward strand.
CTTACTGAGCTAGTGAGCTCATTCCACGTGTACACCCCCTTTTTAGATGATTTTGCAGGTCATGCATCTGAGGAGCATGGGGTGGGTCCCATAGTCGAGTTTCCTGAAGAGGACTGGTGGACCCCTGAGGAGTTTGAGCACGGCGTAGACTGCGCGTGTGTGAGCTGTGCTGCGGGACAGCGGTTCTGAGGCCGAGCTGAGCTCCAGCCTTGATACCGAGCCGAGCTGTGTACTCTGATGATTTTGATATTTTCTTGTATATACTTGATACTTGGACTTTATTCTTTTTGTGTATATATCATGCCTTCGGGCCCAAATGTATATAATTATGGTATCATCATTTGGGTATCAAGTATATGGAAATTATTTACAGGTAAAACTTAGTCTTCCGCTGATTTGATGAACTTGTGTTAGTGTGTGTATGCTGTGGTGGAATACAGTATCTGATGATCCTGGCAGGTTTGGGTTAACCGGTGTTAACTCGGTCATCACTCCGGTTCAGGGTGAACGGGGTGTGACAAAACGGGTGTTAACACGTGTCGAGAACATCTAGGTGGACCTACAGGGTTTCCATAAAAAAGTATCAAAACTATAAATTTGACAGTTCAGAAGTGTCACCGAATTCAAGATTCAAGACACTGGATTAACACTGTGTGAATCCGATGGCCCGGTAGAGGCCACTTGAGGTCTCAAAGGTAATCGGATTTTGGTCACCGGATTAACCCTATCCTTCCAGTGGGTCTCCTTCTACTGACCAAACTTCATGGGGGTTTGTTAGCTTGGGCCTAATTTCTGGGATTTGTTCATAAAGATTGTAGGGGGTCTTCTCTCCTCTCATTAAAACTGAACTATTTATATTTCCACTGAGGCATTTGGGAGATACAGAGAAGAAACGGTTAAAACCCTAACCTCCTTATTTGGTTAAAATATCATTGGATCTCGGGTAGCTTGATTTGAGTTAGAGAAACATGCTAGGGAGTGCAATGCACACCAATTGGACCATCGGGAGTCACAGGGGTCAAGGTATACCCCTCCAACCCAGTGAATCAATGGTTTTCCAATAAACCAAAAACCAAAATGGAAGGAAAAAGGGTTTGGGAAGGTAGCACCTATCTTCGGCGGTAACCAGCAACTACACATGTAGCTAGGAGCTTCCCCTTCTTCTTCTTCTTCTCTTTTTCCTCTTTCCTCTCCCTGTCCTACGTTGTGTACAAGTGAGAAATGAGAAAATGAGCTCATTTCTCCCTTATATAGAGGGCGGCCTTAGGGCTTATTTGTCACCACCTTTGACTCACAGGGTGTGCAAGTCATAGGGAAAGGTGCAATGTAGTTTGGGAGGTTAGTTGGACTTGGTCGCGATGTGCGTAGCTGGACCCATAGGCATTTGAGTCATTTCAATATAGCAAGCACTACCAAATTGAGGTGATGTTTTCGGTGGTCATCCTAGTGCCGTGTTGGATAGACTTTTGTCCAACTTTTTCCAATCACTAGGGGGTTTGCCTAGGGATGTGTCCAAGGTCTTCTCAGCAATTTACAACAAGCGACAGGATTCAAGTGGGAAGGCATTAGGTGACTTATTGCTTAGGCTTGGAAGGTTTGAATGTTACACCAGTGCCCTAACCTGGTCTAATTTGAACTGTTGTGATAGGTCTCAGATCAGAATTAGAAAGTACCATAGGGTTTTGGCTCGCGGTTGCCCATTACAATAGGGGGAGAGATGACCCCACTTGCTCGTGCGTTGCTTGCCAATCCAACTAGATGGGATTCAAGCCTTTCGATTATAGACGGTAAGTGACTCGGCACCCTACACTCGAATCCCGATACGTACCAAAACTATCGGAAGGCTATGTGCATAGCCTAGGGCAACTACTCGTGCAAGACCAACTTGTGGACAGCAAGCAGTCAAGACACGCAGCTATCTTGACCACCAAAAATAGACCACTAGAGGCACCTGGGCCTGAATCCGGTGGGCTGAATTTAGTGGCACTTGTGCTGCTGAACTAGTTCCGATGCCCGTGGACCCCACCTCCCACATCGGGAACAACCCCAGATGATCACACACACTCTTCCGCACCTTCCCTGTAAATTGTGTTTCATATGAGTCAAAGGAGACGGGCATGCATGTCTCAAATGCCGGAATAACTTACTTGGATTGGACTAGGACCAACCAAATAGGCCCTATTGAGAACTTACTATATAAGTGGAAATGAGGACTCATTTCCTCATTTCTCTCATTTGTACAAAACATGGGAGAGGGAAAAAAGAGGAGAAAAAGGAAGAGGAGGGAAGAAGGAGTTTGGAGCTTACCTTGGTGTTGGCTGCACGCTTGGTTTCCGAAATCCCTGTCGGAGGTAAGATCCACCTCTCCTACCACTGTCTCTCTCTCTTCATTTTAAACTAAGATAAGGTGTGTATGGATGTGAACCTTGAACCCACAGCACCCCAAGCTTGGGGAGTGCGTATTTCACCTCCCTAGTGTGATTGTCGAGCTCAAACCAAGTCCGGTGAGCTCCAGCAACACTTGTAACCAAATGACCATCTAAGGTTTCGATCGTTCGATCGATGCATCTCCCAAATGGCTCGATAGAATCGGGATTTCTTTAGATTAAAATGATGCTAGGAACACCCCCTACAAACTCCAAGGACCAAACCCCGGCAATTGGGCCCGAGCCGAAAAGCCCCAAATGACACGGGCACTTTCTGTGTCTCCACCAAAAATAGCCACTGGAAACACCTGGGGCTGAATCCGATGGGTTGTTTCTAATGAATAGGAAGCTCTTATGAGCTCTCTATTTCCTCCACCGGATTCACATCTGATGAATCCGATGGGTTCCAACCCTGTTTCTGGTGATTGAATCTAGTGACCTATATTGTCCAGGTTGGACAGTGTCTGACTCCTTTGGAGGTAAACCCTATGGTTTCTCCCCAGTATTTCTGACAAGCAATAACACCCGATTAACTTTGTGTTTAGGACAAAGATGCACATGTACACTGAGGTCAAAATTGAATTGAGCACTCGGTGGCCGTACTTAGAACCCGATCCATTCAAACTTAAACCAGGTGAGGGATGGTTGAATTTTATTTTGGGATTGTTTAATTATTATAGAACTGCTCGTCTATGTAGGGTTTTCACATGATTCTTTAAATTGCTTAAATGATGATGATGTTCTATAACATGTTATATTTTGATGGAAATGATATGAAATGTATGTTGTGAGACAGAATCCAGTGTGGCCGAGGTGGTTTCGGTACCATGATTTCCGTATGTTTGTTACATTCATGCATTGATTATGTGCATTAGATTAGATGTAGTCACGGAATACACTTTATGGCCAATGGTTTCCCAGTATCGTATACTCCGGGACTGCATTTGGAAATGGATACACTTCGTGGTTGATGAGAATCTTGATGTTACATAGTCCATACTCAACTGCTTTGTATGCTAGAATAGGTATATAGTCATGGATTACACCTTGTGGCCGATGGTATCCTGGTATTGTGTACCCCGGGACTATACTTGGAAATAGACCAGCTTCATGGTCGATGGTGATCCTGGTGTTGCATGGTCCATACAAACTGTATCATTATGAAAGACATGTAGGATATTGTGGTAGGTGACATTCCCTATGCTACGTCCCCTTGCCGACAGGGGTAAGGTGTTGGATAACCCAATTGTGGTATGTTCAATGAACCTTCTTAGAATTCCACACCCACGGTACGATGTGATTGTTGCCGGAGGTGAGAACTAGTCTGGCATGACTAATGGTGATCCCGGTGCTATGACTGCCAAGAGGCAGTTATCAGGGGTTTGCTCGGTGACTGATGGATGCATCCCGGGACCGGCAGACTTCTAATCACGGCTAGGGTTTGTATCACTGTGTAGTGGATGGCGGTTCCCAAACCAAGGATACAGTCTAATGTGCCATTGTAGCATTACCCAACTTAGTTGTATTGTTAGGTGGTTTAATAACCAAATAGATTACATCATTCGCATCATGGACTATGTGTTTAATTCCTGTATACATGTCAACATAGAATATATGTGTGTGTGTGTGTGTGTGTGTGTGTGTGTGTGTGTGTGAACATTTGTGCTTGGTTGTGCTTGAACTCCACCCCCTCACTGAGCAAGTTGCAAGCTCACCCTATGTATATGCCCCTTTTAGATGATGTAGTCGTGCCTATAGCTTGTGACTCTCTATCCTTCAGACCCGAGTACGGAGTGAGCAATGGGTGGATGCCAGAAGTAGGGGAGCATGACCAAGATTGTGCTTGCGACTACTGTGCATATGTGACACCATGAGATGCTTGGGGTATTTTTGTTATTTCTGATACCGAATTGTGAATGGTATATTTTGGGCTTATTATTTGTAAGTCATGGAAAATTGTAATGGAATAACTTGGTTATTTATATGATATCACTAGATGTTCCCCATCTTAAGTTATGTTTTGGCTATTATATTCGGATTCTGCTGCTATTCGTTGGTTTGTGTTGTGAGATTTTGTGTGTTAAGGTACTGCTATCAGAGATCTTGGTAGGTTTGTAACATGATTCACGTCTTACTCACACCACTAGTATTCCTAATGGTAAGTTGGGTTTACTAGAATTCGGGTATGACAGCTTGGTATCAGAGCGCAATGCTTTGCCTTTACTCGCAATCTCAACCAAACCATAACTTGGGGATTAGGATTTAAATAAAAATCTTAAAGACAACCATTTATAGAAATTGCACAAGTACGAGACAAGTATAGGTGTCAAAGCCGTTTCATTATAATAAAGAACTGAGTACATAAGCTTACACCAATTTTTCTCAAAATAAAAGATAGAAAGTAGGAAATCCTAACTAGCGTAAAAATCTAGGAATTCAAATAACAGAAGCAAATGACAGGAAATAAATTGCAACTAACACTAGAGCATAAGAACTGTAAGGAAAGCATAACAATGGAAATCCTAGACTATGTGGCAACATAAGCCACTACTACTGTTGGTCCTACTGCTGATTCTACCCTCGGCCTTGAGCTCGGTTCTGACCATGTACTCCCGGCTCTGGCACTAGAATGGCAAGGTGGAAGATCATTGCCTATATCTGTGCCTCTAGGGAGGCTACCTATGTGTTCAGCAGGCAGTAGCTCTTGTCCACACTCTCTAGTCGAGTGCCCATCCTCCTTAGTATGTTGGTGGTGGTATCCAGGTGGACCATCACATCATTGAGTTCGTGGGCCTTGAACCCCTAGTGCCACGAGAAGCAACAAAAGTCCCCATAGTCTAAGGGTTAGGTGGTGGAATCACGCTAGTAGAAGGCACATGTGGAGGGACAGTAAGATCAGCACCTCCATCACCCTCCTGATCACCATCGTGACCACCTCCATTACCACCTCCCTATATCCATTGGTTGTTCCTCCTCAACCTCATCCTTATCCTCAGTGACCTCATCCATGTTCAATGTCATCTTTATTAGAGAGTCTTGGTTGAAATCCAAGACATCAGTCCCTAAACTTTCCTCATCCTGCAAGTCCACACCAAAGCGTAAGAAGACATCGGTCAAGATCCATCTGTAGTAGAGGTTTCTAGCCCTACATGCCCCTCCCTTGGCCCTTGTCACCATGGTCCACATCAACAGATAGGGGAGGCAAACCTATAGCCCCATGTAGACACAGTAAGTGACATAGGCCTGTAGAATGGATACCTCATCAAAATGATTGTTGGTAAGGAGGACATTCAGCTGAATGGCTCTGCATACGACCCTCGATGTAGCCCGATAATTAGCAATCAAGTGCCACCCAGAAGCCTCCTTTGTGAACATGTTATCCATCTTCGCCTGGACATCAAAGTTTTGGAAGTCATAAAATGGAGTCCTAGGCAGGCAGTAAGCTAGCTCTCCCTCATGGGAGATCATTAGTATGTTGGCTAACTCAGCCATGCCAAAGGAGATATCGACTCCCTCCACCCTCAAGGTGATCCTCATCTCCTCAGTGTCACAATTCTAACATCGCAGATTGCAGTAGTAGAGCCTCATAAGCCTTGGGTAGTACTTCACGTTTGATTTTAGGATATGGTACCACCCTAGGGCTTCAAAGCATTGATGGAGGAAAAACTGATAGAAGTCCCTTGTTCTCACATACTTCCCAGGGTCGACATTCCTATACTCAAACTCCTCCCAGTGATCTTGCTCCTCCTATCGGTGATCATATTGTTCTTCCTCCAGAACAACCGATTGTGCGGCACCACGGCGGGGACAAACATGACGACCAGACATGGTTGCAACACAAAGTTCCTAAGGTTTAAGAAGAATAAAACCTAAGTTAGGAAGAGTGCCAAAAACCAAAGAGAAAATCTTAAAACCTAGGTCAAAGAAGAACTCACCTTGGATGTGTGTATGGCATCAATCGGGCGTAAAATCGCAAGCAAAAGTTAGGGAATGGCTGGGGAGACCTTCCTTAACCGTTTCCTCTCCTTCTCCAACTGATAGAATAGGGTTTTGTGAGAAGAGAATGAAACCCTAGCCTATTTATAGCATTTTTGGGTCCACCGGAAACACTGGACCTGAATCCGGTGAGGAAATTTTTGAATTTTGGTCTCCTTTTTGGTCACTGGAAATATCAGTCATATTTCTAGAGAACCAACCCATATTTTCGGTGAAAAACCCCTGTTTCTGGTGAACTATTTTGGGAATGAATTTTTATTTTATTTTATTTTATTTATATTATAATATTTGCTTCCTTAATTAGGTATTTACGCTCTAATACGCATATGATCGGATTTCAATACTTGGTGGACCCCACCTGTGCATGCTCTAACCCTAAATTACTCCTTGCGTATGCATGCGGGTCCCACTATGCATGTTGACCTTAACGTGTTTGCTATCTGTATATGTGTGACTAATTAAGATTCCTCAACAGGTAGACCGAGTAGTGTGCCATCGGCCCCACCTTTTCTCATGGCATAGGACAACATAATGGGCAACATGATGCGTGAGGTGGAAGAAAGGAAAACGCAGTTCATGGTCGGGATTGAAACCTGGATCCAGACTGCTATTAAAGCCCGGAATGCACCTCCCGCACCCCCTACTCCATCGATACCAGCCCCGGTGCCAGCTGGCTCAATCACCCTTCAGACATCTGATGGGATGCAAGGGCAAGTGCATGGACACATGCAAGGGTAGTTTCAAGGACAATTACCCGGGCAAGTGCAAGGGCAGGTCCAAGTGCACGTAGAGGGTTGGACTAACTTAACTAAGATGATGGAGAATTTCCAAAGTCTGAGGCCCCCATACTTCTCCAATGTGAGCCATGATTATTTGTTCCCCTCAAGATGGATTAGGGGGTACGGAGAAAGTCTTTAAGTTGACGGGCTGCAATGATGAGCAGAAAATACTATGTGCCAGCTATCAATTGCAAAATGAAGTTGATGCTTGGTGGAGGGCTACTGAGCCCATTATAAGGGCAACCAACCCCACCCCCACTTGGGAAGACTTCAATGAGACCTTCTTTTGTGAATTACTTCCCTGAGAGCTTTCAGAATAGGAGAGAGAGTGAGTCTCTAATTTGGTGCAAGGATCCCGATCAGTGCTAGAGTACCAACAAAGGTATGAGGAGTTGTACTACTTTGCTCCGGAGCACATCCAAAATGATAGGTCCAAGTCTAGGAAGTTTGAAAAGGGGTTGAGGCCAAGCATCAATTCTACTATGGTTGGGTTGAAGTTGCAAACATATGCTGATGTAGCCCAAGTGGCCAAGTCCATTAAGGACTGATATAAGAACAATTTCTCAGCTCAACAATGAATAGGGAAGAGGCCCATGGTGTCCTCTGATTCCAAGGGAGCCAGCAAGCACTCAAGAGGCCCTTATATCAACCTAACTCCAGTTCAGTCAAGAAGGACAGAAGCAAGTCAAGCCTCCCAATCCTCCCGCTGCGGTGATTTGTCTCAATCTGTGGGTTCAAACCCTAGGTGCTTCCATTGTGACCAGCCAGGTCACCTAGCTTGGACATGCCCCCACCGAAGGCCGGGTGATGCACCTTATACTGTGCCACCTAGTCCCCAACAGGCTTATGCAGCCAATCGGCTGGCCCACCATCACAGGGCCAGAGACCACAAGGAAGGATATTTGCTATGACCACAGAGGATGCAGAAGCTACACCGGGAGTGGTGATAAGTACATTATTGATATCATTTTTACCTGCACATGTGTTATTTGACTCAGGAGCATCCCATGTTGTTGTATGGTTGTCCTTGTTGGCAACTCGGCCACGTGGCGGTGATGACATGGCCAGTTTGGGTGACATGGATGAAAATGATGACATGGCAGTATCCAGTGTCACCGATGAGATAACAGAGCAGCTTGGTATGCATGGAGTGGTTTAATACATCATTAATAGGTGGTGCGGGTTTCTGGGTCAAAACTGGCAAAATTGGCCTATTTACGATCGAGGGCATTTTCGGTAATGAAAATGACATTTTTGGAAGATCAATTCTTCATGAAAAAGATAGATTGTAATTTTCCTAGTCCAGTGCATTTGATTTCGTCACATTCCGATACCGTATGAAGAAGTTATGACATTTATGGCAGTCGAGGGCAGTTTCGGCATTGAAGATGATTTTTTTAAAGGAAGTGTTCTACATGTAACAATACGAAAAAAATACAATCTTTCCAACGGTTCTGATTTCATCGCATTCCGATTGCGTATGAGAAAGATACGTCATTGGAAATGTGTAGGGGCATTTTGGTCTTTTTACATGGATGATTCAGATGATTGAGTCTTCTGAAAATCGTAGAGCATCCAGTTACGATTCCAACGCACTTCGTTTCATATCGATCGGATATCGTATGAAAAAGTTATAAGCATTTCCGTAAAGTCGGTTCGAAAATCCAAACCGAAAATCCATCAGTTGCTCTCGGTGTTGGGTGGGTTTTTCGGAATTTATTTTTGAAATTCGAAGGGCTTTTGTGTAATTTAAAGATTTTGAAGGTCTGAGTTGCAAGGGGTCTTTCAGCACTGAAACATTTGAAGGCAGGGGCTTGATTGTAATAAAGAGGAGTCAAGGGAAGTGAAATGGACGGCCAAGATTCGACCACGTATGTTTGATGCCCATCCAAAGGCTGCTGAGATTTTGGTGTGATATGGACGAGATAGATGCTTGCGCGTGGGATTTGATTGGTTAGATGCATAATTCTTGATGCACTGGCGCTACACTATATCAAGGTATGTTATTGTGTTTCGCGGGTGTATAGAAGGTATAAAAAGATTTCGATCTTAATGATCTCATGAAATCTGATTAAAGCATCATGGAAGATTCGGATCCAACGGTCGATATGCATTTCTCTTTTGTGAGTGGGAGACAAGCTCCCTTAAAATCCGGAAAAGCAACCAATCATAGATCGACAACACTTCTGACTATGTCAGCGCCTACGTCATGATGACGTCATCGAGATTCAAATCTAACGGTTTGGATCTGTTGTCCGTTGGTTTAATCGGACGGCTTGGATTATAAGATCTCTTATATGAGATCTACGGTCAGATTTCGCCCCTGTTGCGCGCGCCGCCGGTGTAGCCTACGCCACCCGTACGAAGATTCCATTTCGGGCTATCTCATTGCTCCAACTTCAAAAGGTCATATCTCCCTCATTTTAAGTCGGATTTGAGTGATTCAAGTTGGAGATTCTTCATCTCTCCGAGCTCTACACATATGAGGGAAGAAATCAGGCAGAGAGGTTGCTGAGGTGGTCGGAAAAACGAGTTGAAGCTCGTGGAAGGCTAAATGTTTGAATGAAACACTTCCATCCTCTTGCACTTCATCCATAGCCACCATTAGAGGCTTAGGAAGCTGCTGGAAACCAAGGTAGCAAGTCCTATTGGTTGTTGCCAAGAGAAAAGAAAAGAAAATAGAAGAGAAGAGAAGAAGAGGGAAATAGAGAAGAAGTTTTTTTCTCTCTTTGTGTGTATGTGAATGTGAATGTGAATGCCATTGTTGCTCCATGAAAGTAAAGACAAGGAGAAAAGAAAGAAGAAGAACCTAGAATTTGGTTCTTGTGAGTTGCTTCAAGAAACCCAAGTGCCAACCGGGGTTGAAGCATTGGCGGCACCGAGACAACGTGGTTGTGGTCCGCATCAAGTGGAGATTGACATTATTGCATCTCCGACGGTTACTCCTTGCCAAGGTAACCTCAATTTTGCCAAATTTCCATTATTATAAATCATTGTAGGCAAGATGTTTGATAAAATGCCTAAGTGATAGTTGTAGTCTATTTGGGGGAAATTTGCATGTGTGAGTGCTTCACTATAGGGCATTGTTATAAGCCCAATTTAATTGTATTATTTATTGTGTGCTTAGTAGGTGCTAAGCACCGGGAGTGGGTGCTCCCGTGTAGTGGGTGCTACACATTGTATCGGCACTACGAGTGCCATCTCAGCTTCGGCTTGAGAAAATTGGGTGTGGGTGCTCCCGACTGTGGGTGCAGTCAAAAGTAGTGTATTGAGTAGGTACGAAGCCTTTACAGGCACTACTCCGGGGATGTAGGCAAATTACCGAACCTCGTAAAAACCCTGTGTTGTGGGTGCTTGTTGTTTGCATTTGATATTGAAGTGCGTGGAATGTGGAATGGGTGTGCATACTTGGAAGTGCCTATGAGAGGTTGAGTGTGCATACGACTGTGTGCAAACAGGGACAGGTATATCAGGTTCTTCTTGGCCAGACATCGGACAGGTTTTTAGGTATCAGAATTGAACTCACTGATTCACCCCCCCTCTCAGTGACTGCCGGGTTACAACAATTGGTATCAGAGCCGATACTCAGTGATAGTTTGATCAACAACTGAGTGATCCAGAGGCAGCGGCAGTGACAGTATGGCAAGTGAAGGTTATTCAGGACATGCACCAAAGTTTGATGGATCTGATTTTATCTTGTGGAAGAGGAGAATGCAGTCGTACCTAGGTTCACTAGGTTATGATGTTTGGGTATCAGTTCTGAATGGATACACAGAGCCTGAAGGAGGTCCGGTTGACAGTGAAGCTAAAAAGGCTTATTGTTACAATCAGAAGGCTGTGAATGCAATATTCTCAGCATTGGATAAAAGTGTGATGGCTAAGGTAATGGATTGTGACTCAGCCAAGGATATCTGGGGAAGACTGAAGAACATTTATGAAGGAGATGAAAAGATAAGGAAAGCAAAGCTTCAGACCTTCAGAGGCCAGTTTGAAAGTCTACTAATGCAAGAAGGAGAAAATATTGACACCTATATGACCAGGGTAAATGAAGTGGTCAACTCCATTAGGGGTCTGGGAGCCAATCTAGAAGATTCAGTTGTTTGTCAAAAAATCCTGAGATCTTTGTTGCCCAAGTATGACTCCAAGGTGTCAGCTATTGAAGAGGCAAAGGACCTAGACACTATCACTCTTGATCAAGTGCATGGCACTTTCACAGCTCTTGAAATGAGATGGAAAAAGGGCAAGTCCACTGACAAACAAGCTGCTTTCAAGGCAATGAAAAACTTGAAAATTAATTAGAAGAAGAAGAAGCAGTCTGTGGAGGATACTGATGAGAGTGAAGATGAGGTTACAGCTCATTTCACCAGAAAGTTGAAAAGGGGAACAGGAAAATATAAAGACAAGTTGCCTTTCAAATGCTTCAACTGTGGAAGGGTTGGACATTTTGCAGCCAAGTGTCCTAACCAAGGAAAAATAGAAAGTGATGAAGATGAAAGTGAAAAGAAAATTCATTTCAAGGGAAAGAAGAAATTCTTCTCAAACAGATACAAGAAAGGCAAGGACAAGAAGAAAAGTTTGGTTTCTAAGAAATGCAGTGACACATCTGATGAAGAGTCTGAAGAATCATCTAATGATGAAGATAATGAGGCTATGTTCATGGCCTCAATAGATATGGAAGAAAACAAAGAAGATTCTTCTAATAAGGAAGATTTTACAGAAGAAGAAGAGGAAGATGAAAAATCACATCTAGAGGCTGAACTCACATGTGCCCTTAGAGAGCTTAAAAGAGAAAGGAAGAAAGTGAAAAAGGTCACTCAAGACCTTAAGGGGCAAGAACAATTAGTTCTTGAGTTGAGAGATCAAGCCAATAAGTCAAGGAAGACCTTAGATGATCTTGAGTATCAACTCTCACAGAAGACCATTGACTGCAACACTCTTGAGTTAGAGAAAGTGGCTTTGAAAGCACAACTAGAGGAGCAATATGAGATTCTTGCACAATTTGATGGTTATGCAGATGAGCTAGCCTTATTAAAGGCTAAGGTTGAAGAATATGGGAGAACTGAGATTGAAAGAGAAGACATAAAAAATGAAGATGTTGAAGATGACTCTACTCCAAAAGAGCATCCTAGTAGTAAGAAGCTCAATGACATTATCAATGCTCAAAGATCGACTCACATCAAATTTGGACTTGGATTTGTTGGGGAGTCTTCCAAAAATACCAAGGCAAATGGTAAGGGAACAGTACATAATCCTATCAAAGTCAATGATAGGAATGCTCAAAGAGGAAAGACACATGTTACTACTGCTGGCAATGTCAAGAGAGCAGTACAAAAAGATAAAGTGCAGACTGGTCCAACTAGAAGAGGAAATCCATCTATATTCCATAAGACTAACCATGCTAGACAACCACAGTTGGCAAGGCCAAGCAGGAGAGCAGAGACCTATGGATACAGTCAAGGTCCTCAACAGAGGCCTAGAGCATTTGACAACTTCAGAGCTCCTTACAGATGGCAGATGGAACCTGTGATGCAGAGGCACACATTTCAAGGTTATTGTTACAAATGCAACACTTTTGGACACAAGATCTCAGATTGCAAGTTCAACATTGGTCCAAGGAGTTATGTGGACAGAAATCCTTTTACACCCCTTATGGAGGAAACAGTTGAATGTTACAGATGCAACAACCTTGGACATATTGCAAGGAATTGTAGAACTGTGTTTCCCCCACAAAGACAGGAGAACAGAGTTAAGCAGAGAGTTTTCAGAAACACAGAAGATGATGAGATGGAGAGACAATTCTCAAGACAGAAGAAAGCAAAGAAATCTAAATCTGTCAAGAAAGTTTGGGTTAAGAGAGATAGAGTAGAAGATGAAGAAGATGCAGCAGTATTTGTTATTCATAGAGCTTTTAAGGCTCAAGGAGACTCTAATCCATGGATTCTTGATAGTGGTTGCTCAAGCCACATGACAGGAGATAAGGAAAGGTTTGAACAATTACATGACTTTGAAGGTGGATCCGTGAAGTTTGGCAACAACAATGGTGCCAGAATTACAGGAAAGGGGTCCATAAGTTTGAACCATGGGAAGGTGAAATCCCTTGATGTCTTGTATGTTGAAGGACTCAAACACAATCTTCTCAGCATCAGTAAAATTTGTGACAAAGGGCATGAAGTAACTTTCACTAGTAAAGGGTGTGAGATAAGAAAATCAAGCAGTGGAAAGGTTGTAGCTACTGGACAGAGAACTTCAGGGAACTTGTACACCTTGACAGAGTTAGAGAAAGATTCTTGCATGGTCAGCATAGATGAGGAGACATGGTTGTGGCACAGAAGACTTGGGCATATTGGTTTCAAGAACCTTGCCAAGATTTCTTCAAAGAAGGCAGTGAGAGATGTTCCTGAGTTGAAGAAGCTCTCCAATCCTATATGTGCATCTTGTCAAAAGGGAAAGCAAACCAGAATCTCCTACAAGTCTAAGGAGTATTATTCCAGTTCTCCATTGCAGTTGATTCACACAGACCTATGTGGTCCTATGAGGACACCTAGCACCTCAGGAGAGAGATACATCATGTTGTTTGTTGATGATCATTCAAGAATGGTGTGGGTGATGTTCTTGAAACATAAGTCAGAGGCTTTAGAAAGATTTAAGATCTTTAAGAAGCAAGTTGAGAATCAGACAGGGAAGAAGATAAAGTGTCTGAGATCTGACAGAGGAGGTGAGTACAGTTGGGATGATTTTGAAGAATACTGCTATGAGCATGGTATCAGGAAACAAACTTCAGCTCCAAGAACACCCCAACAGAATGGTGTTGCAGAGAGAAAGAATAGAACAGTGCAAGACATGGCTAGAACAATGTTGGCAGAGAATGACATGGGTAAAAAGTTCTGGAAGGAGGCAGTTCTAACTGCAGTGTACATCCATAACAGATGTATGTTGAGACCTCATGAAAGCAAGACTCCATATGAAATCTGGTTTGGAAGAAGGGCTACAGCAAGACACTTCAAGGTCTTTGGTAGCAAGTGTTATATCAAGAACACAACCCAAGATTTGGGTAAGTTTGATGATAGAGCTGATGAAGGTATATTTTTAGGTTATTCTACTTCAAGTAAGGCCTATAGATGCTATAACAACAGACTTGGAAAAATTGTAGAGAGTGCTGATGTCACAGTTGATGAAAAAAGGGATATTCCTTCAGGCTCAGGAAATGAACTTCTAGAATTTGAAGATCTTGATGATGAGAATGATCTGGTTGATAGTAGACTCAAAAGCAAAGATGAGGTTGATGTTGAACAGGATGAGGTAGATTCAGATGAGCAGAGGAGACACAACAGAGTTGATCAACAGAAAACAGATGAGTTAATCATTGGTGACCCCACTGTAGGTGTTCAGACTAGAAGAATGAAGACCAACACATACTCTCTTCTTTCGAAGATTGAACCAAAAACTGTTGATGAGGCAAGCAATGATGAGAGTTGGATGAAGGCCATGAATGAAGAACTTGATCAGATAGAGAGGAATCACACTTGGGATCTAGTCCCTAGGCCAGTTGACAAGAATGTGATTGGTACTAAATGGGTTTTCAGAAATAAACTCAATGAAGATGGTCAAGTGGTGAGGAACAAAGCAAGACTTGTATGCAAAGGATATGCTCAAGTGGAAGGCATTGATTTTGAGGAAACTTTTGCTCCAGTGGCAAGACTTGAGGCTATCAGAATGTTCTTGGCTTTGTCAGTGTACAAGGGGTTCAAGGTCTATCAAATGGATGTCAAATCAGCTTTTCTAAATGGAAACTTGGAAGAGGAGGTTTACATAGAGCAGCCTGATGGGTTTCAGCTGAGCGAGGACCCCACTCTTGTGTGCAGATTAAAGAAGGCATTGTATGGTTTGAAACAAGCTCCAAGGGCATGGTACTCCAGATTGGACTCTTACTTGTGCAAGTTGGGTTTCAAGAAAGGCTTAGTGGACAGTAATCTCTACATCAGAACTGAAGAAAGCAGTCAGCTTGTGGTGGTTGTGTATGTAGATGATATCATCTTTGGGGGTCACAAAGATGAGTTGTGCAAAGATTTTGCAATGAGGATGCAAGATGAGTTTGAAATGTCCATGTTGGGTGAACTATCATTCTTCTTGGGTTTGCAGATCAATCAAAAGAAAGAAGGTATCTTCATATCTCAGTCCAAATATGTGAGGGAGATGTTAAAGAGATTCACCATGGAGGATTGCAAGCCAGTTAGTACACCTATGATGACTGGGTGTAAGTTGAGCAAGGAAGATGACTCTCCATCAGTTGACCACACCTCGTATAGGTCAATGATTGGTAGCCTATTATATCTGACAGCTAGTAGGCCTGACATCTTACAAGCTGTGTGCATGGTAGCCAGATTTCAAGCAGGACCAAAAGAGACACATGTGGCAGCAGTGAAGAGAATTTTCAGATATCTGAAAGGGACTAGTGAGTTTGGGTTATGGTATCCGAAAGTTAAGAGCTTTAGTTTGTCAGCTTTTTCAGATGCAGATTGGGCCGGATGTGTAGATGACAGGAAGAGCACCAGTGGTGGTGCATTCTATTTGGGGAGCAGCTTGGTGGCATGGCATAGTAAGAAGCAAGAGTCAGTCTCTCTTTCAACTGCAGAGGCAGAATACATTGCAGCTACATCTTGTTGTACACAAGTGTTGTGGATGAAGCAGATGTTGAAGGATTTGAGTGTGGAGGTTGAGCAGGCAGTGCCACTATATTGTGACAATACTAGTGCTATCAATATCTCCAAGAACCCGGTGATGCATTCTAGAACGAAGCACATTGCTATCCGGTATCATTTCTTAAGAGACAAGGTGATGGAAGGTGAAGTAAGGATGGAGTTTGTTCCCACAGCAGAGCAGGTGGCTGATATCTTCACTAAACCGCTTCCCAAAGATCAGTTTGAGTTCCTCAGACAGAAGCTGGGAGTGGTGATTCTTCCAAAACACTAGTAGCATTGGGAGAGGGGGAGCAAGTTGCTTGATGTTGCTACCCCCATATTGGACTCAGGGGGAGTCCATTGGTTCCACCCTTTGTACTTGTTGTCAAAGGGGGAGAGAGTTACTCATCGGAGCTTTAGAGTGTATTAGTGATGAGGTGGTTGCCAACAACTCCAAAGGGGGAGATTGTTGTTTTATGGTTGTCCTTGTTGGCAACTCGGCCACGTGGCGGTGATGACGTGGCCAGTTTGGGTGACGTGGATGAAAATGATGACATGGCAGTATCCAGTGTCACCGATGAGATAACAGAGCAGCTTGGTATGCATGGAGTGATTTAATACATCATTAATAGGTGGTGCGGGTTTCTGGGTCAAAACTGGCAAAATTGGCCTATTTACGATCGAGGGCATTTTCGGCAATGAAAATGACATTTTTGGAAGATCGGTTCTTCATGAAAAAGATAGATTGTAATTTTCCTAGTCCAGTGCATTTGATTTCGTCACATTCCGATACCGTATGAAGAAGTTACGGCATTTATGGCAGTCGAGGGCAGTTTCGGCATTGAAGATGATTTTTTTAAAGGAAGTGTTCTACATGTAACAATACGACAAAAATACAATCTTTCCAACGGTTCTGATTTCATCGCATTCCGATTGCGTATGAGAAAGATACGTCATTGGAAATGTGTAGGGGCATTTTGGTCTTTTTACATGGATGATTCAGATGATTGAGTCTTCTGAAAAGTCGTAGAGCATCCAGTTACGATTCCAACGCACTTCGTTTCATATCGATCGGATATCGTATGAAAAAGTTATAAGCATTTCCGTAAAGTCGGTTCGAAAATCCAAACCGAAAATCCATCAGTTGCTCTCGGTGTTGGGTGGGTTTTTCGGAATTTATTTTTGAAATTCGAAGGGCTTTTGTGTAATTTAAAGATTTTGAAGGTCTGAGTTGCAAGGAGTCTTTAAGCACTGAAACATATGGAGGCAGGGGCTTGATTGTAATAAAGAGGAGTCAAGGGAAGTGAAATGGACGGCCAAGATTCGACCACGTATGCTTGATGCCCATCCAAAGGCTGCTGAGATTTTGGTGTGATATGGACGAGATAGATGCTTGCGCGTGGGATTTTATTGGTTAGATGCATAATTCTTGATGCACTGGCGCTACACTATATCAAGGTATGTTATTGTGTTTCGCGCGTGTACAGAAGGTATAAAAAGGATTCCGATCTTAATGATCTCATGAAATCTGATTAAAGCCATCATGGAAGATTCGGATCCAACGGTCAATATGCATTTTCACTTTTGTGAGTGGAAGACAAGCTCCCTTAAAATCCGGAAAAGCAACCAATCATAGATCGACAACACTTCTGACGATGTCAGCGCTTACGTCATGATGACGTCATCGAGATTCAAATCTAACGGTTTGGATCTGTTGTCCGTTGGTTTAATCGGACGGTTTGGATTATAAGATCTCTTATATGAGATCTACGGTCAGATTTCGCCCCTGTTGCGCGCGCCGCCGGTGTAGCCTACGCCACTAGTACGAAGATTCCATTTCAGGCTATCTCATTGCTCCAACTTAAAAAGGTCATATCTCCCTCATTTTAAGTCGGATTTGAGTGATTCAAGTTGGGGATTCTTCATCTCTCCGAGCTCTACACATCAGAGGGAAGAAATCAGGTAGAGGGCTTGCTGAGGTGGTCGGAAAAACGAGTTGAAGCTCGTAGAAGGCTAAAGGTTTGAATGAAAGACTTCCATCCTCTTGCACTTCATTCATAGCCACCATTAGAGGCTTAGGAAGCTGCTGGAAACCAAGGTAGCAAGTCATATTGGTTGTTGCCAAGAGAAAAGAAAAGAAAAGAGAAGAGAAGAGAAGAGAAGAAGAGGGAAATAGAGAAGAAGTTTTTTCCTCTCTTTGTGTGTGTGTGAATGTGAATGTGAATGCCATTGTTGCTCCATGAAAGTAAAGACAAGGAGAAAAGAAAGAAGAAGAACCTAGAATTTGGTTCTTGTGAGTTGCTTCAAGAAACCCAAGTGCCAACCGGGGTTGAAGCATTGGCGGCACCGAGACAACGTGGTTGTGGTCCGCATCAAGTGGAGATTGACATTATTGCATCTCCGACGGTTACTCCTTGCCAAGGTAACCTCAATTTTGCCAAATTTCCATTATTATAAATCATTGTAGGCAAGATGTTTGATAAAATGCCTAAGTGATAGTTGTAGTCTATTTGGGGGAAATTTGCATGTGTGAGTGCTTCACTATAGGGCATTGTTATAAGCCCAATTTAATTGTATTATTTATTGTGTGCTTAGTGGGTGCTAAGCACCGGGAGTGGGTGCTCCCGTGTAGTGGGTGCTACACATTGTATCGGCACTACGAGTGCCATCTCAGCTTCGGCTTGAGAAAATTGGGTGTGGGTGCTCCCGACTGTGGGTGCAGTCAAAAGTAGTGTATTGAGTAGGTACGAAGCCTTTACAGGCACTACTCCGGGGATGTAGGCAAATTGCCGAACCTCGTAAAAACCCTGTGTTGTGGGTGCTTGTTGTTTGCATTTGATATTGAAGTGCGTGGAATGTGGAATGGGTGTGCATACTTGGAAGTGCCTATGAGAGGCTGAGTGTGCATACGACTGTGTGCAAACAGGGACAGGTATATCAGGTTCTTCTTGGCCAGACATCGGACAGGTTTTTAGGTATCAGAATTGAACTCACTGATTCACCCCCCCTCTCAGTGACTGTCGGGTTACAACATCGATTACCTTGCCTTCATTGTCCCTTAAGACACCACCAACACCTGCATTACCTGGATTACCAACCGAACTACCGTCCACATTGATCTTCATTCATGCCCTGGGAGGCTTACACCAGTGAACCTCAAGAGGGGAAGGGGAAGTTGGATTTCTGATACTTAAACCTATCTTCCTGCAGGTCATCAAGTCCGAAATCGAATGAACTTCTTCACTTGACCCGTCGCAGCAAAGCTGAACCTCTTGCCTTATACTTTGAAAAACATACCGCACTGCCCTTTCTTTATTTTCTTGCCTTCTTTTATTTCTTTCCCACCAAATATGGTTGATAGTGATAAGCAAACCCAACTTCCATGGCTTCTTTATATGAATCACTTGAGATTTCCTCTTCCACCACTTGAACAATGATTGAATGCTTGGGTGATTTACCCACGCTACTCCAAAAAAATCTAAAAAATTCTTCCATATTGATATGGAGAATGAGCAGTGTAAAAAAATATGAACCATACTTTCTTCAGCCTTTCCACACAGGTTGCATCTGGACGGGAGATAAACACCTTTTTGGCAAACCAGGTCGTCCGTTGGGATTCTGCCATGCACCACTCTCCATCCAAAAATGGAGTGTCTTGGAGGAAGATTCTTCTACCAAATCAAAGAAGACCAGTTCACCTTCAAGGATTTCACTCTAACAGCCTCCCAAGCCGACCTTGAGGAGAAATACCCTGAAGGAACTAGCGACCATACCCTGAAATCCTCCATCTGCAAACTCGGAATGTCGATCTTTTTAATCTGTCCAAAAATTTCATTAAGAATAGGAGATACTACCTCAGGTAGGCGCCATTCCCCATTTCTGATAAACTCCCCCACCTTTGCTGACATAGAGAGACTTTGGTCACTATCCAGCAAAAGAAGTTCCATAATGGAGTTTGGACCCCACCATTTATCCTTCCAGAAATTTGCAAGCTGGCCGTTCCCTATGATCCAGCGCTCCTTGTCATCCACAAAGGACCACATTTTCCTAAGACCTGCAAATATAGTGGAGGTGTTGCATTTTTTGAAGGATCTTCCATCCTTCTTTAGGAATCGAGCTCTGAGAAAGGTTAACACTACTGTCTTCTCCGTTTTGATCCTCCAAATCAATTTGCACAGCATTGCTTTATTGGAATCTCGCAGTCTCCTAAGACCCAGCCCTCCCTCATCCTTGGGCTTACACATAGAGTCCCACTTCACCGTGACAGCCTTGACCATATCTACATCACCTGTCCAAATAAAATTCTGCATCCATTTCTCCATCATCACCACTAGAGATGCAGGCCACCAATAAATAGAGAAGCTATGGGTCGGCATTCCCAAAAGCACCGATTTAACCAATTCCACCCTACCAGCCATTGGAAAGCAATTTCCCTTTCCAACCCGCCAGTCTCCCCTTAACCTTGTCCATAATCGGCAACAAGGTATCTTTTTTAATCCTTCCCTTAAAGATTTCCACACCTAGATACCTTGTAGGGAAGGTACACATGGGAATGCCTAAAGTTTCAGATATTCGATGCTTCCTGGAAGGGGATATTTTCCCCAAAAAAAGTTTACTTTTTCTAAGCTGATGCCCTACCCTGAAAACTCTTGGTACTTTAGAAGAAATTCTTTAAGATTCCTCACATACCTCATAGAAGCATTGGAGAAGATGAATACATCATCATCAAAGAGAATATGGGCAGGAGTTTTGACACCGCGAGGCCCATGAATTGGCTTCAATTTATTATTCTGGATCAGATGCTTCAAGCCTCTCGATAGAACTTCCTCCGCAATAATAAAGAGCATGGGAGATATTGGGTCTCCTTGCATCAGCCCTCTCTCCACACCAAAGTATCCCTGTGGACCTCCATTAATCAAAATCGATATCTTAGAGGATATCAAAATTTGGTTCAGCCATGTTATCCACTTCTCTGTGAACCCGAAGCGACGCAACACCTGAAACATAAAGGACCACGAAAGAGTATCATATGCTTTCTTGATGTCAATTTTTAATCCCAGACCTCCCCCTCTCATAGAAGCAAATATCATATTGGCCAGCTCTGAGGCCACACTGATGTTGTCATGGATTAACTTTCCTTTCTGAAATGCCCCATGTTCTTCAAATATCAACCTAGGGAGCAATTTAGCAAGCCTCATTGCCATTATTTTGGAAAGAATTTTACAATAAAAATTCCCCATACACAGTGGCCGGAATTTATCTATAGAGGATGCTCCATCCTCCTTGGGAATAAGTACTAAGAAATTATTGTTCACACCATTGGGCAACTGGTTAGTACTAAAGAAATATTTAACTGCATTACACACCTCTAGCTCGACAATATTCCAGCATCTTCTAAAGAAAGCTCCAGAAAATCCGTCCGGGCCAGGAGAGCTATCTGGGTCGAGGTCCCAAACAGCTCTTTTGATTTCTTCATTCCCTAGTAAGGCATCAAGCACATAGTGATCACCTTGGTGAAGAACCATAGGTATGGATTCAAGAAGCTCCACATGCTCCACTAAAGGCTCAGCTTTGTAGAATTGCTCGTATGACTGAACTGTATAATTCCCTATCTGGTCGTTACCTTCCACCAAAGTCCCATCAGGAGTTTTAAGGCTTCTTATAGAGTTTCTGAGTCTTCGCATTTTAACAGAAAAATGGAAGAACCTAGAATTACGATCCCCTTGCTTCATCCATCTAACTTTGGCTTTTTCGGCCCAAAGTTTTTCATGGTTTTCCAAGGCTTTTATTAGAGAGGTCTTCGCATCCGCTTCTAACCCAAACAGATGGTCATCCATGCCATTTATTTCAATAGCCTGTTGCACCTGCACTAGCTTATCCTTGGCTTCCTCAAGGGCTTTATTGAAATTCGGGAAAGCCTCTCTCCCCCAATTACGGAGCACACCCTTCAGCCTTTTGAGTTTCAGCATGAGAACAAATATCGGATTCCCTGAGATCCACTCTTCCCATGATTTGGCAACTACCTGCTCAAAATCTCCATGTTCCATCTAGAACTTATGGAACCTAAAGGGACAGTTAACGGGCCGTTGAGATAGAATTGAGGTGAACAATAATGGAGAATGATCCGAAGCAATTATAGGGAGGACTCGTTGGCCAAAATCCTGGAAAAAGTCAATCCATTCTTCATTACAAAAACATCTGTCCAGAACCGCCGAAACATTACCACGACGTCTATTGTTAGACCAGGTGAATTTCCTCCCCGATGACGGCACTTGGGCCATCCCACATGCATCCACCAGAGCACCAAACTCAGCAGCTGAACCCATACTAAAATTCCCTGGCCCCCTTTTTTCATGGGAGAACAAAGTCACATTAAAATCCCCAATTATAGCCCAAGGGAGAAGAGGCTGGGGAAGATCGGCCACTAGCTTCAACCACAGATCCCTTCTTCCTACTCTAAAGCTGCTGGCATGAATGAAAGAAATCTGAAACCATTTCGATTCCCACTTAATGATAATCGAAATGTGCTGCTCAGACTCAGAGACATCAGCTGGGGTGTTCAAATTTCTCTTCCATAAAATCCACAAATTGGAGGCCTTCCCTACTCTGCAATTGTGAATGAAAGTACTATTGAATCCCAATTTATTAAAAAATAAATTTGGAAAAGCACTTACTTCAATCATCAGCTCCGCTATACATATAATGTCCGGCGCTCTATCCTTAATAAAATGTTGTAAGGCATTCCTACCTTCCGCCTTCTTAATTCCTCGGATGTTCTAGAAGAAAACCCTCATGATCAGTTACATGGAGGCAGAGTAGTGAGCAACCTCATCATTCTGCTCCATCTCAGAAGCGTGGTTTCCAAGTCTATCAGACCCTTCAACACGCTGCATGATCATATCTATTTCTTCCACTTCCTTGTAATGAATAACTACTCGGCCTTCCACCAAGCACGATTGAGAGAGCTCAGTCACATTATTCTCAGCCCCCTCCCAAACTTGGCCCCTGCCACTCTTTCCCCCTCTGCCACCCCGACCGCCTGGTTTGTAATTAATTTTGCGCCGTGGTCGCAAAGCACGCACCATTTGAGAGTACTCCCTCTGTGTCTGAGATTCCCTGACCTGTATACCACCCTCCCTATGATCGCTCTCCTCACCTGAGGCCTACAATTCATTCTCAGACGGGTTAGAAGACCGGGTCGACCCAAGGGCATCCACGTCCAGAATGTTATCCACTCTCTGCCCAGCACCCATCGGATCCTCCCTAGCCATAGCATTGTGAGGAATATTCTCAGTTGAGAAATATTCTTCACAATTTAAGTCCACCAATAAATCTTGGCACTTAAGGTAACCCTCCATGTGTAGATCATTGCAGATATGGGAGCTATTCCCATTTACTGCATCTACCATTCTGGTAGGAGACCACATATTCCCTTCCTTTTGTGAAGGATTGTCGTCCCTGCCAGCATCCTGGCCGCCGCCGACCTGATGAGAAGGCTGCTCAACAGCGGCTTTCCCCACCGTTTTACCTCTACATTGATTCGCATGATGTCCCAGTTTTTTGCACGAGAAGCATCGAACCATATTGTCTTCGTAGACGATTTGCTGATTGAAACAGAATATCGTCTCCTTTCCTGGGTGTCTTTGTTCCACTTGCATCTCCTCAACTCTAACACCATTGAGCTCCATCTCAAAAAGGACTCTTGCATAATTACCCATCGTTGCTTTTAATGTTTTATTGTCCAGGGCGACAGGCCGTCCTGCTACCTTTGCCATGGTCAATAGGATTCTCTCATGCCAATACTCCATGGGAAGCTCAGGGAATCGGATCCAAACGAGCTTGGTGTGGGAGTAATTGTCATTAATATTAAATTCTGGGCGCCATCTCTGAAAGCGAATAATTTGTCCCCCTACTTTGATCGGTCCTCTCCTCCATATTGAGGCCATATCTCCCTCCTCAAAACAAAATAGAATAAAACCCCTCCCTAGGGGAGAAAGATTCACGTTCCCCTTCAGCCTCTAGCTCACTAACACCTCGCGCCTTACATCATCCATAGAAACAAACCTGAAATTTACTTTGCCTATCAGCGCAAAGGAGAAAATCTTCAGTTTCTCTTCATACGCTTCCTGTGGAATCACTACCCTCGTCAAAGATCCAACACGAATCGGATTTGGGAGATCCTCCACGTCAGGAAGAGTCTTCTTCATCACCGTAGCATAAGATTTGCAGGCTTGCCGATCCGCATGCCGTCTATCTTCATTATTTCTCTCACCCTCCCTCTCCTCCCCTTGCTCCACCGTAGTACCAGGCACCACTTCAGGAGTGGAGGGGCACGCAGGGCGCAAGTAGTCCGTGATCAATCGTTGTTTGCCTCTGTCCGGCTGCCGGCCATCGTTTCTTTCCCTTGTCAGGCAGGTCGCTCGATCTCCTTCACAATCCATCTTTTCACTGTATATAAATCATTTATCATCTTCAAACTTTCAATAAAATGGAGATTCTATATAGTCTACCTGAATCGTATATCTTGGAAATTTTATTACAATTTTTATTTTTTATCATTAACCATTTTAGTAATGCAATATTAGGTATTAATGCTCAAACTAGAGAATAGGATCACCGGACCGTTGGCCTTTGATTATCGGATTTAGATCTTCTTCAAATCTTAGTTGTGTAATTCTCTTTGTGCACGCGACACTTATACATTTTCAAAATTGGATTGTCGTAGAAGTTCAAGATATTTGAGGGTTTAAAATGGATTTGAATTCCAAAATACTTCTACAACCGTTGAATTTTGAAAATATGCAGGTGTCGCATGCACGGAGAGAATTGAACAAGAATTACACGATTAATAATTGGAGAGGACCACGATCCCTAATGATGGGTCTAAAACAATGATCCTGACATCCTATAGTCCTCAACTTATTATTGGTAACCAAAATCATTTTAGGTTGAGAATCATTGTTCTTCACTTTTTTCTCCATCAAAGTGAAAGTAGTAAGGGCCTGGCAAAACAAAGAAGTGATAGGTTCACTTTTTCTAGTTTAAGTATAGGTGTAGAGAGTACTGTTATTTACCCAAGATCTTGTTCACATATTAAGTTTCGAAATTATGCACACAGAGAGAGAGAGAGAGAGAGAGAGAGAGAGTTTTTAATCCAACAGCCCAACAAATATATATATATATATATATATATATGTGTGTGTGTGTGTGTGTTATGAAAGAAAGGGAAAAAGAAAATACCAGATTGGAATCATAAGCTTCAATATTTTCTTGCTTGTTCAGTTCCACTTCTTATTCTTTCATTCCTCTTATTTATATTTCTATTGCTAATCAATCACTGACCATATATATGATTTCTGGGAGGAGGTTGTTAAGGAAAGAGGCAGACACAGTGGGCAGCCTTTTCCTATCTTTATATTACAGAGGGCTGGTTCCCATTACCTACAACCACCAGCGCCAAATCCCAGCTTTCCAGCTGCCACATTATAAACCACCTCAAAGGTCTGTTGTTGCTTATTTCCAAGGATCCCGAAATCGGTATCAGCTCTGTTTCCAGCAAAAGCCAAGCAATGTTGAGTTGAACTCAGTTGAAACAGAATCCCAGATGGATGAACATTCAAGTCAGTATATCTATAAAAATGCAACACAATGGTTGGTAATACTACATTACTATATCCAGAAAGGTTATAGCATGTATCCATAAATGAAGTAGATACAGCTCTGGGATAATTAGACATTGCTTGACGAAATGCTGATCGGAGAGCTGCATAGGCTGTTGGTGCCAAACGAGTGACGACAGTTCCAGAGTCTATAAGGGTTCCTGAAGTTGTAAAAACTGCTGGTGAGATAGCCAATTTCTTCCCTCCAACACTGATACCAGTCATACTTAAGAAATAGAAATTTGGACGATTTGAATTTACTAGTAAAGGAGTGTTGAAAATCCTAGGAGTGGTGCCGGCTTGGCTTCCAAATGCAAGATAACCAGTAGAACTGGTTGTTGATGGAAGACAATAGGAGAAAATATTTCCATATTTTTGAATAGTCTGTGATACCGTAGAGACGTTGTCACGGCCAAGGCCTAGTAATCCATCTGAAGTGCCAAACAGGCCTTGGTTATTTTCGCCGCACCCGAATCTGAAGTTGGGGAAGACATCAGAACTAGATAGTGTTAGTTTGTCTCGTGCATAGTACCCTCCAGAGTATGAACCATCACCGTATCCAATTCGGTAAGTGCATGTGGTGGTGCAAGCTTGTGAGTTGCCTGTGGCTGATTTCAGTTGGTTGCAGTCGTTAGAGCCACATGGGACACTGGAATGGGTAGAGGATGCAGAACGGTTGAAGTAGGGATCTTTTTGTCTATGGCATTGGCCGGAGCATGGTTGGCATTGGATCCAAGTTAGATCACTACCAGTATCGAATTCTACTGTGAATTCTTGCATTGGGGTTCCAAGTCCGATATTTACCACAAAGTTTCCGGTACCGAGAGATAGGCCAGAATTTGCAGGAATCCTGACTGCAGAATCTTGGAGTACTGTGGTTTGGTTTTTGGAGGTTTTTGAATTGAGGTACTTGACTCGGATTTCGTCATCAAGGACAATTTGATGAGGGCTAGGAATTGTTGTATTCCCATTCTTCAGTGGTGAGCAAGGCCCATATTTGTGAGCTACTTGCAGTGGCTTGCTTAAGTTTTCGGCACCTGAAACTGAAAGTACGGAAGGTAGCATTTGTTAATTAATGTAGTAATTTTGAGAGAGAAGAGAGAGAGAGAGAGAGATCCAATGTGATTTATAATAGGAGTCAATAACGGGTGGTAGGTAGGCCTATATTGGACTCCTTATGAGCGTTTTCTTTTTGTCTACTACTATCTAAAAATAATCAAGTCATTAATCACCGGACGAAACCAAGAAATAACTCTAGCACTCACGTACGAAATTATAGAAGATCTCTTTTAAGGTCAAACAATTCCACAAGAAAGAGAAAGTATACGAAAAACATTGATGAATTTTGTGCGAAAAAGTGTGTCAGAAATGAAAGATTTTGCTAGCATAAAAAACCCTCTGATCAACTCCACACAAGAGATTCCACTGCCCAGGTGATAATTTGAACCTAGAGTTGAAACAATTAATACACCATTAACTCTTGGTCTGATACCTTATGGATTGTAAGATCCTATGTGGAGAGGTCACACCATACATGGGAAGGGGATCGAGACTCAAAACCCTCTATGGTACGCACCGCACCCAGCTTTTAAAGAGAAATGAAATTCCAGCTATACTCTTACACTATATATCATCATAAAATGAAGATAACCTTTGGGTGGTGTAGAACAAACTTCTGCCGGCATCAAGGAGCTAAGTTCAATAACATGACTATGGTAATGAACATCCGCCGTCAGTTCTTTGAATCCATTGGCTTCTACCTTCTTTGATGAACAACCAATTAGAAACAGAACAAGAACCAAGCCAAAAGGAAAACGAAGGAAGGAGGAATAGTTAGTAGCCATGGAAAGGGTACTAACTGCTCTAATCAATTCTTTTTTCACTATCCTTTGCTATTGATGCCTACCCAACCTTCTTACGAAGGATTATATAGAAGAATGAGAGAGAGAGAGAGAGAGAGAGAGAGAATGTGATGTGGAGCAGTCAATAGAGGTGCAGCGCATGGGATCACAAATCTTTTAATCAATCATGTGGGAATATGTATGGCTGGGTTACTATTTCAGCATTAGCCTTTTATTTGGAAGAATAAGGGATTAGGTACAACGTATGACTGTCTTACCATTTTAAAATTCTATTAGTTTCTTTAAGAGTCTTATTTTTATATTCTGTCCTTATTAGATGTTTCCTATTCAGCCCTGAGAGGTTATTAAATAAGTTGTATGAGAATTTACCACTAGAAAAGATGGAATAAAGATTGCAGATGTTCTTCTTCATTATTCAGCTTACGTCCGACTTGAACGATATCGAGTCCACTTAGTCTTCCATTCTATATCAGTTGGTATCAGGGCTCATGCATGATCTTGGTATGGCAGATGGTCAATGAAGCGAAGGCTTACCTCAAGGTGGTGATCGTGAAGATCTTCAGCAACCACTCTTGAAGGGAGAATTCCTGCATACGTTGAGAGAGTTTTAGACATCCTTGATGGAAGAGATTCGAACACTCCTCATTCAGTCTGCACCGGAAGGACGGACTCGCGCAGAATACAACATCCCCCCTTTCCCTCGTCACATTCCGCCAGGACCAATGAGGAGGCCACCCAGCGTCAATGAGGACCTTAGTGACCCCAATTCTAGCTCTGATGAAGACCCCCATAACATTCCAAATGTGGTTTGGAATGCTGGAATTCGTCAACCCCACCACCCCCATTGTTACCGACAAGAGCGTGCTCAACCCACAACTAGAATTGAAAGGTGGTGCGGCAGTGTGGTGGAATCAATTGCAGAACTCCAGTAGAGAACAAGGAAAATTCCCCATTCGATCATGGCAACGAATGAGACAGCTCCTGCGGAAGAGATTCCTCCCACCAAACCATCGACAACTAATGTACCAGCAATTACAAAACTGTGTACAAGGCACGAGGACTGTCATTGAGTACACCAACAAGTTCCTCCGATTGCAAACTCGTTGCAATTTGACAGAGACCGAAGACCATCAAGTTGCACGTTACGTCAATGGGCTGAGGTATGCAGTCCAGGATCGTATGGCTTTGCAAACTGTTTGGAGCGTTGATGAGGCACAGAGCCTAGCTTTATGGGTTGAGAGGACACTAAGCCGACCATCCACTAGGGGAAGTCGTTATGACATGGACAAAGGAAAACAACCGATATCTGAGTCAGGGAAGGCGTCAATACCTGTGCAACGACAGCCAGTAGAGCCTGAGGGTCGGGTTCCAGCCAAAGGGGGTGAAGTAAGTAGGCCAACCCTTAAACCCACCTCTATTTCAGCACCATCAAAAGGTCCTTATGGACGTGCCGAACCCCTCAAGTGCTACCGTTGCGGAGAGCCTGGCCATCGCTCTAATGCCTACGCTCAAAGACGATCCGTGAACATGGTTGAGGGAATCATGTCCAATGACTCTGATTCAGATGAAGCAGACTCCGAGATGGCAGAAGAAGAGGGAGAAGGAGTCTCTTGCATCATTCGCCGACTCCTGCTCTCACCCAAGCCAGTTGAACTGACCCAACGTCATATGATTTTTCATACCCACTGTTCAGTAAAATCAAGGGTATGCAACGTCATAGTGGACAATGGTCGTAGTCAGAACATAGTTTCTCTTGCTTTGGTCAACCATCAGAAGTTGACAACAGAACCTCATTCTTCACCTTACAAGATTGGTTGGATCAAGAACGGATCGGCGATCAAAGTGTCCCTTGTGTGCAAGGCTCCTATTTCATTTGGCAAAAGCTACAAGGAAGACGTGCTTTGCGACGTGGTCAATATGGACGCATGCCATATTTTATTAGGTCGTCCTTGGAAATTTGATGTGGATGCCAAACACTTGGGTAGAAAGAACATTTATGTGATTAAATGGCGTGGATACAAAATTGCTTTACATCCTAAACCACCCTTGGAGACTCGGTCTAGAGAAGGCCAGGAAAACGACAAGGCACTAGTTTCCTTGACAATCTCTGAACCAATATTTCACAAAGATATGAAGGAGGCTAGGGAGTGCTACACCTTGATTTTTAAAGGAGACCACACCACTAATAACCAGATTCCTGAGTCAATCCAAAGGCTGTTGTGCGAGTTCAAGGATCTCTTTTCAGAAGAGTTACCTAACGAACTACCCCCGCTAAGAGACGTCCAACATCACATCGATTTGATGCCTGGAGCAAGTTTTCAAAATCTTCCCCATTACCTCATGAACCCTCAGGAATCTGAGATTCTTCAAGGGAAGGTAGAAGGGTTATTGAAGAAGGGACATGTACGGGAAAGCATGAGTCCATGCGCAGTTCCTGCACTGCTTGTTCCAAAAAAAGATGGTAGTTGGAGAATGTGTGTGGATAGCCGCGCCATCAACAAAATCACTTTTTTGTACCGGTTTCCCATACCTCGGGTCGACGACATGTTGGATCTACTAGAAGGTGCTCAGGTGTTCCCCAAAATTGATCTCCGAAGTGGGTACCACTAGATCCGAGTTCAACCAGGTGATGAGTGGAAGACCACTTTTAAGACAAAAGAAGGGCTTTATGAATGGCTCGTAATGCCATTCGAGCTTTCCAACGCACCAAGCACATTTATGCGGCTCATGAATCAGGTACTTAAACCATTTATTGGGAAGTTCGTAGTTGTTTATTTTGATGACATTTTGGTTTACAGCAGAAGCACTAATGAGCATGTAAAACGTTTAAAAGAAGTGCTAATAGTACTGAGGGATAATCACTTGTATGCTAATTCAAAGAAGTGCACTTTCCTGGAAACCCATTTCCTGTTCTTGGGTTTTCTCGTTAGTGGCAGCGGTATTCAAGTCAATGAAGAAAAGGTCCACGCAGTAAGGGATTGGCCAACACCAGTCTCCATTAGAGACATGCGCAGCTTCCTTGGCCTTTCTTCCTTTTATCGTCTCTTTATTCGCAACTTCAGCAGTGCCGTTGCCCCCATCAATGGATGTCTAAAAAAAGGAAAGTTTCAATGGAACGACGAATATGAATGGAGTTTTGTTGATATTAAAGTGAAGTTGACAACCGCCCCATTGCTTGCACTACCAAACTTTGGGAAGGTGTTCGAGATTGAATGTGACGCATGTGGCGTAGGCATCGGCAGTGTCCTCTCCCAAGAAAGGCGACCGGTGGAATACTATAGTGAGAAGCTCAATGATGCAAGACAAAAATGGAGCACCTATGAGCAGGAATTATATGCTGTGATTCAATCTCTCAAGACATGGGAGCATTATTTGCTGCCCAAAGAATTCATAGTCTACAAAGACCATGAGAGTTTGAAATACTTTCAAACTCAAAAGCACCTACACAGGATGCATGCCCAATGGGCCTCCTACCTAGCGAAGTTTACCTACACTATTAAACACAAATCTGGTGCCTCCAATCGAGTGGCCGATGCCTTGAGTCGTTGAGCAAACTTGTTAGTTACGATGCACACCGAAGTAGTAGGTTTAGATTCCCTCAAGGAATTGTATGAAGAGGATGATGACTTCAGTGACATATGGGAGAAGTGCACCTTGAGGCAACCCATAACCAAATATCATATTCAAGATGGTTTCCTATTCAAAGGGAACCGATTGTGCATCCCTGTGAGTTCGTTGCGCGAAAAGCTAATTCGAGACTTGCACGGAGGTGGCCTTAGTGGTCACATGGGGCGCAATAAGACCATTGCTAGCATGGAAGAGTGCTATTATTGGCCACGCTTGAAGCGGGATGTGGGAAACCTGGTTTGAAAATGTGGTGTGTTAAGTAGCTAAGGGACAAACACAGAATACTGGTTTATACCTACCCCTCCCTATTCCAGATGCAATTTGGGAGCACTTGTCCATGGACTTTGTGCTCGGATTTCCTCGAACTCAACGAGGACTTGATTCTGTTCTAGTCGTTGTTGACAGTTACTCAAAAATGGCTCATTTCATACCATGTCATAAGACATCGAATGCATCAAACGTGGCTAAACTGTTCTTTCATGAGATCGTACGCCTACATGGCGTGCCGAAATCAATCAATTCTGATCGCAACTCGAAGTTTCTTGCCCATTTTTGGGTTACCTTATGGAAGCGGTTTGACTCTAGCCCCAACTATAGTAGCACTGCACATCCACAAACGGATGGACAAAAACGAAGGTCGTGAATCTCACCTTGGGGAATTTAATTCAAAGTATTTGTGGAGATCGACCCAAGCAATGGGACCATGCACTCGCACAAGTAGAGTTCGCCTACAACAGTGCAGAACACCACTCCATTGGGCGCTCTCCATTCTCAGTTGTGTATCAAAAGGTACCCCAACACGTGCTCGACCTGCTGCTGTTCCGTCGAGTTCCATGCACAAGTATGGTAGCTAAGAATATGGCTGAGAACATACAAACCATTCAGGCCAATGTCAAACGTATACTGGAAGCATCCAATGCCAAGTACAAGGCCGTGGCTGACAAGCATCGTCGACACAAGGTGTTCGAGGTTGGGGACATGGTGATGGTGTTCCTACGCAAGGAAAGAGTTCCAGCTGGTACATACAATAAGCTGAAACCGAAGAAGTATGGTCCATTTCAAATCCTTCAGAAAATCAATGATAATGCATATGTTGTAGACCTGCCGATTGATTGGACGATGTCCCACACCTTCAATGTCGTGGACTTGCATGATTATCACTCTCCTGGTGACCCACTCTACCCTAATGTCAACTCGAGGACGAGTCTTTCTTCAAGTGAGAGGGAATGATGTGGAGCAGCCAATAGACGTGCAGCGCATGGGATCACTAATCTCTTAATCAATCATGTGGGGATATGTATGGCTGGGTTACTATTTCAGCATTAGCCTTTTATTTGGAAGAATAAGGGATTAGAGATAACGTATGACTGTGTTGCCATTTTAATATTCAATATTCTATTAGTTTCTTTAAGAGTCTTATTTTTATATTTTGTCCTTATCAGATGTTTCCTATTCAGCCCCGAGAGGTTATTAAATAAGTTGTATGAGAATGTACCAGGAGAAAAGATGGAATAAAGATTGCAAACGTTCTTCTTCATTATTCAGCTTACGTCCGACTTGAACGATATCGAGTCCACTTCGTCTTCCGTTCTACATCAGAATGGGTCAAGATCTTGTCATTCTATAGGAGATAGAAAACAGCCAGTAGTCTTCCATTCTTTCACAATCTCGTATGTTTTTTGGCCCATAGATTTAGAATCTATTAAATGAAGAGAGAGAAAATGGATTCAAATCTATGAACCATAGACATATGAGATTGTTTTCATACGTGAACCTGTTTTGGATTCAAGCCGTTTTCTCCATGAAGACTGTTTGATTGGTTTAGTATTCTCTCAGCTGTTATCGCACAGTGATCACCATATAAAGAAACAAGAATGGCAACTAATTCAATAAAAGTTACTGGCTATTAATTTTCTGGAGCCAACCAATTGAGCCCTTGAAGGTAGCTTGGGTTGTTAACTCAAACCCCTAACAAAAATTTGCTTTAATGCAGATCAATTCCAATATTCATTATTAAGAACAAACCTGAACGTCCTGTTCGTTGAATAAAGAAATTCTTTTTAGAAATTCTAATTGATCCTATATATACATAATTCAATCACAAGGATGCTCATGTGTTGGTTTTAAAACAGGTATTTAAAACAATTGAAGATTCAAAATAGCTTTAAATAGTTGTTTAAACACAAAAAAACCTTTGAAAAGTTTTATACCCAATAATTTACTTGTCAATTCAGTTTTAGAGACATTTTATTCTCTTCTTTAATGCTCATTATCTCTTCAATTGATAAAGATTTACATAGTCTCAGTTTTCCTTTAGTTTTAAAGTCTCCTTACAATAAAGTATCTTCTTAATTCATTTTCTTAAATTCCTTTAATTCTTTCTCTCAAATGTCTTATAAAAAGAGGGGAGATTTAGCATTTTGAAAGGCGCGGAACAACTCCTTGAATCATTCAAGTGTGGGTTCCTAGTTTTGTTTCTCTTGGGTTTTGTTGGATTTTACATGTCCATTTCAATGAGGTGTTTCATTTTTATTCTGAACACAACCCTATAGCATTCGAAGGGGTCCAGTAGTCGAGTGCATGATTACTGAGGAAGCCATTGGGTTGTTTTATCTTGGAGGCCAATTTGCATTATTCCCGGTTGCACCACAAGGGGCATCTACGGTCTTAAGGACAGTGTCAAGTGACACGACTAAGTCCACCAATTTTCTAATAATTTCTATTACAGGTCTATGATAATTTCATGCAGGTGATATATTGAAAGTTCTCATATACAAAGGTGATACTTAGGTTTGCTCTCTCAATATTCTGACACATAATTTCCCTACATCATGTCTTATAGTATAAATCATGGATTGATTATTAGGCCATGTTCTTCTGGGATAGTTTGGATGGGTGTCCATGATGTTGGGATGCTTGACAGTTCCCTACAGATTGATCAGAAACATTATTAAGAGAACCCCTTATTTTAAACATAATAAATTAAGGAACAATAATCAGTGACAATAATTGTACTTCGGCTGATGCTTGGGATTGCTTAATTACAATTTTTTTTCATTTTTTTAAGTTTGAAAATGTTACTTCCCTTCCCTTTAGTCCCCTTGCAAAGTCCAAACAAAGACTTAATTAAGTAAATAAAGGGAAAATGAATGTTTTCTAATCTTGCGGTCTCCGCGTCCAAATACAAAAGGTGGCGAAATGGTGTCCCACCTTTGTAAAATCTAAAAACCCAACCCTTGTTATTGCCCATGTGCACCCCAGAGAACGTTTTTTTTCCCCTAAGTAAATTACATGTAAATATCGGTCTCTTGCATGCACTCTCATTGAGTCCCACATTAATACAAGAGCCACACAATCAAGTAGTGATATCTTACCCTCACTTTAAACCATTACGATACTAAACAGTCATATGTGACATGATAAATATTTCGCGAATTGCTACATATCAAACCTTAATTTATGGGTCCAACAATAATAGGGGACCCCACGTTGGTATTGGTGCTTTAGTTCTTGCTCAAAAAAAATTAGGGGAAGTGCCTCAAAAGATTATTAATGTTCAAAGATTACAGAAAATGCTATCTAAGCTTTACAAGATTATTTTATGCTCAAAAATTACAGAAATGAAATCTTAACATATTTAAATAATATTCTTGTACTTTGTTGAATCTTCAAACGCACCTTTGACTACTTCCCATTTTTATTTTTCTTCTTTTCAAGAAAAAATTTCAAAAAAGATAACATCTAAAATAGAATCGAATTTCCTTAAGGCCATGGTGAATAAAAATTGATTTATCAAGCAGGCCTTAGATGCATGTGGGAGGTGTAGGAGTTACTTCGAGAAGGTTCTAAAACCCTTTAGGGGTTTTGTTAACTCTACGATAAATAGTAAATCTCAATGCTGAGATGAAGAAAAATTTCTCCCAATAAAATATCAATATTGCACTTCTTTGTCTCAATATATAGAAGTACAAGGAGTAAATTAATTAATAGAGCTAATGAAAAGGTTTTAAGTTTATAATGCCCCATGTGGGGCTAATTTGAATTAATTATCATAAGATTTCACAAAGGGAAAGAATAAACTACCAAACAGTCTTCTTTTTTTTTTTTCGCTAAAGGGTCATGTATATTAAGAGATGAAATGGGAAAAATTAAAAACTGTACAAAGAGGATCCATAACCTAGGACCCACCTCCACCTACGGCATTGCCATCAGCAGAAAGATAGGCGCTAGGCCAAACAGTCTTTTTACTTTGTTATGGATTTCACATTAGCTGATGCGATCAATTATTGGGTTAGACACCTTCAAAAGGGCTGATATTACTACGTCGGCGGCAGTCCCTTAAGACCTAAATTATGTTTAACACTTTGTTGAAATCTATAATTTAGTATTTTTTTGGCAGCTCCATGTGATCGCTACAGATCATTTTAAAAAGGTTACTATAAGAAAGGTACAGAAGGATCCTTTGGAATGCCATGTTGTTGTTAGCTCTTATAGAGGAGTGTTGGAACCGAATCCTTTCCAACTATTAATGTTCTATTTACTCTTCAATCAGATACAGGCTTGTTTGAGGTTGCGTGTCCTCAAGTTTTGAAATGTGTGTATACATATAATTGAAGGGTGGTTGGAAGGAGTAGTCATTGAAACAACCTTTTTAAATTTGTGGAACCAGCTCGCGCCTAAGGAAAGAGAGCTCAGTGGTATGGTTTCCAAATTTGTGGGCTACTTGTCGTGGCTTGCTTAAGCTTTTGGAACCTAAAAGCATTGAAACAACCCTTGTAAATTAATGTAGAGAATTTACGCAAAAAAAAAATATATATATAGATATTGTAGTGACAGAGTTTTATTCGTGGGAGCCACTCATTGCCATACATACAAGGGTTGTGGAATGACCACGGTACTCCTCTTGGGGTGCACACCCCTATTTCTGTGTCAAGTGTTGCTACAGGACAAAAATGAGAAAGGTGAAAAATGAAAGAAAACTTGTACTTATTTTTCACAAATTACCACAAACATGAGTGTTTTGATAAGAAGGGTGGAAAACTTACCAGATTGGCTCTCAACTTTTCCCCACCTTACTTATGGCAAGATTTTGGCATTATTCATGGGAAAATTGTGTTTGTCTATTTCCTCTCTTTCCCATTTAATCTCATACCATCTCCATTTTCAATATTTCCTATCATATTCCACCTCACTAAAAATATATTCCATAATTTCCTTCCCTTTCCCTTCCTTGCCAACTCAAGCCACAACACTTGGGATCCACCATCACCAATTTTTCATCCATTTTTATCTGTCAAAAAAGTTGGTCTTGAAGGTATAGTGTTCTCTTTATGGGGGAGCATAGCCAAAGTCGGTCTCTCTCCTCCCCCATGTGAAATGATATATATGGGTAAAGGATAGAGACAGACTATGGGAGATGCTGGTGGAGGGAGTGCTTCCCCCCGCCCGCCCGCCCACCCACCCCAATTCTTTAAATACCAAAGACAAAAGGCTCCATGCACAGTCCTGTGTACCCTATTTGATGCATCGTAATCCGGCCCTGCATTATGCAGCTATGCATGAAAACCTTCCCCAATGACAAAATTTATATTGCAAGAAATGGTTTGGATAGTTCAATTTACCAAAAAAAAAAAAAAAAAGAGGTATGAATTGTTTATTCATAAATATAAGAGAAATCAACTTGGGATGGAGTAGAACAAACTGCGCGCGGCTGGCATCAAGGAGCTGAATGAAACGACATGATCGGTCTGGTGTTAATGAAGATTCACCGCAATTATTTCTTCAAATCTGTAGGCCTCTTACCTTCTCTGAACAATTAAAGAGAAGCAAAGGAATAAGAACAAAAGAAAGGAGGAGGAAAAGGAAGCTGAAAGAGTAGTTAATGATGGCCATTATGGGTGAAGATGGGTATTGGGTTCTCTTCCAGCAATGGCTACTGGCAATAACCCAACCTTCAAAGTCCATCTATACCATAGAACTGAGAGGGAAGAAGGATCTTAGTTTTTTTTCTTTTTTTCTTTTTAATCAAAGAAAAGAGCGATATATTAATAAGAGAAAGATTATGTTACGGTGGATTCCTTACTAGTACCATAGCAGCTGGGTCAGTGATATTTATATACACAAAATTGATGATGATATTTGTATACACAAAATTGATGGATCGAGAAAGATTGTATATATTACAAGAGGTTACGTTATAGCAAAGGAGTGGCCACACTATTATCAAGTCTATCAAACTATGAAAAACAAGAGCTATGATAGCCTCAAGAACACGGTATTGTGAGTCTGTGGCTACTAAATACATTGTTTGGGTTCTCTAATTTCACACTTTTAATAATCCCTGCACATGGAAGACAAAATGTGATTTTGGCTGATGACTCAAGAGGAGTCAAGTCTTGAGACCTTAATTTCTAGGAACCTTGATGGAGGACTCCCCCTTTCAACTTGTAGATTAAAACAAGTAGAAAATTTAATTTTCTTCTTCATCAAGTATAATTCTAAGTTGCATAATTATATTCTAGCTATTACATTTAGATGACAGTTTCTTAAGAAAGTGAAATCCAGCTTTTTTGCTTCTATTGCTTTCTAATATTTTCTGGATCAAGAAAATGAATCAATAAAGCTTTTTGCAATGCAATTTTCAGCCTATTTTTATAATCAGGATTCCCATAAAACTGAGAAATTTATTATTGAGTACAATTTGGTTCGAGCTTTTCCTACCAAACCAACCGGATTCATTCGATTGTTCTGCTTCTAACCGATTCCATCCCATAAAAGAAAAGATGAATTCATAATCATGCAACCAATAATTAAGAGGAGAGAACTGACTAATTATAATAAGAGAGCAAGAACACTATCTGGTCGCATGACCATGGCCCTTATCTCTAGGTGCAAGAGAATACGATCATGTGTTTAGTGTTCTTTTTTCCTTACAAATGATCCAAATGAACTAAATAAAGATAATGCATGTATCCATTCCCACTAAGAGATCACCCGCTTGAGGAGAGAGGATTTGGAAGCTATTATTAGACCCTATTGACTAGGACTGAGAAGCTCCTGCATACTATATGTTCCAACGGAATTACTCTCCCATAAGAATTAAAAGGGTGAGGGTTTCATACGAATATCTGCTTGTAGTCTCACCCCAATTGGAAGGGAGGGTGATAAATAATCCAATAGGGTTAGGGATAAGCATTAATTGAGGAGAGAGGATTTGGAGGGTACAGGTGTGATTTGAGAGAGCCTGCAAAAAAATTCTTTTTTTTTTTTAGTAAGATAAAATCTACTCTTTTTGTTTTGGTAAACTCGTAAAATGCACACATTGGCATCACATAGAAAAGATCAATGCAAGAACACGCATAGGCATCCACACATGAAGCACAGTGGCCTTTATCACATGGCCATATGTCTGAGTATAAGGGCACGACTGGACAGGAGAAAAAAAAACCGTATACCGGAAGCCTACACTACCAGACAGAGACTGCAACCAGTGCGTTATGCACTGGATTCACAAGGGTAAAATCATTCAATATGCCGATATAGAGTCATTGATCCCCAATTGTCCCCCCTCCCTCCTCTCCCCCGTGGTTACTGTTGTTACCGGATCAGAAACGATACCTAAAACCATGCATGTGAGCGTTCCCTTCACAATTTGCATACACTTGTCCTGAGAATGACCACACAATCTGGTGCAATCCATGGGTTCGGTTTTTCTTTTTTTTTTTCTTTTTTTTTTTTTTTTTTTGATAAAAGGGTGCAATACATGGTGTTTAATTACCTAACTGGAAAGCCAGCCTCGTAGGGAAACCTCCATGTTTAATACTCCCATAGAAATATCACTTTTCGTTGAAAGAAGCCTATGGGAAAAAAAAAATTTAAAAACAACGGAAAACAAACCTATAAATAAAATGGGAGAAAGGATGTTACAATCCAAAGACTAATGGAAATGTGTGCTGAGGCATCCAAAAGGGGGTGGGATGATCGTTTTAACTGACAATCGGGTAAGGTTCTTTCATACTAATAAAAAAATAAGAAATAAATGCATTTTTGATTATGACACAAGGAAAAAGGATACATGTTTTCACAAAAAAAAAGATTCATGCACAAGAGCTTCCTCCCATCAACCCATTTTATAGGAGGGGAGTGCTTTCCGGTTATTTCAAACTATTTTTGAAGAATTTTTTTATATCTTTAATTTAAAGAACTTTTGATAATAAGACAATGGGATAATTACATGAAGGTATCACCATGTCAAGTTTTAAATACACCTTTAGATGTGTCATTTAGAGACACTCATAATAAAATTGAGTGTTAATTACTTCGACGTACACCACTTGTACTAGTCAGATTTTTTCCAAGTCCAATGGAGGAGCTTCCCTGCAATTGAGGAGCTTTTCTCATGGTAGAAAAAGAAATCTAATGCTATTCAGCTGTGAACTATTTGGTCGGCGTTACTAATCATCATTCCTTTCCATCTTTGGAGAGAAAGGAACATGAGAAATGGTAATTCTAATGCTAAAATTGTCGTTAAAAGAATATTTCATGATCTTGCTGATTTTTCAACGTTGGGTTCCATACCAATAAATGGTGTTTAGGATTTGATTTTATCCAGGCAGTTGCAGCTCAAAATAGCTCCAAAGAAGACACAAAAAATCAGTAAGGTATTTTGGAAACTGCCTAGGGAAGGGACCATTAAGCTAATTATAGATGGTTGCTCTTTGGGAGACCCAATACAATCAGGATCAAGGGGTGTTTTCCGCGACCATACTGGGAATCATATCCTAAGTTTCATAGGTGGACTAGGAGTCACAACGAATTTTGTTGCAGAGTTTAGAGCTTTCTTTATGAGAATGAGAGTTGCAAAATCTCGGAATTGAGAGAACTTGTGGGTGGAGTGTGATTCACAGGCGGTGGTAATTTGTATAAAAAATGGCACCATTCTATGGTTCTTTCAGCAACACTGGCGAAGCTACAAGGCTTACTTGGATACCACTACATGGTCAGTAACCCATTGCTTCAAGGAAACAAATAGTGTTGCAGACAAGTTAACAAAACAAACAGATCTGATACAAACTGAATCAACATGGCATTCTTCCCCAATTTTCACAGTGAATGATATAACATGAGATGCCCAACCGAGGCTGAGATATAGGTTTTCATAACAGTGCTGATTTTAATTTGACTTAATACTCTGTTAATGGCAATGCCGAAGGTAGAATAGTATTTCAACACTAAAATCAGGGATTTAATTTTTTCTGATTGAGATTGAACTTCTTCTCTGTTGATTGTAATGCCGAAGGTGGATTAGGGATTCAATGGTTCTTTGTAAATATATTTTTTCTCCTAAATTAATAAAATATACTTGCTGACTCTTACCAAAAAAAAATACTATAACCAGGTTGTTTGACACTCTAAAAATTTAAAAATAAATTAACACTTTAGAGTTTAGACTATACATGACAGAACCTTTTAAGTAATGGGACTTGGGAGGGTAGCCAGTGTCTTAAAAGAGTGAACTCCAGCTGGCTGATATACTTTCGAGAGAATTACTTATATCTGCGCTATAAGAAAAAGATTTACAAAACTGATAGTAATAAATTATGTGTGACCATTGTAACACCAGCACTCCCTCCTCCCCTGCAACCCGGCAATTCCACCCTCTTCCTTGCAAACTCAGCTCCCCCAACCTTTCCCACTCTTTCCCCCGACCCTCTCTCTCCTCACAACAGGTTTTTGTTAAAGTTTCTTACGCTACCCTCTTCCCCCACCCCACTAGAAAAGTCGCATTTTCCGTTATGGGATGTGGTTATTTTTTTAGCATTCACAACTAAAAAGCTTATGATTCTTCAATTCCAGCAGGTAAGGGATTCTTTTTTTTTTTTTTTTTTTTTTTTTTTTTTTCCTATCTCACGATGCCTTGGAATAAAAAGGAAGTGAGGTTCTTATACCTATAAACTATTTTTTGGCTGATCGTTTTGTACAGTTGCTTACAGAGTTTGTCCAAAAATTGGAAACAACAATAATTTGGGAATGAATACGTCCGAAATTAAATGGACTAAATGGAAATATTATTTTTTTAAAATCCAACACAATAAAACATGTATAACTATAATACAATATATGTTTAATATGTATTTAATACTCCTCTAGAATCAATAATCGGGGTATATACAATGCATGTGAGCTTTAAAAATAAAGCCAAATGATTTAAAAGAACCTGTATGGTCAAAAGAGCACTCTTATGATCATTAAAACCAATCCTAAGGTCATATAATATTGCATATGGGTCCAAGTGCCATGCAACCAGCAGATATATTTTTCCTTTATATTAATGACAAAATGAACTAAATAAAGAAATTAAACACAACATATACTTACTCCCATCACCAAATCATCTGCTTGCGCTCGAATCATAAAAGGGTATTTTGAAAATTACCATAACCTATGACGGTATTTGTGAACCTTAGAGGGGAAATGAATTATTCTATTTTTTGGCTTCTAACAGGGGGTTGCAGCTACTTGGCTGTGGCTGCAACCTGGGTAGCAGCCAAGTTTTTTTCCTACATTCCACCCTCACAAGGCCTGCAAATTACAGTTATCAAACCACATTGACTAGGATTGAGAAGCTCACACAGAATATATTCCAATGAAGATTAACCCCCATAAAAATTACAAGGGAGAAGGTTTCATACACATGCAAGTGTAGTTTTGCATCATTAATTAGAAAGGTAGGGTAACAAATCATCCAATAACAGGGATGGTGTATGACCCTCATAGGTGGGATATGAGAGAATATGTGCAAGAATCTTCGCACTAGCATCCTATACTTTCTTTTTTCAAATAAAAAAGTAAGAAAAAATGCTACCCAGTATTAATGTGTATCTATGTCAAGACATAACGGCGGCAAAATGTCCGCACACCTTTCCATCGGCCACATCTGTTAAAGTATACTTGTGCCTACAGATAGCATTCTCTTACCCATAAAAATGAAGAAAAAATTTAAAATTATTATCATGTACCTATAAAAAATGAATTATCTAGATATATGTTTACTTAGATATACATGTGAGGATCCTGTAGCTATCCCATCAGTAAGGCTCGTGAGTCGTGAGTCTCCGTCTCGTGACTATGGATACCCCCTTGTGCTCCCTTCGCTTTTCTCTTTTATTGGTATTTGCTTTTTATTCTTTTTTTTTTTTTAAATAACTATTACGCAGATTTTTTTTTTTTTTTTGAACAGCTGGAATTAAGATTAAACTTGCAAAAACTTAAAAAGAACTTTAGAATGATAACTTTGAAAGCGGTGAGAATTCTGGGCATAATCCATGGTGTCTAATTACCAAACTGGCAAGTTAGCGCCATTGGGAAACCTTTGATTACGGTATCAGGTAGTCAACTAATCATAGGAAAACCTTTGATTGTGAGTTAGTAGTCAATTAAGGCACCGTTTGATAAAATTTTGTTTTTGTTATTTCTATGTTTTCTTGTTCCTAGAAATAGAGAAAGGGCTTAAAAAGTGTTTGATAAAGTTGTTCCGTTTCAACCATTTCTAGAAACATAAATCAAAATTTATACCTATTTACAATTCTAGAAACGACTTTGAGGAAACAAATCCTCATATCTAGAAACGAATTTGAGAGAAAAAAAAAATATTGTTGTGCCCAATAAATCTCTCAACTATTTAAACCTAGAAAGAAGCAACTAAACCCTCTCTCTCTTTTATGCATCCGGTAATACTATTGGGTTTTTTAGTGGCATTATGTCTGTAAAAAACATTTCGAGAAATAAGTTTATCAAACACAAAAAAAATTAATTTTTGCTTCTAGAGACATGAAAATCGGTTTCTGCAGTTCTAGTCATAGAT
The DNA here is from genome assembly GCF_013358625.1 of Macadamia integrifolia. Classification (NCBI taxonomy): domain Eukaryota; kingdom Viridiplantae; phylum Streptophyta; class Magnoliopsida; order Proteales; family Proteaceae; genus Macadamia; species Macadamia integrifolia. Next base: position 15,599,382 of record NC_056565.1, read on the forward strand.
GACGCTTCCACGCTCCCTTTTTTTCTATTAAAAATGATTAATGTAAAAAGCATGATGGTTTTTGTACTAGCATAGAAACCAATGGAAGCATCAACATCGATAAGATTTTTGTCTTTCATCTGAGATAGGACGGCCATTTAACCCTTTGATAGTTTGATGTGTCTTGGCTCAAGAGACATGCTGTCTTATACAATTTTTTTCTCATAATAATAATAAAATAATCCACATACGAAAGCCTCTCTTGTGAATTGTGATACGATTTTATATGATAAAAAAAATTATGATACTATAAGTCATGTTCAAATTATTTTTTGAAAATCTCTCTATACTTTTAATTTAAAGAATTTTAAAGATAAGACAATTTTTATTTTTTTTTGTTAAATAAATAAGACAAAAGTCAATTAAATAAAGATGTCAAGTTTCAAATACACCCATAGATCGAGCAAGGTGTCTTTCAAAAAAAAAAAAAAAAAAAAAAAAAACGAGGTGTCATTTATACAATCTGAATTAGATTGAAGTTTTCTAGTCCAGTAACAAACATAGCACAAAGGAATTTTATAGGAACTACCAATATAAGCATACTTTCTGGAAAATGAAAGACATTACACCAAAACACAAAACACAAAATACAGGTGAGGTCCAAATCTTTTTCCAATCACCCTACTGTCCTTGACTCACCAATCACTAGATCCACCCTAACAGATTAATCATTTGCCTCTTCTTCTTCTTGTTTTGGTTCTCAATAATTAATTATCTACAACCTCTAGCACCAAATCCCAGCTTTCCTCGTGCAACATTATAAACCACCTCAAATGTCTTTTGTTGCATATTTCCAAGGATTCCCAAATCAGTATCAGCTCTATTTCCAGAAAAAGCCAAGCAATGTTGAGTTGAACTCACTAGAAACAGAATCCCAGATGGATCAACATTCAAGTCAGTACCTCCCCAAAAATGCAACACAATGGTTGGTAACACTACTTTTTTAAATCCAGAAAGGTTATAGCATGTATCAAGAAATGAAACAGATCCAGCTCTGGGATACTTGGACATTGCTTTACGAAATGCTGACCGAAGAGCTGAATAGGCTGTTGGTGCCAACTGAGTGATTGTAGTTCCAGAATCTATAATGGTTCCTGAAGTTCTAAAAGCTGATGGTGAGATACCCAACTTTTTCCCTCCAACACTAATACCAGTCATACTTAAGAAATAGAATGATGGAAGACCTCTGGAACTTAGTAAAGGAGTGTATTGAATCTTAGAAGTGGTGCCGGCTTTGCTTCCAAATGCAAGATAACCAGTGAAGCCAGTTGATGATGGAAGACAATAGGAGAAAATCTCTCCATATTTTTTACCAGTCTGTGATACAGTAGAGATCTTGTTCCGGCCAAGGCCTAGTAATCCATCTGCGGAACCAAAGGTGCCTCGATCGTTTAAGCCGCACCCGAATTCGAACTTGGGAAAGACATCAGAACGAGATAGTGTTAGTGTATCTCTTGCAAAGTATCCTTTTGAGTGTGAACCATCACCGTATCCAATTTGGTAAATGCATTTTTTGGTGCAGGCTTGTGAGTTGCCTGTGGCTGATTGTAGTTGCTTGCAGGCGTGAGAACCACATCGGATGTTGTAATAGGTAGAGGATCTAGAAGGGTTGAAGATGGGATCTTGCTGACGATAACATTGGCCAGCTGCGCATGGTTTGCATTGGATCCAAGTGAGATCACTTCCAGTGTCGAAAATTACTGTAAATTCTTGCTTTGGGGTGCCAAATCCAATCGTTACTACGAATGGTGACTACAGAATCTTGGAGTACTGTAGCTTGGTTGTTGGAGATTTTTGAGTTGAGGTACTTGACTCGAATTTCGTCATCAAGGAGAATCTGATGAGGGCTAGGAATTGTTGTATTCCCTTTCTTCAGTGGTGAGCAAGGCCCATATTTGTGAGCTACTTGCAGTAGCTTGCTCGCACCTGAAAGCATGGAAGGTGGTAATTGTTAATGTAACAATCTTAAACATAGTTTTTAAAATTGGATCGGATAGGTCGGGATCACCTAGATCAAGATCAGTTTCGACCAAGACCGATCCCCCATCTCTGTTTCTGACCAATCCTATGTCAATCAATTGGTAAGGTATAAAGGTAAAATGGTCTAAAATACCAATTTATTTATATAAAAGAAAAAGGGTATCCACTCAATCCAGTCTGTGAGCATTTTCACCTTTCATGGGGTGGCGCGATCATTTCGCCCCCTCTGTGTCTAGGTGCAGCCCTTACACTCTCCAACAGAGTCTTTTTCCTAGAAAAGAATGCTATCAAGCTGGGTAGGATACTATAGGGGCATATATGTCTTTTTTTAGGAGGGAGTAGGGATAGAGAGAGAGATGCACTAGGTTCAGTCCTAGTGACAGCTTTATTAGTAAGATCTAGGATTTTTCCTCTTCCAACTGGTCTCGAAATAGGTGTTTTGGCAAAGAACAAGAAGAGGAAGAAAGAATTTTCCTAATAGTAATAAAAGGTGCCTCCCTACTAGTCATGGAGGTAGAAAATTGGAATCAAATTAATAGTTTTGACCTAAGAAAACAAGTTCATATGACTTATTTAGGATTCATTGAAGGATGAAATGGCTAGGCGCACCACCAAGGTGCTCAGCATCTTCTCCTCTCCCTCTTCACAAAAGACTATTTTGTCTTTCTGTGTCCAGCCGATGGATGTATTGCCACTAACTTATCGAAAGCTTCCCAACCTTTTCTCACATATTAAACTATCAGGTTTTTTTTTTATGAAAAGAATCAATTTTATTACCCAAAAAGAAGAAAAAGAAAGGAGAAGAAGAAAAGAATGGTAAGCTACTAATTAAATATATATATATATATATATAATTTGTACCTGCCTAACAATCCCTTTACTTCTAACCAATTTATAATACGAGTCATTAGATGAAAGTCGATTGACTTTGAACCACTTACCTGGCCAATCTTCATGTACGTGAATATACGTGAACATCCCTGATCCGTGGATATGACATCTATCAAATGAGAAGAGAGAAATAAATGCCATATCCGTGGACCAGGGACGTTCATATACATTCACGTACGTGAAGATTCACCGGACTAGCCATATTGTGGGAGACTTATTCATGCATGCACTGTTAAAAGTTCTAATGGTTTATTTCTTTATGTGATTAATTCTTTATAGATTGAAATTTGAATGTCACTAGATATCATCTGAACAATTTGTCTAAAAAAACTTTCAATAGAAATTCAAAAATGGGAAGATGCTTTCCTGTCCAGGAATGTAGTTCTCACACTTACTCAAGACCCAATTAGAATCCTTCATTCGGTTCAATCCAAAGGGATTAGACAGGTCACTTTACAGAGGTGAAGAGAGAAACAGACACAAGAGTAGATGCTGACATACGAACTACATTCCTAAATAGAAAACATTTTCCCTGAAAAGGTATAAAGGATGAAGAGCAAAAAAGAAGAAAGTGTGATAAAACTCAATCAGTATCAAGATTCCCAAGAGGATTTTTTTTTTTTCATCAATTGATGTAACTTTGAGCTAAAATGTGTTCAACAAACAATTTTCCAAATGAAATAATTTCCTAGCTCAAACCAAGTCAGGATCAGCCCCCAACCTCATCGCTCAAGCGGTATTTGAATTATGATTCGAAGCAATTAATACATCATTGACTCGTGGTCTGATACCTCATCAATGATAGAATCTCATTTGAGGAGTTCATCACTTGGAAAGTGTATCCAGACTCAAAAACATTATATGGTACGCACCACCCAACTTCTAAAGAGAAATGATTTTCAGTTATACTTGTATACTATCATGAAACGAAGATTACCTTTCGTTGGTGTAGAGCAAACTTTTGCCGGCATCAACGAACTAACGGTAATAACATGACTTTGGTAATTAACATTCTCCATTAGTTCCTTGAAGCCATTGGCCTCGACCTCCTTTGAACAACCAAATACGAACAAAAGAAGAACAGAACAGAAAAGAAAGCAAAGGAAAGAGGAATAGTTAGTGGCCATGGAAACGTACTGAGTGCTCTAATCAATTTCCTTTTCCCTTCCCTTTGCTATTGAGGCCAAGCCAACCTTCCTATGAAGGCATATATACACGAGAGAGAGAGAGAGAGAGAGAGAGGAGGGTCAACATCTTGCCATTAGAGAGAGGAGTGTCAACATCTTTTGTCATTTTGAGGAAAATGGAAAACAACTTGCATGTCTCTCATTCTTTCAACCCTCCACGAAGACTTTTTGATCGGTTTAGTATTCCCTCAGCTGTTAACGTGGAGTCCTCAACATAATAAAGAAACAAGAAAGACAATTAATTCAACTTAAAGTAACCAATCGAGCCCTTGAAGGGAGTTTGGGTGGTTATCTCAAACCCTATAATTTGCTTCAATGCATATCCCATGTTAAGAACAAACCGGCACGTCCTGTTCATCGAATAAAGAAACTCTTTTTGGAGTTCAGTGAGGTCCTATAGATATTGTAATCACAATCAGAAGGATGCCCGTGTTATAGCAGTAAGGTTTAAATATTGGTATTGAGTTTCATATGGTAAGTTGACTTTATTATGGGGTTGTACAGCTTGAGATATATAAATCTTGGATAAACAGATATGCACATTGATATGATGCAAAATCTTAGACGTGGATGGATTTGTTCAAGACACGTGTAGAAACTAATGGTTTTAAAATCGAGTCTTAATTTTATTAGAGAAAAAAACTTTATTCAGGTGTTTGGCACTTGCACCTAGAAAAGATGAGGCGAAATGATCTACCCCAATGAAAACTGAAAATTTTGTTCCTATTGATACTTTACATGCAATCTCATTGGTCCTCTTGCTGGTGCAAGAGCCACATTCTTGGAGAGAAAACTCTCCCCCATTCTATTATCAGGCCATTTTATTTCCGGGATAGTCTGGATAGGTGTCCATGGCCAGGATACTTAGGATGCTTGTAGAGCACCTCATAAAAAGATATATGTTCACGAGGCCTTATGCTAGACACAAGGGCATGCGAAATTCCGTTCCACCCTTTTTAAAATTGAAATCCCAGGCATGTTGATGCTTCAATGTCAACCGTTAGATATGTAAAACTCCTCCAATCGGCTACAGCAAAATTAATATTGATGGGTGCTCCCTTGGCAACCCTAGAAATGCTGGTACTAGGGGAATTGTTCGAAATGAGGTAGGGCAGTAGTGGCATGTTTTGCCTCCTTTATTGGTATAGCTACTAATTTTGATGCGGAGTTTGCAACCTTTTTTGAAGCCCTATAGGTTGCAAAGAATTTGGAGTTACAATGATTCAGAATAAGTGTGATTCAAATGCGGTGGTTTGATGTGTAAAGAATCTATCGATTCTTTGAAAGTATAAGCAGAAATGGCTTAGCTTTATGGAGTTTTTAAACTCAATTAGATGGAGTATTCAACACAGCTTTCGAGAAATTAACACAGTAGCAAATGGGTTGGCGAAGCATGGGGCGGCTACGTGTTTATCACATAATTGGGAGACTCCTCCAAGGTTCTCTTTTAGTGACATTGAGTGGGATGCTATGGGTAAATCAAGGTTCAGGTTTTCCTGAAGTTTGAGGTGGTTTGTTCTCCCAATCTCATCTCTGCTGATGGCAATGCTAATGGTGGAGTGGGTATTAAGAATTGTATTTGTGCCCTTTTGGGTATTTGTAATTTGTTTAGCTTTATATCATTTTAATATATTCTTTTGCTGAACTTAAGCAAAAAAAAAAACCATTAGATATATAAAGTTGAATTTAGATTGATAATTTATTCTACTTTGGAGGTAAATTTTATGCTACACACCTTATGTACTGGTCTTTGCCCTTTATAGGCCTTCTTTATTTTGATGTAAAATAGTGAGAAATGAGAATTATACGGTAAAATCAAAATTTTCATCATTTTATAATTTGTAAAATTTTCTTTGGATAAATTTTACGAAGGATTACATATTTTATTTCATAAAAAAAGGATCACATGTTTTCTGGAAAAGACCTCAACAAAATATTCCATTGTTTTTTATACTTTAGTAAGTTTTTCTCCATCAAAACTAATAAAGCATCCTCTCTCTCTCTCTCTCTCTCTCTCTCTCTCTCTCTCTCTCTCTCTCTCTCTCTCTCGCTCTCTCTCTCTCTACTAAAAATGGCCAATTATATTAAAAGAAAAAGAAGAAAACGGAAAATACACTGGCTGATCCAGAAAAAATCAAGAAAAGAAAACACTCACCTTCGGCATTGCCATCAACAGGGTCCTTTTCTACCTAAATTAACGGAATCGAAATCTAGGTCTAGCCATGAAACACCCGTCATTGCCGCATCTTTTGCAAGATAATTTACAATTTTTTTTTTCTTTTTGCTACGACAGGTATCCAAGCCTTCGCCTTGACTAGTCCAGCGGGCCCATATTGACACCACAACCACAACTCAGCTATCCCCTTGGGCTATCTGCATCAGGGTTAGCCTCTCTATAACTACCTGTAACTTTCCAATATTGCAAGAACATCCCCTCTTGCTTCATAAACCAAGGAATATCATTCTTATGCACCAAATAGACCAAAGAAGCTGAGTTAGATTCTATCCATAGAGCCTGAACCCCCAACCCCATCACTCTAACCAAACCCTCTAACATAGCAGTCAATTAAGCATTTCAGCCTCAAAACTAGTCTTATTTCCAAGAAATGTTTTAAAAGAGATTAAAACTTTACCTGAATAATCAAGAATCACACCACTGGTCCCTGATCTACCAGGATTACCCAGAAAACTACCATCCACATTCAATTTCGCCCATTGCTGAGGAGGGTAGCACCAAAACACTTCAAGAATATCGTAATAACAACAAGTGATTATTTCCAAACCAAGGCAACAACAGACATTCAACTCCACTACCAATTGAACAGATCCCTTCATCTTCATAGGAGCTTCTATAATCTCTCTCTCTTACACATCTCAAAGACTTGGATGGCTGTTCTGCTACACCCCTCAAATCCTTTGGCATTTCTTTCTCTCCAGATATTGGAAGCAATAATTACCATCCCCGCTACCCAAGGAACTTTGACATGAATAGTTTTTATTTTCCTTCACCCACCACTAAACAAAATCCGCAATCAACGATTGATGTTTCCATTGAGTACCAAAGCAATATAACCAAAAATTTTCCAGAGAGAGAGAGAGAGTAGGAACACTGCAAAAATTTATATGCTCCAAGGTTTCTGAAGCCAAGCCACAGAGATTACATTTAGAGGCATGGGGGACCCCCTTACGAAACACAATATCATCCAGGGGTGAAACAGGGCCAAGTTGGGCCGGGTTTCTTAAAACTCCAACCCAACCTTAGGTCCCCAAAACTCAACCCAGGCTTAGGGTTGGGCCAGGCTGACCCTAGTTGGTCTTATTTATTTTATTTTTTTCTTACAAAGGGTCACAAATGTTATGTCTATACTTGTCAAGAGGGGTGGGGAGATGTTAAAACTATGGCCCTCCTTGTCCACCCCTAATCTATAAATTTGCAGCAAGCAAAGTTGTCAATTTGGTTACAAGATAGACCTTCTAATCATCTGGCATCACCACATCTCCCATAAACTAGACAGGCAAAATTTTGGCTCAATTCTTCATGATTGTTATTGTATCTAAAGTTCATATCAATACATGATAGAAGACACAAAAACAGCTTATGTAAAGAAAATGGGGAAAATAGTTTAGCCATTTGGTGGTCAGCTCAATAGGTAAGAGTATGTGACTTGTGTAACACATGATATGGGTTAAACACATACAAAGATATGATGTAGGTTGAAGTCTTACAGATAACTTGTGTAATGCTTGTGTAACACATGATGTGATTTGTGTAACAAATGATGTGGACCTAGGGGAAGGGGAACACTATTACTAAACACAATAATAGATCATGGATAAAATTGGGTCGGGCTAGGCCTCGGTCTCAACCCAAGCCCAGCCAACCTTGACCTCGGGCTGGGCCGGATTGACCCTCATAACCAGGTTAGATAGGATTCGAACTCAAGGCAAACCAAGGCAGGTTTCGGCCATCAAGACCAAACTTACATCCCTAATATCATCGGTTGGAATTTTCCTGAACTTCCAACCAACGGTTACTCGACGAAGCTAAATATGTTTACGCCAATTAATATCGTTCCAAGCTATCTTTCTATCCTACGAACCCTCCTAAGCAGATTTAATGCTGAAATTACCATTAGAAGAAAGGCTCGACCAACATCTATCCTTGAGATCATAACAACGAATTTCCACATCTTTGTCTTAGAAAAGGCTTCACGGAGGGATCGAGATCCAACAAGGGACGACCATTTATGGTCTGTTTTGAAATCTGACACTTTAGCAATAACGATCTGATCTGCTCTCTCTCTCTCTCTCTCTCTCTCTCTCTCTCTCTCTCTCTCTCATGATGTGATCACATGACAATCGAAAGCCCACCGAAGCCAATTGTTACTAAGAGCCCATTTCTCCAAGAGCCCATTTCCATAGCTTGTTGAAAACCCATCAGAATTCCAAAAAGGTTTGCATAATTTATTCAATGAACAGAAATAGTAAACCCACCACCCTATACCCCACAAAAGAAAATTTGCTGAATTAGATCGGAGTAATTTAATAAAAAACCCAACTTCCATTAATAAGCATGGGAAATGGTGATTTTATAGGAGATCCATTAATTACAAGGATACTTTCTGGAAAATAAAGACTAAGAAGGGAGGGCACCCTTCACATTTTGGACTGTTCAACAACAAATTACATGGGAGATCCAAATCTTTTTCTGGCTACCCTCCTGTCCTTGACTCAACAGTCACTAGACCGACCCTTCCCCATTCCACTATAGTCAAATTAATGATGAACAGATGAGGGGGAGGGTACTCTTAAACTCCAACCCCAACAGATTTATTAGAAAACAAGTTACCACATAAGAATCAATAATTTGCTTCTTCTTCTTTTGGTTCTCATTAATTAGCTACAACCTCTAGCACCAAATCCCAGCTTTCCTCCTGCAACATTATAAAGTATCTCAAATGTCTGCTGTTGCATATTTCCAAGGATCCCCAAATCAGTAGCAGCACTATTTCCAGCAAAAGCCAAGCAATATTGAGTTGAGCTTGCTTGAACTAAAATCCCAGACTGATCCACATTCAAGCTAGTTCCTCCACCAAAATGCAACACTATGGTTGGTACTGTTACTGTACTATATCCAGACAAGTTATAACATGTGTCAAGTATTGAATAAGCTGGTGCTGTGGGATATTTGGACATAGCCTTCCTATATGCTGACTTAAGAGCTGAATAAGCTTTTGGTGCCAACCTAGTGATGACAGTTCCAGAGTCTATAATGGTTCCTGAAATTGTAAAAACTGATGGTGAGATAGCCAATTTCTTCCCTCCAACACTGATACTAGTCATATTTAAGAAATAGAAAGATGGGCCTCTTGAATCTTTTAGTAAAGGAGTGTAGTGAATCCTAGAAGTGGTTCCGGCTTTGCTTCCAAATGCAAGATAACCAGTAGAGCTGGTTGTTGATGGAAGACAATAGGAGAAAATCTTTCCATATTTTTGAGCAGTCTGTGATACTATAGAGACCTTGTTGCGGCCGAGGCCTAGTAATCCATCTGCAGTGCCAAAGAGACCTTGGTTGTTTTGGCCACACCCGAATCTGAACTTAGGGAAGAAATCAGAACTAGATAGTGTAAGTTTGTCTCGTGCATAGTTCCCTACAGAGTATGAACCATCACCATATCCAATTTGGTAAATGCATGTTCTAGCACAAGCTCGTGAGTTGCCTGTAGCTGATCGGAGTTGTTTGCAAGCGTTAGAGTGACATGAGATGTTGGAATAAGTAGAGGATGCAGAAGGGTTGAAGTATGGATCTTGTTGAGAATAGCATTGGACAGCACAGGGTTGGCATTGGATCCAAGTCAGATCACTGCCTGTGTCGAAGACTACTCTGAATTCTTGCTTTGGGGTTCCAAACCCAATCTTTACGACGAAGTTTCCGGTGCCGATGGATTGGCCGGAATTTGCAGGAATCGTAACTGCAGAATCTTGGAATGTGGCTTGGTTGTTGGAGGTTTTTGAATTGAGGTACTTGACTCGGGTCTGGTCATCAAGGAGAATCTGATGAAGGCTAGGAGTTGTTGTAGCCCCTTTCTTGAGTGGTGAGCAAGGCCCATATTTGTGAGCTACTTGCAGTGGCTTGCTTAAGATTTCGGCACCTGAAACTGAAATAGAGCATGGAAGGTAGCATTTGTTAATGTAGTAATTTTGAGTGAGAGAGAGAGAGATCCAATGTGACCATTTTGATCAATGGATGAAGAGATCGTGATTTGAATAAATCATTTGTTAGCTTTAAGAGCCTAATTCAATTAAATACATTTTCTTTTATTGACACACATCTCAATGTCATTATGTGGCCTGTCATAACCCCTAATTTATCTCTTCATTTTCAAAACTTATTTATTTTATCAGTTGACAAATTCTAGATAGTATTAAAACTTGACATGTGAGTTGGAGATATAAGGTCTACCTATCCCAAAAAAAATGAATCCCATTGAATTTGGCCACATAATAGTTGTTATGACTTAAAGTAGATGTGTAAGAAAAGTTCCTACCATGGGCATATATGAACTAAGCTCCATGAATTAAATTGGGTGAAGTTTATCAAAGTAATTGAAATGGAATGAAGGGCAAATCTAGGGGTGCATGTTTGGCCCATCAGGCCTGAACCCACCCTAAGCCTTGGGCTTTTCAGCCTAGGGGTAAAGCCAAAGTTGAGAATTCCACAGATGGGGCCAGGTCGAGCTTCGGTTGGGGCCTCGGTTTAATCTTAATCAGTCTAAATTTATAAATATAATTATTTATATAAATATATTGATTTCCCCTTTATACTACTAATTAAAAAAAAAAAAAAAAAAATGGTGCATGCCTAACAATCCCTTATATGCTTCTAGCTCTTTTATAATAGGAGTCAATAATGGGTAGTCGGTTTGACTTATTTTGTGTTGAAACACCTACCTGGGCCATGTGGGAAACCAATTATTATTCATGCATGCACTTATAAAAAATTTTAATGGTTTATCTTGTTACGTGATTATTCTTTATGGACCGAAATACATATCATCTGGACTTGTTTACCTAGAAAAAAACTTTCAATATAAATTTAAAAAATAAGTATGGAAGTATAGAGAGTAACGAAGAAGAAAGAGTGAAAAACATTGATGGATGGAGAGTAACAAAGAAGAAAGTGTGAAAAACATTGATGGAACTTCGTGCGAAAAAAGTTATTCAAACCATTTTTCAAATGAAAGATTTTGTTAGCATAAACCTTCTGACTTTAGATCAGCTCCCCACATGAGATTCCATCATTCAGACTGTAATTTGGACCAAGAGTCAAAGAAATTAATGCCCCATTAACTCGTGGTTTGATACCTTATGGATTGTGAGATCCCATGTGGAGAGTTCATCATGTGTGGAAGGGGATCCAAACTCAAACCCTCTATGGTACGCCCCACCCAGCTTCTAAAGAGAAATGAAATTCCAGCTATCCTCTGTATATCATAGAATGAAGAATACCTTTGGCTGGTGTAGCACAAACTTTAGCCGGCATCAATGAACTAAGTGCAATAACATGACTCTGGTGATGAACATTCGCCGTCAGTTCTTTGAATCCATTGGCTTCTACCTTCTTTGATGAACAACCTAATAGAAACAAAACAAGAACAAAGCCAAAAGGGAAGCAAAGGAAGGAAGAATAGTTAGTGGCCATGGAAAGGGTATTGAGTGCTCTAATCAATTCCTTTTTCCCTACTTTGCTATTGATGCCCACCCAACCTTCTTATGAGGGAATATATATATAAGAATATGTGTGTGTGTGTGAGAGAGAGAGAGAGGAGTCAACATCTTGTCATTTTAGGGGAGATAGAAAGCAGCAAGTAGTCTTTCATTCTTTCAAGCAAGAAAAAGAGCCCTTTTCTCCATGAAGACTCTTTGATTGGTTTAGTATTCTCTCAGCTGTTATCGTGCAGTGATCACCATAATAAAGAAACAAGGAAGACACAACTAATTCAATAAAAGTGATTGGCTATTAATTTTCTGGAGCCAACCAATTGAGCCCTTGAAGGCAGCTTGGGTTGTTTTCTCAAACCCTTAAAAATTTGCTTTAATCCAGATTCCAATATTCAATATTAAGAACAAACCTGCACGTCCTGTTCATTGAATGAAGAAACCCTTTTTTTGGAATTCTAATGGATCATATATACACTATTCTAACTTCAATCACAAGGATGCTCATGTTATATCACTAAAGTTTATAGTATAAATCATGGATCCATACACAGATGCACATGGATACGATCGATGCAAAATTTAAGATGGAGAGATACATCTCTTTGAGATATTTAATTAAAAACTAGTCGATCTTAGTCTGATTATTAGGCCATTTTCTTTCGGGGACAGTCTGGATGGGTGTCCATGATGCTCAGGATGCTTGACAGCTCCCAACAGATTAGAAACATTATTTAGAGAACCCCTTATTTTAAACATAATAAATTAAGAATAATAATCAAATAATAATATTATTAGCTTAAGAAGTACAGTTGTACTTCCGGTGATGCTCGAGATTGTTTGATTACAAAATTTTCTTTTTTGAAGCTTGAAAATGTCACTTTCCTTTCCTTTCCATTCCATTAGTCTCCTTGCAACTTCCAAACAAAGAATTAATTAAGTAAATAAAGGAAAAATGAATGCTCCCTAATTGTGTGGTCTCTGTGCCCATGCATAAAGGGTGACAAAATGATGTCACACCCCTATAATACCCAGAAAATCCAACCCTTAGTTAATATATTATATACAAATAGCAATCTCTTGTGCTCGTTTTCATTGACTCGGACTAATACAAGGGCCACACAACCAAGTAGTGATTTCTTGCCCGTACTTTAAACCATTATGTTATGATATTAACAATAATATGTGACATGGTAAGTCTTTCACGAATTGCTGCATATAAAATATTAATTTATGGTTCCGATGTAATAAGGGACCCCACGTTGGTATTGGTGCTCTCATTCTTGCTCAAACAATTAGGGGAAGTCCCTCAAATGATTATTTAATATTAAAAATTTACAAAAAATTCTATCAAAGCTTTAAAATATTAATTTATGTTCAAAAATTACAGAAATGACATCTAACTTCTTTAAATAACATTTTTGAACTTTGTTGAATCTTCAGACTCATCTTTGATTACTCCCATGCTTTTTTCTTCCTTTTTTTTTTTTTTTTCAGAGAAAGCTCAAAAAAACATAGTAAATAAAAAAGGATCTAGTTTGAATGGTAATCAATTCATTGTACAAGTCTTAGATGTATGCAACGGTATTAGAGACTATTTTGGGAAGGTTCTAAAACCCTATAATGATTTGTGAACTCTAAGATAAAATGGTAAATTTCAATGCAAGATGAAGAAAAACTTCTTCCAATAAAATATCTACATTATACTTCTCTATCCCGATATATAAAAGTACAAAGGGCAGATTAATTAATACAGCTCATGAAAAGGTTAAACTCTTTAATGCCCCATATGTGGAGCTAATTAGAATTAATGTTTCTCAAAGGGTAAAAATAAACTACCAAACAATGTTTTTATTTTGGTATGGATTCATATTACCTGACGTGATCAATTATTGGGTTACACATAACATCCATGCCATCTATGAGACCGTGGAACAAACCAATGCATAGTTGGGAGAAAGCGCCTGGTGGATTGATCTGGAAAAGAAGCAAGAGAAAATATAGTCAATTAGTGTGGTTATTTAAATAGGATCAATTATTTTTAAATCAGAAGAATGCCTCAATCTTAATGTAATTTCTACCTTGGCTATGGCAGTCCCTTAGGCTACGTTTGGTTGCAAGGGAAATGGGAAGGAAAGGGAAGTGCAGGGAAGTGAAGCGATTTTTTTTTCCCTGTTGAGTCATTTGGTTGCAACAGAAGTGAAGTGAAATTAATTTACCATAGTTGTTTGGTTGGATGTAAAATTTTAAAAAACTAATAATCCAATCAAACTCCTCAAAAGAGATGGGGGGGGGGAGAGTACTTTTCAATCCAGAACCCACCCCGATCCTCAAAATTTAGATTGATTATGTGAATCAAATCATTCAAGGTCTGTACCAAATCAAACCAAATGTCATCAGATGCTATGTTCTATGACTAACCAAAATAAACCATTTCATTCTATATATCAAATGAATGCAGCATAAATAAATATTTAAAATAATATAAAAGATGTTCACGAAGAAAACAGTAATAGATCATAAGTGATAACAACTGAAAGGCCCATTCCAAAAGTCTTCTGGTCAAAACAAATCCAACAGGTTAGTAATGCTCCATCTGGCTCAAACCCAAAGTCTTTTGGTCAAAACAAACCCAATTGAGTCCCGTGAGAGAGAGAGAGAGAAAGATCGTTGAGAGTCATGAGCGGGGTGAGAATCGCGAGAGTAGGAGAGAGATTGTGAGAGTAGGGTTTTTTTTTCTTCCTATTTTGGTGGGGAAAAAAAAAAAAAAAAAAAAAAAAAAAAAGGAAATTTTAATGGTTAAGTGAATTTTTTTTCACATGTAAAATATATTTTCCTTGCAATCAAACATCTAAATTTATTTTTTCTAGGAAAAAAATTCCACTTTACATAAAAATTTTGCATTCCCTTTGCAACCAAACAAAACCTTAAGTCCTAAATTTTTTTGGTGATCGAAGCCTTTGGGCCTAAATTATGTAAACATGATCGGGCAATGTAACTAATACACTGATAATGGAAAGCCCACCGATGCGAATTCTTACTAAGAGCCCATTTCCATTGTTTGGATATAACATAGAAGGCCCACAGAGAAATCCACTCCTGCACTGCTCTTGTTGTGCAAACCATACACATCATCACCATGGTCAGCATCAAGAAGCTCTTCAACAGGTTTGTTTGTGAGATTGTCAAACCCCCAATGAGGTAGTGATAGAGCATGATCCGGCAATGTAATTAATACACTGATCTCTTCTCACTGGCAGTGCTGCCACTGCCTTGTGGTGAAGGATGTGAATTCAGTATCGATTAGTGGATGAAAATTAATTGGCAAACTTAGTTGAATGGAGTACAATTGATAATGATCTCCATAATGGGTTAATGGGTTTTAATTTACTGCCTTAAACTTAAAGTATTAAGTGTAGAATGGGCCTTATTGTAGTTTGGGCCTTATTATTAGAAAAGCCTATTACTCTTGTTTCAGGGTGAGTTCATGCTCACGTCTATTTATGGATAGTTATGCCCACTAATAATTATTTGTTGGGGTATTATGTTTTATATTCCATCGCAATTTAATTTAGGGAGAACTGGTAATCTTTCCTATTAGTTGATATTTATTAGGGTTACGTTTTCTAAGTTGTTATCACAAGTTGTATCATAGAAGACCACATTATTTCTTTTCTCAAATAAGTGGTCGCCTTAGAGTACCCGGGAAAGAAAAAACTCGATATAGGATACCCAAAGAAATATAAATCTTACTTTGGATTACAAGAGTTCAATCAAATAGCCAGGAATCTCCCTGATTTTCTTTGAATCAAGTGGATAAACTTGGGCATCATGGGCCATGGGGATTGTATCTTTCATCCTTGGGTTTCAACCTGCACATCCATTAGGAATTTAGAACTCCACTCTACCTTTTGGAATTTGTTTTCTACTGATCAGTGGTGAAGATAGATTAACAGAAAGGGAATTAGCTTGAGAGAAATGCAACTCTCAGTCTCTTGACTACTCCATAGTCGGTTACAAAGTGAGCCCGAAACTCATAAGATAGTCATTTATTGATTCTAGTGATAAACCTTTCTGAACAATCATAAAGAGAAATGCAACAGACGCAATACTCCGAGATGCATCGACCGGATCAATCAAACCCTTGCCCAAGTTAAAAAGAAATGGGAAAGGGAAGAAGAATTTATATAAATAAATAATTTAAAAAAAAAAAAGTTAAAGATTTGCTTTGACTCCAATCCAACTGTGTGGATGGTCCCATTTCTGTCCAACTGCTTAGAAAAAACTGATCAAAGACTCTCCAAAAGGACCTTAACATGCCTTGAAAGTCTTGATTGCACATTTCAAATGCTTTCCTTTCTCTTGAGATTTTATTTTCATTAGAGGGAAATAGCTAGCAAGATGAGCACTCGTCACGCAAGAGTAGGTGGTATGTTCCGTGACAATGTTAGAGTTGTCTCTTGTTGCTTTACAGAGGCCTTAGATTTTAAAACAAATTTCAATGCTGAATTTAGTGCTTTCTTTATGGGATTGAAGCTAGCCAAGGAGATGTATATATCCCAATTATGGGTAGAATGTGATTCTCAAGCAATGACAATGATTATTTTCATTCTAAGTATGTCAGTCCATCTCTTGGGAATTCATGCAGCTCTGGCGTTTCTATTCTGGGTATTTGAATTCTATTGCTTCGAAGCTTAGTCATTGCTTTCGTGAAACTAACTCTATGGCTGATCTAATAGCTAAGATGGGTGCAAGGTCACAAAATTTCTCAGTTTGGCCTCATCATCCTATTTTGTAGCGACTGATGTATACAAGGATGCTCAAGATAGGTCTAGGTTCAAATTCCTTTTTAAGGTTCACCATTATCTATGATTGATATTATGTTTCTGATGGTGTAGGGGGTCTGTTGATGGTTATGTCGAAGGTAGCTCTGCTGCCATCATCTTTTTTATAGGTGTCTCTAGCCCCTTGCTGATAGCAATGCCGAAGGTGAGGGGTTGGGGACTTGTTATAATTTTATTTTTTTGTCTGGGAATCCCTAGACTCTAATTTTGTACATCTCTTTATTTTCATTAATACATTCTTTGCTGACTTTTAGCAAAAAAAAGAAGCTAGCAAGATGAGCATGGTAGCTCTCTCCTCTGTTAATTAGAAGTCAAAAAAATTGAAGTTGATGTGTATCATGTAACCAAACTTTGGTTAATCTTTCCTTCAATTATTGAAAACATTGATCATTGTCTATACACTGTGTGATTCTACACAAAAACGCACACTTGTATCCACCGAATGTTTATATCTTAATGTACAGACTCATAAAGCAAGAGTCTTCAACATGAATCTAATTAACAATGATTGGGCTGATATCCCAAATCTCCAAATTCCTAAACTTCCATTGATTAGCTTATGTTTGTTTATTTTGAGCTTTTTCTTAGCTTTTGTGATTAGCAACATCTTTTTTGGTATCAAATTAATTAGCAGCATGCCACACTAATAAAAAAACTACCGTTTAATTGGATATCAAAAAAGTTCTAAATTTTACTTATAAGAAAAATTATAAAATTAATAATGGCCCTGACAATACCTAAAGTGTCCATACTATGATGTGTGATACTATTTCCAATATCGGATCTGATCCAAGGACCCACATCTTAACAGTTATATGAACGGTAAGTAAAGCCATCTATTTTTGGTAATTATTGTAGAAACAAAACTAAAGCGATATAGAAAACGAATGGAAATTATGAAAAAAAAAATCATATTATATAAAGATTTACGAGATTTGGTAAGATTGCCTACGTCCACAGTGAAATAAGAACAACTTCTTTAATAATGAAACATAAAGTTACAGCTACTAGTTCTCAAATCTTCTTAGATATAGAGAAAAAATATCTCCGTAAAAATTTATAGTGAAACATATACAGGTGCACTTTATCGATATGTCCATATAGCCCTAAAAAATCTGCATGATCGACCCCTTGTTCTTCAAGGAGACCTAGTAATGAAGATAATAAGCAAGATTGGTCGATGCTCCAACCTCAAGCCTGGGACCCAGAGGATTTTAACAGCCCTTCGAAATCAATCTGTAAATCTATGCAATGGAATAAAAGACATCCAAACCCCAACAAGTGTAACAAAGATGGGCCAAATAACTAAGAGCCAATCACACTTACCAAAGAAAATAACTACGAGCTAATCACCGATATCCAAGCTCCAAGGCATGGGAGTGACCTCGTCATATTAAGTAGGAGATTTTTTAATATTTTTAAGGCAGAAAAAATAACGAAAAGTGAAGACATTAGACATCTTCAAAAGGGCTGATATTACTTTTCTTTTTTTAATGAGAAAGTGAAAGAGAAATAATGAAGATTGAGGATGCTGTAGGTTCTTTATGCAACTCAAAGGACAAAAAACAAACTCCTTTGGTATCTTACTTTCTCTTTTTTTTTTTTTTTTTTTTTTTTTT
>NC_056565.1:15617715-15619121 GCF_013358625.1 Macadamia integrifolia
TTTTTTTTTTTTTTTTTTTTTTTTACAATCATTCATACCCAATTCACAGTAACCAAGGAGTACTGCTTTCTCAAAACCAATATTTAATCTTCATTAGTTCAGCACAGAACCAAGTGGCCGAAAGTTAAGGATGCTTTCTTGAATATGCAGCTTTTGAGGAAGAAGGTGATGGATTTGGTAGGATAAAGGTTCAAATCCAACCAATGTCCTATACTTAATGGCCTCCACAATGCAGCTAGCTACCCATTCTATCAATGGAAAGCACTAATCAAATACAAAAGTGAATGATAGTTATATATTAGCTAGGAAAATGCAATTAGCCAGTAAATCATAACCATCTGATAACAAGAAGTGGTTGGAGTTTGTCCCCCCCTATGGGCACCCCTTGACTTGGATCGATATGGGTCCCTTTTTTTTTTTTCTTGTAGAATTTGATTTTAACTTGAGTCCTTAGTTCCATGAAGGCATGTCTTCGAGGAGTGTGGATCAAATTCTCGTATAAGAATCATTTTTATACGGTTAGATTCACACAATTGTGGTGGATTCCATTTGTGTGGATTGATTCGTACGAGAACCTAATCCACTCTCGTCTTCAAGCAATTTAGGGTGAAGCCCCTTTGTAATGTATTCTTCTCTTTTTTTTCCAATAAATTTGATATTAAATATCCCCCATAAAAATTATAAAACATTTCCCCCTGATCATGATGGCATAGTATGTGTTTGCCATTGCCAAGGAAAAGGAAGTGATACACAGGTGTGTTGGGCCCTTTGGAGAGCACAAAATTTGTCCTACAAAAGTTATGTAATAGATTCTTAAAAAAGGCTTTAGCATTATTAGATTTTATAACTACTATTTGTGACTTGGGGAATGCCTCTTCAGTTCTTCCTGCGTGACACATGGTGTTATATGTTTTCAAACTCAAATCAAATAAACTTTGATTCACTTGTGCTTGCTTCCAAGAAAGGAAAAATATCTTTTAACACACTCTTCTTTGACCTTTGTAAAGATTAAGTACCTAATTATTCTCTAAAACCTACCCACTCAACCCCCCCCCCCAATAAACCTTTGTAAAAATCTATGCTTCAACCATGTTAATCATGCCTTGCGCTTTCTCTCTATACTTAATAATTGAAAAAAAAAAAAAAAAATTAATTGCCATTTTATTTTGTCTAATGAGAAAGTAAGGACAACACAGGGGTTTATGTCCACTCACCCCATACCAACCCCTAACCCCTCTGATCTTATCTGAAGACATATATTTCAATAATACAGGAAATCATATCTATATCTGTCCTTTCCACTCTCACTTCCTTTATCCTCTTTTAGATGTTGTAACACTCTATCTTGTTTATTTAACTATTACGAAAACAAAGGAAAAAAAAAAACAAAGAAGTCCTTACTTTTT
>NC_056565.1:15619141-15631510 GCF_013358625.1 Macadamia integrifolia
TTTTTTTTTTTTTTTTCTTTTGAGTTATGAAAATGAGGGATGTTGAAGTTGTTCAGTTCTTAGCATTAATTATCAGATTAAGATAGTTATGTCTTAGCTATATGTTGATAGATGATCTATTACCATAGGTAAAGTCACTACCCAAGGCAGAGGTGTGAGTAATGTTTATAGTCCAAGGCCTCAGAATTAGTCTATCTAATATTGTGAGTAATGTGGACCATTTTGGATTGTGCAAACCAATTATGGGGGTATCATTCTATTTTGTAATATAAGATGATTCTTTTGATTTTCTACACCCATTAGAATTTAATCAATTGTTTTAATAGTGGAGCCGTTTCTATCACCTATCAAGGCAAATCCAACCATTAAATATGAAACCTTCAATAAGCCACATCTGCCTTCCTTAGTTTTTCTTTTCTTATTTGAGATTCTTATTGAGATTTTTAAATTTAAATAAGAATAAGTTGAATTATGATTAGTTTTTCTACCATCATGGACTCATGAATGTATAAGTCGACTTCCACACATGTTTAGTCAAAAACGTATGCTTTGCCTTATAAAAGTTAATTATTCAGTGGAATTATCATAAAATACTCAACCGTGTGTCGCACGCAGATTATGTGGAAATTTTTAAAAAATTAAAATATTTTCATTCATCGCGGAGCTTGAGATGCACAAAAGGTATTAAGAGCATGTTTTGGGAAGGTACTAAAACCCTATAGGAAAGTGAATGAACTGCCCTTTATGTTATGTATAAGATCAAATTAAAAAGATTTTACTAGCCTCAATTCTGAGTTCGCACCAGTAGGCCTGACCAAGCCCGATACATTTACTGCCCAACTTGGACTGGCTCGTTGAACCCGACACATTTATTAAATAGGCGTTAACGATGCAAATAGCTAGCCCGTCAGCTCCCGATCAAACCAACACGTTTATATGCCCAGCTTGAACCGACTCGTTATAGCCCGAACCCCTTTAATACAACATAAAATTCATATTTTGCCATTACTAGTAAGAAATAAATTAAGCTTTCTTATTATTTGCTTTGTAATAGGATTTGATTTAATTAAGCTTTATTTATAAATTGTAAATGTCACAATCTCTTCTTTTTCTTTGTAAGAACAATTATAATCTCATATCATTTCTCTTTTTTATTAAAGATTTGACTCACATATTTTTAGGCATTCAACCCACTTAAGAAAATAATTTTAGGGTAAGCACATTTAAAGCCCGTTTAGAGTCTGTTTAGACTTAAATATGTCTATAGCCCAATTAAGGCTCGGTTAAGACCCGTTTAGGGAAGCCCGATTAAAACCCAACACTGACCGGCACGATTATAAACAGTACCATGCCCCCCAAAATTATGTCTGTTTACTTAAATGGATGTTCATGGTGCAAGGCCTCTAAGTTATCAAGTCCGATTAAGCCCGACTAGTTGACACCCCTAAATTTAACCATTAGTGTGTCGATGGTACATGATTCACAAACCTTGCTATTTATTTAAACTGTAAGAAGTGCGACAGAAAGATCAGATTATGCAATTGTAAAGGGAGGGGCTTTAGGGAAGGTCAAATGGGGTTAGTCTCCTTTTGCACTCTTTTCATGGTAGGTCAACGACCTAAATAATTAGTTAGTACATTGGAGAAAGGAAAATGTGATGCAAGATGCATTCAATTATAGCTCAATACTACCATTAATAAATTTTCGCACAAATATGTCCTACAAATAAAAATATCAAAAATGAAATATAATATAAAAATATTACAACGAAGCTTCTTGAATAACATTTCCAAGTTATAGATCAAGAAATTTTTTATACCTTTGAGAAATATGACATTGAATATATATATTTGTCAAAAATGCAATCGACAAGAAATAGTCCACAAATACTACACAGATTTATCTATCTGTGACCCCAACCTATTTGTTCATCCATGGATATAAAACCACCTTAATGTGTAGAAAGTTTTTTTTTCTGTTTTTTCGGATCAAGAAAAAGGTAGAGAAACACCTCCACCAAGCGAAATAACTTTGAGGGGTTGATCCAATTTAAAAATTGACAAAGCAAATGAAGTAAAAAAACTAGACAAAAGAAATGCATCATTAAGTGGGACCAAATACAAAATATAGAAAGTTTTTCTCTTATTGTTCGGAGAAATGGTGAGCACTGGGAAATGACTCACTTATAGGGAAGCTCGCATCATTAAGCAGGAATTTATCCAAGTGGAATTGGAACACCTTTGGCCATATTGACAATTTGAAATTCAATTATCTATCCTAATTCCTTCTGCTGGAAAATAAGGATCATTCGTGTCTTCCTGACACCCTATCCAAAATGGATTGGATCAATAGCAAGGTAAGCTGGATCTTACATGCAGAGGAAAGATACTGGCACCAAAAGTCAAGGACCCTGTACATCACGAATGGAAATAGAAATACTAAATTCTATCATTCCGTCACCAAAGTAAACTTTCACAAAAGGGAAATTGATTTTATTGTTAATAACTGCGGTGAAAAATTGACTACCCCGGTTGATATAGTTACTGAATTCGTCACATTTCTTTCATAGTTATTTACCACTTCTAACCCAATGGACTCGTCTTTCATTGAATGTCTATTTTCCCCTGTGGAGGCAAATATCATTCCTCTGATAAATTTACCACCCACACCTATAGTAATCAGAAATATTGTCTTTTCCATCGGACCTTTCAAAGCTCCGGGATCTGATGGATTTCAGACCATATTTTCCAAAAGTGTTGGGACTTCTTAGGGGATGATATATGCAAATTCATGTTAGATTTTTTCCAATCCACCAGGTTGCCACCCTTTTCAAACCACACACATATGTTTGATTGCCAAAAAGGACAATGCCCAATCTGTAGGGGATTTCAGACCTATTAGCCTCTGCAATGTTTCATATAAGATCATTGCAAAATTGCTGGTCAAAAGACTAAAACCACATCTGAGTCAAATTATCTCCCCCTACCAAGCTGCCTTCGTACCTAGAAGACAAATCACTGATAATATCATTCTTGTTCAATAAATTTTTGATTTCTTGAAAAAGAAAAAAGGTAAGACAAGTTTTGTGGCAATAAAATTGGATATGGCAAAAGCCTATGATAAAGTTGAGTGGGGTTTTCTCATTGCCAATTTCTGCTTTCTGGGATTTGGTGAAAAATGGTGCGGTATTATCCAAAATATCATTAGTACCACATCTTTTTCAATTAAAATAAATGGTTCTGATTTCAATCATTTCTCTGCCTCTAGAGGAATTCGACAAGGGTGCCCTCTAAGCCCATTTCTGTTTATAATTGTGATGGAAGTCCTATCTAGATTATTGGCTACATACAGGGATCTCAACCTCTTCAAAGGAATCAAAATTGTCAGGTATGCCCCCGAAATCACTCATTTGTTCTTTGCAGATGATAGTTTTATCTTTTGTAGAGCCACCCATGATGACTTGGCTACCTTCACATGTGTTTTGGATTTATTCTCAGATCATTCTGGGCTCACCATCAACTTTGAAAAAAGTAGCTTAGCTTTCAGCTCTAACATTAATGCCCCTACCAAAAAACAATTGAGTAATATCATTGGAATTAAGGAAATGGACAACAAATCTATTTACCTATAGACCAATCTCTTCCACCAGAGGGCTAAAACCCTATCTTTTTCTAGACTATTAGAAAGAGTCAAGGGTAAACTTAGTCTGTGGAAGTCTAATATGTTGTCCTTTACTGGAAGAGGTGTACTGCTACAGTCCACCTTGGCATCAGTACCCTCATACATCATGAGCTGCTTTGCACTTCCCAAAACCATATGCAAGAAGCTCAACGCCATTTACCTATACTTCTAGAATGGAGACCAATTAAATAAGAATAAATGCCACCTTACTGGATGGAACACTATCTGCCCACCCAAGACTAAAGGTGGATTAGGAATAAGAAACTCAGAAATCCACAATCTAACCCTTCACCTCAAATTAGGGTGGAGACTAATAACCAATGAAAATAGCATTTGGGCCAAGTCTTTGAAGCTAAGTATTTTCACAACAGATCCATTTTTGACTAAAAAACTCTGAAAGCCCGTGGATCTTATTGCTGGAACAGTATTTATAAGATCATTCTTTGGTTGAAAAATATTGTTATCAGACAAATAGGAAATGGAGTCAAAACTGCCTTTTGAGACGATCCATGGATCAAGAAGGATAACCAAGTTCTTGATTTGGCAGGTCTCAAAGTCACAAGCCCTCGTATTGTTACTGTTAGTGACACCATATCCGAAAGGCAGTGGAACCTGGAATTGCTAAATTCAATACTACCAACACATTTTACAGATATTATCAACATGATCCCATTGACACAACAATCAGATCAATGGATGTGTCTTCTAACAAAGGATGTGTCCTTCAGGACAAACCAGGCCACTACTTTTCTGAATGACAACACTCTAACCTGGACCAATAACCTCCCACAAAGGTGCATGTGCACCAGACCATGCACAAATTGGTGGCGAGTTTTTTCTGGAAATTCAAAATCCACCCCAAATTTAAATTATTCTTATGGAGAACCATTAACAATGGTTTACCTATTAAGGATACAATTTCCAAATGGCAGGATTTGGATCCGACATGTGGGGTATGCAATAACAGTAGAGAGACTGTTTTCCATGTCTTATTTGAGTGCGAATTTGCCAAACGGGTCTGGGCCGCCGAACCTTTGGGTTTCAAACCGAAACTCACTCCAGCCACAAATGTGAACAACATGATAATGTACTGTTCCAACTCTGATCTAATACCTAAAAAAGACTGAGTAAGGTTCTTCACTATTTTTATGTTCACAATGTACTTTATTTGGGAACACAAGAACAAAACCGAATTTAGCGGAAACAACTTGATCTGGATCAAACAATAAAAAAGATTGAGTTCTGGATCGCCTTTGGGATGACAAATCTTGAAACAGGACCACAATCTGATTGGGGGCAATCTAGTATCACACCAAGCCCCACACAATAACACAAATACAATCATTATCACCAGTGTAAAGGACATAAAGAGGAAAACATCTGCATGGGCAATAGGATTTATATCTTATGAGAAATGCATATTAATGGAAGCTAATTTTTGCATGACAGAAAAAGTTGGTGAGGCCGAGGCAATAGGATTAATGCAAGGATTAATCAAGGCACAAGCATGGCTGATGGAAACAGAACAAGTGTGGAGTGATGCAAAGGAAATTGAGTGGCTACTTCAAAACAATCAGGACCTATTACTCAACCTTTGGCCTAGAACTTTAGTAGCAATATGTAATGAATTAGACCAGCTCCCTACTTACCCTAATTTTCATTTAATTACTAATATTAGCTATATGGACACTCTTAAAACTCTTCCTCGAGAAGCATTAGCCAAAAAACAATATCAGTCTATAGTGATGTAGTACTCTATTTTTGTAATATATTTTCTTGTTCAATAAAAAAAAAAAAAAAAAAATGCATCTCGCAGGGGTACGGCTGGGTGGATGTTGGGTGGGGGTGGGAGCTGAGCATTTATTAAATCTTTCTTGATTTTGATATAAGAGCCCCTTTTCTTCCTTGTTTCTTACACTTACGTGATTTAATAAAAACTTAATATTATTGGTAGATGAAAATTAGTATTTAGTACCTCTCATGGTCAAGATATACGACATTTTTATTGTCACTCAATTAGGTTTTTTACGCACTATATTAGTCATTTTTTTATATTCATTTTTTTAGAAGTTTTCCCTTTTAGTTGATTAAGCATGGCCAACTACTCTAATAACTTATTTCATTAATTTTGAATCTACTTAAGACAAACCCAAGCTAACTTTTAAAAACCATGGCTCTTCTCTTCCTCTTTCTCTTCTAGTTTCCCGAATTCATAAATTGTAAAAAGTTTTTTCCTTTTCTTCCACGTAAAAATAATATGTATATTACGAAATTAATTTAACTAGCTTGGGATAACTAGATTTAGTTTAGAAATATTTTCTGATTCCTATCACTTGTAGATAATGGATATCCATGCATTATATACCTTCCACTTCAATAATGGAAGGAATACGATTAGATGGAACAAACCTCTCAAGGACATCATGATTTTGTTTACATATAAACTAAATAAATAAATAAATAGCAACCTCATGGGAACTAACTCACAAAAAATGAACCCAATGTAACCAAAAAGAACCAGCCCAATGGTCTTGGCTGGCATTTTCAATTTGATCAATGTAAAGAAAGGTTTTGGTTTGAGTAGTTGTTGGCCAACCTACCAACCTGAGACAAACTCAGCCCAAACCAGCACCAACCCTTCTTGGAAAGAAGGAGAAAACAGCAACAGTATTTGAAACATAGACTCTTTAGGTCTCTATTACCTGCACCATTTGAGGGGAAAAGCAACTGAATAATATTTTCAAATTCTTTGAAAAAAGGCATGAATGGAGCGTCTGAGTGCCGTGAAAAGGGTCCCACGGTCCCACCACCACTAGCATTAAGCCGACCATGCCTCTTGTCCTCAGCCAAATGCACTGCCGCACGCCCCATATCCTCTTCCCCACCAGTTCCCACACATTCTGGTTGGTGCCCAAGTCTACATTTACATTTGCTACCCTTCATAACAGTCCTTATCTCCTTTTGTCCATACTTACCCATAATACCCCCAGGAATAGCTTGTAGAGTTTATAAAATTATCATTACATCTACCAGAGTCAAAGGGGACAGTTCCATCATTTTAATGAAAGAACATGGGTATTTATGGAATTTGAAATAACCATGATAATTCAAACTGAAAACCCACCTAGACAGGGACCCATTACCTCTCCCAAGTGCCGGTCATCATCAAATACCCCTCTCAGCCTTATTCAAATTTGGGATGGCCTATCAGGCCAATCCCTTCTGAAAGATTAAAAAAAAGTTAAAGAAAGAGGCCACCCAACTGTAACCTAAACCCCATAGGGAATCTCTGGTTGTTTGGCCTTACAAAGAGGTTTCTTCCTCTGTAGAAGTCTCTCAGAGGACAACAAGAAGACCACTTTTCCTTGAACACCTCCAGCTCCAGCTCTTATCTTCTCTCAGGAAGAACCAACTCAATAAACCTTCATTTCCTTCTCATCTGTCATGATTTTCTGATCTTTTATTTGCAGATGGTTCAAAGGAAGGATCCCGACAAGCTTGGAATCCTTGCTGATTCCAAGAATAATATTAAGTCTGAGAAGTGGTCACTGGCCCTTAAACCATCTCCTCAGAATCAGGATGTCCAAGACAAGGGTGAAACAGAGTTGAAGAAGAAGAAACTGAAGAAGTCAAGATCTATCAAGCTCTTGGACTTGGAGAACTTAGAACCTCTTCCCACAAGACGGCCAAAGTCACGCTTCCACAAACTACCTGCCAATGCATCTAGTGCTGCTGTTACTCCACAAGCGCCATTGGTGATCAAGATGCGAGATCCCTCACCGAATTATATGAAGCCTACAAGCAGTTCTCATGCAAAGAAGGAGCGTTCACAGGTGAGTCCTCTTAGTTATCAAGCTAGTAGTCCACGTAAGAGTCTGAGTCCTAACCCAAATGGAAGAAATTCCTCTCGCATGAGCCTGAGTCCTGCTCCAAGTGGAAGGAATGCCAACAGCCTGAGTCTTAGCCCGAGTGGAAGAAATTCCTCTCGCATGAGCCTGAGTCCTGCTCCAAGTGGAAGGAATGCCAACAGCCTGAGTCTTAGCCCGAGTGGAAGAAATTCCTCTCGCATGAGCCTGAGTCCTGCTCCAAGTGGAAGGAATGCCAACAGCCTGAGTCCTAGCCCGAGTGGAAGAAATCCCTCTCGCATGAGCCTGGGTCCTGTTCCAAGTGGAAGGAATTCCTATCACAACAGCTTAAGTCCTTGCCCCAGTGGAAGGAATTCCAATCGTATGAGCTTGAGTCCTAGCCCAACCGGAAGGAATTCCCATGGCAATAGCTTGAGTCATAGCCCGAGTAGAAGGAATTCCTATCGTCCAAGCCTGAGTCCTACTCCAAGTGGAAGGAATTCCCATTGCAGCCCAAGTCCTATCCCAAGCGGACGGAATTCCCCTGGCATCAACCCGAGTCCTAGCCTTAACAGAAGGAATTCCGATCATTCAAAGCCTTGCTCTGCTTCCGCTCACAAGCCAATAAAGACTTCAACAAAGACATCTAGTTTGAAACCAGTGAGGACTCTGACAAAGACTCCTAGTTTCAAGGGTGGAGCAGAGTTGAAGAAGCAGATTAAGAAATCAGGGTCAATCAAGCTCTTGGATTTGGAGAGTTTAGAATCATCTCCAACGGAACAGACAAAGATGGCTTTTGTTGTATCAACTACCAATGTATCCAGTGCTGCCATTTCTCCACAGAAACAATTTCTGATGAAGACACCATATCTGTTGCCCAATTATATGAAGCCCACCAGCAGTTCTGATGCAAGGAAGGAGTATTTGCCGTTTAGTACCCAAGGTTCTCAAACTAATTGTCCTAGCAAGAGTCCAAATGAAAGCAATCTGATTCATATAAAACATTCCTCCGCTTCTGTTCATAAACCAGCAAGGACTCTGACGAAGACATTTAGTTTGAAACCAGTAAGGACTTTAACAAAGACATCTAGTTTGAAACTACCAAGGCCTTCAATAAGGCAGAGCCCAGATACTGCTCAATGTTCCAGCCTGAAAGCTGGTAGGGCTACTTGTTCATCCACTCTGAAGGATTCAAAGTTCCCCGCCTTTCTGACACTTAATCCAGGTGCAACTGAATCAGAAGGAACTTCAACCATGAAGGTCTGTCCTTATACTTACTGTTCTCTTAATGGCCATCATCATACACCATTGCCTCTGCTAAAGCATTTCATATCAGCAAGGAGACAGGTATTAAAAACACAGAAAAGCCTGAGACTGAAAAATCTATCTTCACTTGAAAAAACGACTGCTGAAGAAGGAAAAAAGAAAACTGAATTGGATCAGATGGCCTTTAATGAACATCCTATGGCACAAGTTGATTTGCCTCCCTCAACAATATCTCATGTGATAAAGGAAGATGTCATAGATTTCTTTGTAGAAATTTATGCTAAACCAAGGGAAGACACTGCCACGCCTATTGGAAGAAGCATTCAAGATGGGGATGATGTAGCAACTATTTTGGGCAGCATCGCATATTCGGTCATACATGGCACAAAAAATGATACTGGGAAGGTTCATGAGAGTATGCCAGACGTGGATTGGGAGATTGTTGCCCCTCCAACTGATACTGAGTCTGATCTAATGACTGTGTATTTACCAGAGTCCAAGAGTCCAAGACTGCAGGAGGAGTTAGTCTTTGAGCCAGATGACATTGTCAACAACTCTGAAGAATTTCCAGCAGGACATGGACAGGAACAGGTCCACACAGAAAATGCTGAAAGCTTTAGCATGGAATATGGTGGTGATGATTCAGAGACAGATACTGATGATCAGAGCCTCTGGCCAGGTGTAGCCACAAATGTCGGTGATGAAGGAACTGATATCTCTAACCTCCCAGATGAGAACTTTTTGTCCTCCACTGAAGTTGCATTTGAAGAGCCAGCAACAACCATGGAAGAGCGAGATGGATCTCCCAAGCCAGACAATACCTTCAACAGCATGGCCCATTCTGCATCTGTTGAGGACCCAACAGCATCCATTGATGAGAAGGATGAAGAACCTCAACCAGAAAACTTTCTCCAAGAGCATCCTAAGCCCATCTCCATCACTGATGAGGTGAATGATACCCTTGAGAACAAACAGGAAAGCAGCTCTGTTGCACATACCAGCAATCTTGTAGGCACTGGCATTGGAGGCGATGAAGAAAAAAAACAAGCTGAAGATTCTGTGGAAAATGATGAGCATAGGGAAGAATCCAGTCATGCTGAGAACAGCATTGGGGAAGAAGAGATGATGCAAGTTGAAGATAATATGGAATCAGATGCAACAGAAACAATCCACGGTGAAGACATTATCACAAACTCTAAAGAAGATAATACAATTGCTGGCAAAGGAAATAACTCCAACCAACAACTGCCCATGACCTCCAATTTGAAGAGAGTAATGAGACGTAGGAGGCCCATTGAGGATCAGGAGGAACCAAGAGAATTCAATCCAAGGGAGCCACAATATCTGGACATTGAGCCTGAACCTGAACCTGAACCAGAAAAGGTTGATCTTAGGCATCAAATGATGGATGAAAGGAAAAATGCAGAGGAGTGGATGCTAGATCATGCAATTCAACAAGCTGTCACTAAACTTGCGCCAGCTCGCAAGCGGAGAGTGGCACTACTGGTCGAAGCTTTTGAAGCAGTTATCCCACCACCCAAATGTGAAACCCGCCTGCCAAATACCTCAGCAGCTTTTGCTCATGCAAGGCGCATACAAGCTTGTAACTAATGGTAGTTATTGAGGTAAGAACAATCCCAGCCAATAGATATATATATGCTATCAGTTGCCTAATATATTGTCATAATCTCATAGCATATTAAGGTTTATGTCATTCTTTTCTTGCAGTGCAGGACATAACCACAAGAAGCAGAGTAGGTTGACATACTGGGATTGATAACTACAATTGTAGCTCAGGGGCCAGGGCTTAAATCAGTACTACAAAGCCTATGGATTCACAGAACAACTAACTTGTTGTTCACTAGGGTGCAGTGGGAGAAGGTGTGTTGCTCTAATTTATTTTCACAAAAATGGTAGTATGTGCTTATCTTATTGAGGGGGATATTAATCCTCAGTTCTAGGGGGTACTTTTCCTCCATAATATCATAATTTATATTGTAATGGATGATGAATTTGTGTGTTATAATAAATCCGTTTGATTACTTCTTAACTTTGTTATCAATCACTGGTAACAGAAACATGTGTAATATCTTCTCATGCCTAATCTATTGTGCATGAGAAAATACAAAAAAAGTACACATGCATACTGAGAATGTGGATATTGTTTCACCTTTCCTTACACCACTGTAGAAATGGTAACTGCAGCAAGTTAGATTCCTAGATTACATGAATTTCCACTTGAAAGGATCCGCCAGCTCAATAATCTAGCAAGACCATCCCAATGCATTCATCTACTGCCTTATTGGGCAATTGTTCCTATGTGCAAATGTTATAGGCTTATAGCCAAGACATAACGTAGAACATATGCTGAGATCCACAAACACCTAGTGCAAGCCAGAACCACTAACTACTGTTAAAGACCCACAAAGCTCGGTGATTACCACTAGTTACAGAAATTAAGCCGAATTAATTGCAAAAAAATCAATTTTTTGATAAATTATGTCATTTAGAGTTCTTACCGAGTTATCAAAAAATAATTGCAAAACCCCATACAGGAAATTAGAGACGCATTATTGAACTCATTAGGTCAAGCTAAAACAGATAAGTTGCAGAAGAATTAATCATCAAAGGTCATTCCAAGACATGGCTTAAAAAGCTATAGTTATGCATATCATACATAAAAGTGTAAAGCAATATTGTTTTATACACTAATTTCTGTGAATTACAAATGCATAAAGTTCATCACTATATTTTCTCTGTCACATTTTCTTAAATGTAAGTGGATTCTAACATTAGCCAAGAATATGATAGAATTCCTGATTATATATATATTTCTAGGAAGTGTTGATATATTTCAGAAAGAAAAAAAAAATCCCTAAAAAAGCTCAACTGTCTTCTTGTCCACTGTCCAGTGCACCTTGATTGCAGGTCATTCAAGAAGAAAGGACTCAAGTTGCCTGAGTGTCTTCCTAATTGACTGTTGCATTTACTTTCATTTGGAAAGTCAGATGAATTGAAGTTTCCCAACAAATGAATACCATGTTCTTTGGAACTTCTGTATATGATGTCATTATGAAATATACTACTTGCATCACTTGATGAAAGAGACCACTGTTCCATACAAACTCTGAAGCTTCTCTCTGTTCTCTATTGTTTCAACCAAGTTTCCTTTCTGATCATCATGAAGACATGCCAGTGCACTTTGTAGGGGTTGAAGACACCAAAATACATATTTAGAACAGAGAACCAAAAACAGATTGTTTTCTCTACCAAATAAAGAAACTTGAACTATAATGCGTTGTAGAAAGCAGTAACAAGAACTAACCCATTCTTTACCTTGTATTCATAAGGCTACCGTATGAAATTGGTCGTGCCTCCTCTGCCATTCTCTGTTCAACTCAGATACCTTATCTGGTCCATCATTCAAGCTGTCAAATAACGACTCTTCACATCATGAAATCGTTGTCATGACAATCTGAAAAATCACACTGATAATGCTTAGATAATTCTTAGTTAAAACCAAGAGCCGAGAGAGCAAAGAGACAACATTAACAACGAAGAAGGGGGGGGGGGGGGG
>NC_056565.1:15631530-15914754 GCF_013358625.1 Macadamia integrifolia
GGGGACTCACGATCTCACAGATAGTCCAACACAAACTGCTAAATAAAGAGCTTCAGGAAATATTCTTAAGCTAAATTGTTAATACCCTCTCCCTTCTTTTCAGGCAGTGCCTCAAGCAGATGCAGGTAAATAAATCTATGTGATAAATAGAATTATGAAACTTATTAAAATTGTATTTTTTTCCCATCAAAAACACAGCAAGCAGCTAAAGTTACAAGAAGTAATCAACGTCTTCAAAAAAATTAAAATTTTAACAAGAAACAAGAGTAAGAAGCGAAAGATACAAATTCCTAAAGCAGAAGAACAAGAACCTTTGTTGGGTTCACCGGATGAATGATTTGAGGAAGCCAGCGCCATGGAAAACCAATAGAAGATCCCCAAAAGCAGTCGATATACTCGCCAGTCTCGCAATGAAAACAACACGAAAGAGATCAGCCCAATGCAATCCAAAATTAGAGAAAATGTGCTTTACACCTAGTTGGCAGCTTAAAAAGACAACCCCATATGAAGCAAAGCTTTCTCCCCAGCGAAGAATGTGGATTCACGAACTGAAATCGAGAGCAGGGCGAATTCGCGGATTCTGATTCTAAGCTCGCGACTTCAACCGATTGAAGCAAAAATCCACGAAAAGAAGCAAAGAAAGGGAACAACTCTGCAATTGATGGTGGATTTCTTCTCCAGTCCCCACTCCCCACCACTGAAACAGTGAAACCCCGTCTCTCTCTCTCTCTCTCTCTAGAGTAGTGGAGTCTGGTCAGTTCCAAATGGGAGCTTACAGTCGAGGGAGATTCGATTCCTGGGACCATGATACGACGATACGTATAAAAAATACACAGAGATTTGCCCCACATGGATTGCTAATTTGGGCTAGCTTTTAAAAAGTAGCCGGTTCTGAAATGATGAGTCCATTATCTAGTGAGGTTAAGGATGTAAATTTACTACCCTTATCCCTCTCCACCGTTGGAAACTTGGAGCCCCAGCCTTTGATGAGTTTGATCCTTTTTTCTACTAGAGGGGAATGACAATTGACGTTGCCTCTTCTTCATCCCTCACTCATGTACCTGGAATAGGAACAAGGATGAAGTCTATAATGAGGATGCCCCAGTTGGATATATCACTGTAATTTCACTTGACACTTATAGGGGTAAAGGACCCGTCATTATCTCGACTATCCTATCAAAGGTTTTAGGAAAATTGGAATAGGTGAGCACTCATCTTGAGCTCTTCCACTTGACAATTATAGGGGCAAAGAACCCATCACTATCTTTGCTATACCACGAGAGGCTCTGGGGAAATCGAAATAAGAGAACACCTCATCTTCACTACCCAACATTTACTGTGGAAGATCCTCTCAATGCTCTAACGCCCACCCACATTTGGATATGGACCAAACTATCTTATGACATTCTAAACTCAACTCACGTACTACTTTAAGTGGATGCCCAATCCAACCCTTGAAACATACTACAGCACCAAATCATATTGCTAATATCCTCACTAAATCTATATCTTGGATTACTCAGAACCATGGCCATGAGGCCATAATAGTGGAACTACCAACAACTTTCAATCCGCATGGAGTTGATCCACGCAATCGCATAAAATTAGAAATGGATATGCAACAACTCATCAAGCCTTGAATTAAGGCAATCTCTTACCGAAAAAAAAAAACTACGGCAATCTCACTTCTTTTTTTCCTGATAAGGAAGGCAATCTCTTTTTTTTTTTTTTTTCTTGGTTTGGTAAGGAAGGCAATCTTTTATGAAACCGTTATATATAACCCACCTTGGAAAGTTGGTTCAAATAGTTAAATCAAGTGGTTGAATCATTTTGAATAAGTAGACGAACCACCTCGAGAACATGTCCGGAAAGCTAGGCAACTCAACTCAACTGTTTTCAGTTCCTTCATGAAAGGATCAAAAAGGTTACACATCCATGGGAATTGAGTCTCTGTGTTAGCAATTAGCCATTAAAGATTTTTTTTTTTTTTTTTTTTTTTTTTTGGTAAAGAGCCATTAAAGATTTAGGCTCCGTTTGGTATCGTTCTAAAAAAAACATTTTTGGAGTTTTTTTGTTTTATTGGAACGAAAAAATAGAATCTTCTGTTTGGCGCACTTATGGTCAGTTTCTGTTTTTTTAGAACAAAAAATGAAAAAAAAATTAAAATAAAAAAAAGGAGATTGGACGGAACTCCATTTTGGAGTTCCAGTTTCGTTCCATTTTACAAAAAAAAAAATGGTTCCCGATAAAATTCTGAAATTTTGAAACACCATTTTTTCGTTTAAAAACTGCATTTTGACATAGAAACTGAAATTTTCGTTTTTAAAATAAAACGGCGTTTCTAAAACAGAAACAATAACAAACGGACTCTTAGACCAAAGATTTCGCTCACATTCAATACCTGACCCATATGCTATTCTCTCTCTCTCACTCATTTACTCTGTGGCCAATCCAAAAGAAAGAAGGAAAGATCAACATCTAATAATGGCCCATCTAAGCTCAGAAAGAGGGTCCCCCCACCGCTAAGGTTTGATTACTTTAGAGCAATGGATCTGTCCTTGCCAGTTGCCATTCTTAAGCTTAAGAGAGAGAAAGTGACTACCATGGAATCCTTAATTCCTCCTGTCTAACAGCAGAACAACCATGTTCACAGCTTGATGCAAACTCACTTTCCTTTTTTTCTTTTTTAAATCTTTTTAACAAAGGAAATGTATACAACTATACATTACTACCAAAAAACTGAACAGAAGAAAGATCTAGTTTATTGGGACAAATCCATGTGATGTATAGAATCTCTCTCTCCTTACACGTGTTCCTCTTCTTTCCATATAAATCAACCAGTCCCCCCTATCCCCTCCACTCTGTCTGTCAGTCTCTGTTCTGTTCTTCATCAGAAACTCAAAAACTGAGATGGGTTTTCTAGGAAACCATTGTTCATGTCGTGTTCTTGTGGCAATGTTCATGATCTTCTGTTCATGTCTTCTTGGTCTGGTGATGAGCACGGAGCAATTGCATAGCAAGAAAAGTAGTAGATACGACGGGAGGAAACAGGAGGGAAGCTGTAATCTGTTTGAAGGGAGTTGGGTTATGGACGAATCGTATCCTCTCTATGATTCATCGGCTTGTCCCTTCATTCGCAAGGAATTCGATTGCCAGAAGTATGGTCGCCCTGATCAGCTCTACCTCAAGTATAAATGGCAGCCAAAGGAGTGTGACTTACCAAGGCAAGTCTCTCTCTCTCTCTCTCTCTCTCTCTCTCTCTCTCTCTCTCTCTCTTTTATGGGGTAAAAACTAAAAAGACAGCCTTTTGAATCATGAGAGATCCACTGACATGGGTGCTGGGGCCGGGTCCCTGCCGATCTGGGTTTATTGGCAATCCAGGTGAGTCAATTGGGACCAAGCAAACGTACATGTGAAAGGTGAAGATAAAAAAACCCTCTACCCTAATTAGTAGACCCTAACCGGGAAGAAATGACTGTCTGGTCATGTGGTCCTGCACCAGCGTGAGGGCCTCTCATACTTGAGGGTGTATGTAAAGCATGGATTTAGTTATTGATATTGATATTGGTATTGGTATCAGTCTTGAATGCCAATCTCACATCAGTAGAATACTAATATAGTATCCAATCCCAGATTGATTAGGTATTGGTATTGGTATTGGTATAGGTCTTAGCCAATACCAATACGATCAATCTGATGTTGATTCCTAAATCCATGTTATAGAGGCATCAACATGTCTGGGATTGTTTATTTCACATGTGGTGGTGCGATAAATTCATGCACTCTCTATTTGTGGCACTAGGGATATGTAATTGGAAGACTTTCTTTCACATAATGTTTTAATATTTCCTTTTTCTAGAGGCAAAGAAGCCCAAAAGAAAAGTGAAAACGATCACCCCATGTCCTCATGAAAAGTGAAAATTTTTCCCCTATTAATATTTTTGTATGTATTCTCATTGGCCCTTGTGTTAGCACAAGGGTCACAATCCCTTTGAGGGAACTCTCTCCCTTTTTTTAATACAAAATACTTTAAATTACTGCAAATTGTTTTTTCCTTGTAGAGGGATAATTTGAAAGTTCCAAGTCTTTTGGCCAATGAATAGATAATGAATTTTGTGCATTAGTTACATGTCTTTTTTCTTTTATGAGATTCAAAATGAACATGTTACTAACCTCATGGATTCTGTAAGCCTCACAGTCCAATCAACCCGTGATTGGATGTCCTTTTTTTTTTTTTTTTTTTTTTGGGTAAAGCAATGATTAAATGTTAGATCCATTTTAACATGTTTGGTAGAATGAGTGACCCGTGAGGTTACTAATGCCCGTGACTCAAACCATTACTTCTAGTCTTCTATCACCTTGGTTTTGAGTTGTGAGTCGTGTGACACACCACCCACCGAAGCCCCACAAAAGTTGATGAATACATTGATTAACCTGAGTTTACTCTCATCCTCGAGTTTATTCAAATGGACCAGACCGATCCACTGAGTTTACTTACCGAGTTTTTGAAACAATGTGGTTGAATTTCTAATGAAACAGATTTGATGGTGGGGATTTCCTAAGGAGATTAAAAGGGAAGATGATCATGTTTGTGGGGGACTCTGTGAGTCTCAACCATTGGGAGTCACTGACTTGCCTACTCCACGCTGCTGTGCCCCAAACCAGTATCACCCGTGAGATGGCAGACCCCATCTCCACCTTAACATTCCAGGTCAGTCACTTCAGTCCTATGAGTCTATCCAGTACTTTTAACTGTCCAGATTTTTATTAGGAAACTTGAACAAATTTTAACAGTAGTTAAACAACAATTTTTTGCAGGATTACAATGTATCACTGAAGTTGATGAATTCTCATTACCTAGTAGACATCGAGAACAAACCAATTGGCCGAGTTCTGAAGCTTGATTCGATCAAGAATGGCGAAATATGGAAGGACATGGATGTTTTGGTCTTCAATACTTGGCTATGGTGGTACCGTGCCGGAACTGCGCAACCGTGTGAACAATTAAACACTTAACCAATACTCCTAAGCAAAAGGCGAGTTGAGATCCCTGCACGTACGTTCAGGTGAATGTACACTTTAGATGGAAACATCTATTCCATGTACTGCTATTCAAGAGGCAAAGATAGATATTTATAGAAACAAAAGAGATAGAAGTTCGTACATGAAGTGTATGCTTTGGTGAACATACGTGCAAAGGATCTAAACTCGAGAATTTACTACAAGTGACTAATGAAAGAGTGGAAATCTTTATTTGTGATGCAGATGGGATTATATCCAAGAGGGGAACATGACTTACAAAGACATGGATCGAATGGTTGCCTTCAAGAAAGGGTTGACAACTTGGGCTAACTGGGTCGACTCAGTAGTAGACACGGCCAAGACCAGAGTCTTTTTTCAGGGCATCTCTCCATCACATTACAAGTAAGTACGCAGGCTCAACCGGTTCAATGGTCAAACCACTGAACCACCAACTTTTAGTGTGATGCATTGGTATCATTTTGTGGCTTGTCATCTAAACTAGGTTTCATGTTCTGTTTGCTTGTTATTAGTGGCACGGAATGGTATCAGCCAGGAGTGAAGAACTGTTTGGGGCAAACACAACCTCTCAACGGATCAACATACCCTGGTGGTTCGCCCAAGGCAAGCGCAGTACTGAACCAAGTGTTGAGTGAAATGTCAAATCCGGTCTATTTGCTTAACATAACAACTCTATCACAGCTGAGAAAAGATGGACATCCAAGCAGTTATAATGGCTTTAAGGGCATGGATTGTACTCATTGGTGTCTTGCTGGAGTACCTGATACTTGGAACCAGCTTCTATATGCAGCTCTCATTGCTTAATGGAGAAGGAAATAATGATGGATATACATGATGCCCATGCAGCCTTTCATGATTAGGGTTCCAAGAGCATCTCTGTTGCTTATTTATATATAATCCAATTGTCAAAAAAGATGAGGGTTTTATAGGATGAATAAGATCGATTAATTTGAATAGCTGATACTTATTCATAAAAACAAAATTTCATAATATAATTGGCAAATTTGAATAATGAAATGATACCGGTAACCATTATACAATAAATAATAAATTGTATTATACATAACATAGACTAACTAATGTACAACCAAAGTGACAAATAGTGAAGCATTATGCTCATTCTTGAGGTAAAGCTGCATAGTTCTCCCCCTCCCTCTCCGACCTCGCACGTGCGAGAGCCTCGTGCACTAGGTACACCATTTTATACTTCACAAAGGCATAATGAAGCTATAAGGACCCTTGTTTTAGTTACATAGGCCAAAGTAAAGAAAATTGAACTTTAATTTATTTAAATTTTCCTGCATTCTTATATATCAATTGTCACATATAATGACTATTTCAGTATAGAGACATGAACCCTAGTTATTGATTGATCTCAAAGAAACAATCACATGAAATATACATCCCAAGTCACAATTATTAGATTGTCATGATTCATGTGGGGTGTGATATTGAAAAGCGATTAAAAGCTGGAAAACTCATGGTTTGTTCTAAGTTTCATCGACACAAATTGCAGTAATATCTGTTCAAGCGAAGGATTCCATGGTATTTTCCTAAGATAACATGTGAAAAATATAGTGATAGCATTAAATTTCTCTCCACAACCCCAAAGGAGGTAAAGGTAATACAGCCCTTCATTGAAAATATACACAGATTCTACTACCTAAAATCAAATATCAAACACTAATACCTACAGGATAATGAAAAGAAAGATACAGATGAAAGCTCCCTACTTCTAATGTGAAGGTAGCAGCAGTAGTACTGTGAAGGTGAGATTACAATAGTTGAAAACCCCTAATCATAAATCATAAAATTGAAAGTGAAGAAAGAGAACCAAAGAATAAAGGGTTATCTTCCTCATTGAGTAGTCACACTCTTCGCTAGATTGCGAGGCTGGTCAACATTGTATCCCCGTAAAACAGTGAGATGGTATGCCAACAACTGCCACGAGAACAATTTGGTCAAGACAACATGAACTTGCTCAAATGATGACAGGGAAAAAAA
Organism: Macadamia integrifolia; assembly: GCF_013358625.1. Lineage (NCBI taxonomy): Eukaryota > Viridiplantae > Streptophyta > Magnoliopsida > Proteales > Proteaceae > Macadamia > Macadamia integrifolia. The sequence goes on from NC_056565.1 coordinate 15,638,575, forward strand.
AACACATAGAATGATACTTCCCCCAGAAATGTGTAGACAAAACAAACTCTTTAAAAGAATGACAAACGCATCCTATCTTTATGAACCATGAAAACATTTTTGATTGGACAGTTTGACACGCCCACGCATCAAGGCTTCGCGAAAAACAAGTGATTGGATTAGCCAGTTTCTTTGCTAATTATACTCACTTTTGTTCCAGTATGGGGAATCTATTTAGGTTAAGGACCCCTTTTTGGTTTAGTTCAAAAAAGAATTGGATCTTTCATGATACTTCACACAGAAATGAGTAGACAAAATAAACTTCCTTTAAAAGAATGAACAAGCGCATCTTATCTTTATGAACTACAATTGTGTCTGCACAAGTGGATGAAGGGATGACATTATACCTGATAAAGGTTTTAGGGCCAGAATATTTGAGTTTTAAATAATTAGTCAATATAAATACTCTTTGGTTTCCACAGAACCGCCATCCAAACACAAGTGCTGACAATTTGTAGCTGATCACAAGATCTGCTATGGAATTCAAACCGAAAAATACATTGTTTCATCAATTTAAGGAGGTGAATTAATAACGGAAAAGCAGTTGGGAAGATCCACACATTAAATCAAGAGCGCAGACTATTACCAACCAATCTGACATACTAATATTCACTTCAACAACTTTCCTGAAAAGGAAGGAACAATATTTGTAGGTCCAATTATGGGAAGAGAAAAGGAAACTGATTTTTCACCATGAAACACCGCAAAAATATTGCCAAATCTTAACTTGGCACCTGGCCATAGGACATCATAGGAAGGGCCACATCATTCTGGGCAAGAAGCTGGACAAATTCCCACTACCTCATGAACAGCTTAAAACACTAGCAGATAGATAGATCTGGATCCAATCATTATTTCAACCATCCTCTTATGCAAGCAGTCTTGGCTGTGGTTTTACACACAAAAGGTATCATGGTCCTTTAAATTTCATTTACACTATTGATATTCATTTTTCCCTGCAGTTTAATAAAATGCTCTATGCATCTAGCCTTCAACCGTTGAATAATGGAATTCTCAAAGCACGAATAGAAATAAGCTTTGGAATAGTACTTTCCAGCAGATCTCTCCACATGTGCACCAGAATTAAACTTTCCCATATTCTCCTCCAAAATATCAACAGCATTTCATTACCTTTTCCCAACTTTTCTTATGAACTTACAGAAGACATACATTTTCTGCATCCTCTTTTTCTAGGAAGTGATAATAGGGTAGGTTGTACCATGGACCCAAGCCTGAACCCCAATTAATATGCGATTTGTGATAAGTAAACCCAAAACCAACTCATTTTTAATCGCTGGGTTGAGGATGGACCTGCCTAAGATTTTTGTTTTATTAAACCAACTATAACTCGGTCAATCAGATTAGTTTGGGTAGATAATTGGCCAGGTAAAAACCAATGAAAGGCTTTATGAATACTTCCACCATATTAAATGGACACAATTTCAGGCAGGTAAGAACAGGTCCAGGGCAGATTGAGTATGGGTGCAAAACCTGCCAGATCTGGAGGCTGTACCAAAACCCTACCTGTATTATAATCAGGATGAACTGGTGACACGAGTACAACCTGATTATTTAGCAGATAATGTTTGGACAAGTTAGGCTGGTTGAGTTCAGAATCGCCAGTTGCCACCCTCTGCCTGTAGTAATCTCAAGGGAGTACAAATTACCTTGCATTGTGGGAATTTATATTTATTGTGTTAATGGAGCAATGACGACTTCATCAACATTGAATGCTACCATTACGTGCTTGACTTGGTTAGTTATATAGGAATCCTAATGTGTGGGTAATATGAGGTGTAAGGCAGTTATAATTGGTTAGAGGCTGTAAGTAAATGGAGTCAGTTAGTGTATGTGGAAGTAGTGCCATGTAAGGGCAGTAGGTGTAGTTTTTTATTGGAGTCAGTTATTTCAACTACTCTGTAATTCTTTTAAATTAATAGCATTTGAATGAAGACAAGGACTTGGATAATATTGGTTCTTATAATTTCTCTACTTGGGAAGGAGGTCATGGCTTCCTCCATAAATCCAAGAGGTGGGCTATCTGCTAATTAGCCAGAACCTATCAATTTCTCTATTTTATCTCTTCTATATCCACTCCAATTTCCTATCTTTCCTTATTTCCCCTCTCTCTTTTACCATGCAAATATCATCTGGTATTAAAGCCAGCATGGATCAGCAAGTTAAGAAGCTAGAAAATAATGTGGGTTCTCTCATCATCAGGCAACACCAAATCATGGAGAGGATCAACGAGCTATCAAGAAAATCAGTCCTCCTTTGGCCCAAACCTAGGGAGAAGAAGGGGATAAGTTTATGGTTACACTCCCAATACATAATGTATGGTCCAGGAACATCAAGAGGATCCAGCATAACAAATCACAACAATCAATTCACACCAAAGTTTGATGTTCTTCACTTCAATGGCAACGCATGCTCAAACATATTCCTTGGTAAGAGCTATCATCCGAAGCTGTTTGATTTTGTCGGGTTCTTGCCAAAGCTTGTGAAATTCAACTTCCCTATAATCAATGGCGAACAAAATTCCACCAAGATTTGGGATCCGGGAGGGATTATTTAAAATTTTATTTCTACCTTATCTCTCTTGAGGACAAGGGCAATTTTAAGAGGAGTAGAATGCTACATGCTTGACTTGATTGGTTACATAGAAATCCTAATGTGTGAGTAATATGAGGTGTAAGGGAGTTATAATTAGTTAGAGGTTGTAAGTAAATGGAGTCATGTTAGTGTACGTGGAGGTAGTGCCATGTAAGGGTAATGGGTGTAGTTTTTTATTAGAGTCGGTTATTTCAACTATTTTGTAATTCTTTAAAGGGAGAGAATTCCATAAAAGGAAGTATAGCATCAACACCAAGGTGTGGGCCATTTTGACACTAGAAGAAGCATCAACAAGGGTGTGATTTCCACTTTTCATAAGGGGTGGGGCTGTCATTTTGCTTTCCGCTGTCTAAGCATAGAGGCAATGCTGCCTTTTACGCTTCTTTTTCCCTTCTTTAAACAAGTAGCATTTGAATGAAGAAGGGGACTTGGATAATATCAATTCCTACAATTTCTCTATTTGAGAAGTAAGTCATGACTTCCTCCATAAAGCCAAGAGGTGGGTAAGTGGGTTACCTCCTAATTAGCCAAAACCTATCAATTACCCTATTTTATCTCTTCTATATCCACTCCTATTTCCTCTTTCCTCTGCCGTGCACATATCAACTGGCTACTAATATCTGCATGTATGTATGAAGGCATAATGAAAAATCTGAGGAGAAATACCTGCAACGGGACAATGTTGATTACAGGTTGAAGACAATCCTCAACCTGAGGAACTTCGATTACACGACAGGATCCGCCAGGACACACCAATGATTCCTCTCCTTTCGAACACATCACTATCAGACGTCCTTTGCGAGCATGAAGCTGCTGGATTACTGACTGCTGCTTGCTGTCAGGAATACCGAAATGTCTTTTAATTAAAGATCAGAGAAAATCTCAAGTATATAATGTTGACTTCACTTACTAGTTAATACAGAACATACCTGAAGCAAGCATCATGGGTTGCAATAACAACAATAGGAAGATTTTCATCCACTAAGGCTAACGGACCATGTTTCATTTCACCTGCAATTATGCCTTCACTATGCATCAGTGCGACCTCTTTCACTTTCAGTGCACCCTCTAGAGCTGTTGCATAGTTGTAACCTCTTCCAAATACAAGAAGCGACTGCTCAGCTATTAACAATTTTGCCAGATCCTTTATTTCCTCATCAAGCTTTAGAACCTCTCTGACTTTATCTGCATAACAAAACCATGAGATGGAAAGACTACTACTGCATAAGAAGTACAACTTTTTCTTGTCACAAACAGGAAATTCCAGGTTTTTCCTGTAAAATACAAGAAAATGAGTCACAAGAAACATACTTGGCAGGTCAACCAGACCATCTACAATAGCTTCTCTTCTTGCTTGATTAGAGATTGTATCACCTCCAATTGCTAAAGCCAACATGGCCATCACTACAATCTGACTAGTGTATGCCTGAGGGAAAATAGCACAAAGCAAATCATAAAATTAAAAACTCCAGAAAATCAAATCAATGATCATAAGAAAGCAATTTTTACCTTGGTACTAGCCACACCAATCTCACATCCAGCATTTATATGAACACCACAATGTGTATTCCTCGAAATTGCACTACCAACAGTATTTATTATACCAACACATAGTGCTCCGTTTTCTCGAGCATAATGCAATGCATGTAAGGTGTCTGCAGTTTCACCGGATTGACTAACAAATACAGCTGTATCTTCTCTGTATATGGGACCCTGTCTGTCCAACAAATCACTAGCGACTTCCATAGTTACAGGCACACCTTTGATTTCCAGAAAAAATATTTAACCGGTAAGAAATTTTATATGCATCCTCAATGAAATTTAAAATTCTTGCTGAAACTTACTACTATTCATGCTCACCAGAAAGCTCTTCCAAAATTGGTCTTGCAGCTAGGGCAGCATTATAGCTTGTACCACAACCAATGAAAACAATCCGCCTGCTCCTCCTAATTGTCTTCAGGTGATCTTTGAGACCACCCAAAAGAACACTCTTGGCTTTGCAGGAACCTTCGCGTATAAGTCGTCCCCTCATTGTGGTTCTTAAAGACTCTGGTTGTTCATGAATTTCTTTCTGCATGTAATGCTCAAAATTTCCTTTGTTTATTTGTGCAACCTCCATGTCAAGAACAGATAATGCACGTTGTACAGATGCTGGTCTAGTGAGGCTGCCACTATGTTTATCTTTTCCATGATCAAACCTGAGGATTGTCACACCTCCATCCTGGAATCATCAGTATCAGAAGGAAGTTCTAAAATTTATGCTCTCATATTCCAACTAATATTAGCAAATAGAAGTGACTAGTCAAGAAATTGATTTTCATGCAGTATGTAATGCAGGAGTAGATTACAAGTAACTAACTACACAGTTTATAACCCCAAACAATACAAATAGGAGTATGAAACAAAGAAATAATACCATCAAATAAATCCCCAAGGATACAATACCCATATAGGAGCAAAACCAACCCAAAACCTAACCTGATAGGAGAGAGAAAGACCTGTTATAGAGCTGGAGAGAGAGGTGCGGCCAAGGTTGTAGGAGTCCGATTGAATTGCACTCTTGGGCGTAGATAGTCCCTAAGGAGGGTACAAAAACCCCCAAAGTTGAGAGGATTCTGATGGCTGGTTGTGAAGTTACAAGCTATCTTGATTTTCTGACCTATGAGAGAAAACTGAGAAGAACCTTCAAGAACAACAGCTGAATGCTTCCAACAGTGACTAGGTAAGGATCGTGGGACCCTTATGAGGCTTGGAATACCCTGACTGAAGACTTGGATGAACAGAGTACAGAAGAGAGAAAGAGAGGAGATCGATCTCTCTCCTATTCCCACTAGGATTGCTGATCGGTTCTGATTTCTGGAGACGTTTATCAAAATCAAAACTATACCTCTTGAATGTTACAGCAAATAAAATAAAAAAAAGAAGAATAAAACAAATGGGGGGTTGAGAAGGGTGAAAGAGTATAAAGGAAGTGGTTATCTCAGCCTGGGCTTCTCACCCACAGCTATCTCGGCTGCTCTAAGCATTTAGTTACAAACTTTCTTTTATTCAAATCTGTCCAATAATGGTACATATGCCTCTCTAGTTATAGAGGGGAAGTTTACAATCATACTAATACTAGGAGCTAGTTTCCCAATAGGACTAGACACTCCTACTACAATTAGGAATTCAAAATAGGACTAAGACTTGACTTTATGACTCCCACATGGAGCAGGACTAACTAACTAATAGTCCATATAGGACTTTACAATCAACTAATGGCCTAATGGGCCTTTATTGAATTAAATAGCAACTAATTAAACTAATGAATAAGATCCCGTTTTCCTACCTTCTACCCATATTTTAGGCCTATTAAAGTGACCCATTTCAAAGAAAACCCATGGGATCAAAGGCCCAACACATACATAACACAACCCAAGACTTATTTGCAATAAAATAAGCCCAAGTGATTTATCTACATCAACTCGCCCTCTCTTAGAAAAAATTCGTCCTCGAATTTTGTAAAGTCTGAGGGTGATTATATCATAGTGCACGTCCCTCTTCAAGCCGTAGAAAAATTCAAGTAGCCCTTTGATAATAAAGATGTAGTCTAGAATTTGAGGAGCTCGATCTTCAAGATACTTTAATGGGATGATAAACTCCACATGCTCAACTTCAACATCTTTGGATGTATCCATAGGGTCATCTACATATACACCTTTGATCTCTTCTAACTTCAATGCAACATAAATCTCTTTTGGTTCATCTACCTGGTGGTTCCTAATCGGTTCCATTGATGGTTCAAACACTTCATTCTTGAACTCCTTAGGATCTTCCTCTTGGTTGTTCACAATCATCACAATTGTTGTAGTGTCAAGTTCCCTAGTCTCAACCTCATTGTCCATTGTGGCAACCTTGTTACTTTCGACTTCTCCCACATGAGTCTCGTTGATGGGAACATCAATGACTAGTTCTTCCTCAACAATAGGAATGGCTGGAAAATTTTTAACACTAACCTCAACTTTTGACTCTAGTTCACTGGTTAGAGGTGTCTTCTCTTGTTGCTCCTTCGCAATAGAGGCTGATGATTCCTTCATGCTATTGTCAAGTGTTGGTGGCTTTTGGACATCTGGTGGAAGGAAGTACATGTCGATCACGCTCAGATAGGTACATGCCTACCAACTCATACTGCATCTCGTCCCACGTTCTAGGTTTACATTCTTGAGCTTGAAGTTGCCTTTCAAGAACTCTCCATTGCATTCGAACACAATCATTCATCTGGGAACACGCATATTGGCGTTTTTGTCTCTATTAAGTTGTAGTTGTCAAAGTACATGTCCAACTCACGCATCCATTCAAGGAATTCCCCATAAAAATAACGTGGCTAATCATTAGATTGGGCAGCAGTAGATATATTATGATGGGAATCCTGTTGAGGGAAGAGCCTTCTTTGAAAATATACAGGGAAGTATTGTGTCACTAACTGGTACTTCATCTCTTACCAAGTCCTAGGCTCATGTCCTCGAATTCGGAGTCGCTTTTCATGGACTCTCCACCAATCTCTAGCATGACCAATCAACCGGAAACAAACAACTTGAAGCTTTTGTGTCTTTGTCAAGTTATAGTAGTCAAAATATTCCTCCAGAGAATCTAACCAATTAAGGGTGTCGAACATATCCTTTTGTCCAGCAACGTAACAAACTGACGGAACTATCTTCGGTTAGGCTCTGATAGATTGTTTAAAGCTTTATTCAACTGTAACTCTGATACTACTTAATGCAGGAGTAAATTACAAGTAACTAACTCTGCAGTTTATAACCCCAAACAATACAAATAGGAGTATGAAACAAAGAAATAATACCATCAAATAAATCCCCAAGGATACAGTATCCATATAAGAGCAAAACCACCCCAAAACCTAACCCGATAAGAGAGAGAAAGACCTGTTATAGAGCTGGAGAGAGAGAGGTGCGGCCAGGGCCGTAGGAGTCCGATTGAGTTGCACTCTTGGGCTTAGATAGTCCCAAAGTTGAGAGGATTCTGACGGCCGGTTGTGAAGTTACAAGCTGTCTTGATTTTCTGACCTAGGAGAAAAAACTGAGAAGAACCTTCAAGAACAACAGCTGAATGCTTCCAACAGTGACTACGTAAGGATCGTGGGACCCTTATGAGACCTGGAATACCCTGTTTGAAGATCTGGCTGAACAGAGTACAAAAGAGAGAAAGAGAGGAGATCGATCTCTCTCCTATTCCCACTAGGATTGCTGATCGGTTTTGATTTCTTGAGACGTTTATCAAAATCTGAACTATACCTCTTGAATGTTACAGCAAATAAAATAAAAAAAGAAGAATAAAACAAATGGGGGGGTTAGAAGGGTGAAAGAGAATAAAGAAGTGGCTATCTCAGCTTGGGCTTCTCACACACAGCTATCTTAGCTGCTCTAAGCATTTAGTTGCAAACTTTCTTTCATAAATGTAAACTTTCTTTTATTCAAATCTGTCCAATAATGGTACATATGCCTCTCTATTTATAGAGGGGAAGTGTACAATCATACTAATACTAGGAGCTACTTTCCCAATAGAACTAGACACTCCTACTACAACTAGGAGCTAGTTTCCCAATAGGACTAGACACTCCTACTACAACTAGGAATTCAAAATAGGACTAGGACTTGACTTTATGACCTACACATGGAGTAGGACTAACTAACTAATAGTCCATATAGGACTTTACAACCAACTAATGGCCTAATGGGCCTTTATTGAATTAAATAGCAACTAATTAAACCAATGAATAAAATCCCTTTTTCCTACCTTCTACCATTTTTTAGGTCTATTAAAGTGGTTCATTTTAAAGAAAACCTATGGGATCAAAGGCCCAACACATACATAACACAACCCAAGGTTTATTTGTAATAAAATAAGCCCAAGTGACTTATCTACATCAGTATGGTAATCCTAACAGCGCATAGGAACAGTAACACAATTTGCAGAATCACGGCAGTTCAATGGTCATAGAAGACATGTTTAGCAACATAAAAATGTGTGCGAGAAAAAGGATCTTATTATAAGTTAACATCACAAATATTCCAAAGAAAATATTAAAAAGTATTGAATATACCTATCTTCATCCCTGATAAAAAAAAATTGCAAACATATAACATATTACGTGCTTAGTATGCGTTTTGTAAAGGGAAAAAGCACTTCACAACCTGCCATGTGGTGGGGCCATGGGTTGGGTCCATAATAAAGGACCTCCCACCTAGATATCAGTAAAATTTCACCCAATATGAGCAGAACTGTCTGGAAATCAAAAAGACACCCTTTTATACTTTTATATTCACTTATCTCTAGTGACAATTTCATAATTTCATGAAATTTTGGACTAACTATTCCTTCCCCATCTTGGATAAAATTTACAAGTGAGGTGGGTTTAGGGTCATCGGAAGAACCATCCACCAAATGGTGTAAGTAAAGGATGAAAATTTATTGATAGGAGTTTCTTTTCTAAAATTGTCTTAGGGAATATGGATATTATTTTCTCTTCCTCCTCCATATCAAGAACCGGGAAGCTGCATAATGAGTTCCTACTTGAAATTCAGCTACAGATGGATCAGTCAAGATCTGTTTTATCTCTTCTTAGTAAAAGATCAGCCACCTTTTTCTTTTGTTGGAGAATCTGTGAGGAAAGAAGCAAATGCATACTTGACAATATATCAAGGCCACTTTTGAAAATATGCCCAGATTCCCGTCCCTTCTTTTGGTTTTGGCAAGTGGAGGAGGAGTTCAAGGGCATTGCAAGAAAGCATGCATCCGAATGAGCTCTATCAATTGGTATGTGAATTTTCATCTGTGACAACATAGGAACTTGTAATGATCCGTGCAGCATAGATGAAAGGAAGAACAAGAAGAAGCAGCAGCAGAAGATAAGAGAAGAAAAGGCCACCTATACGGCTAGACTAGACTAGTCTAACCATTAGGGCAACATGTTCACTTATAATATAAACTTCGCATAATTGTAAGGACAATAGCCCGAATGGCAACCAAGGACAACACTTTTGAAGAATTACAAATAACCCTCTGACTGAAAAAGTGTCATTACAAAACATCCCACTACCATATTACATCATGAACACCATTAAAGTCCCAGTTGAATAACTTTAGACAGATGGGAAAAAATCAAGTTTGACAACAAATATGACTAAAATATAACTGCAGGATATCCATTTTAGACAGAAGTAATGTTACTCTACCAGGTCAATGAGAACAGAAAGAAAAAAAGTTGCAAAGATTCTAAGAGAAAGAGCACCTTGATATGCACAACTTCACCATCCTCAATCACCAAAACTTTTTTTGTGTGCTCAACGACAGCATTGGCATCACTAGAAAAGAAAAGCTCCTTTGGCTCATTGGCATTTGGAAGGAACTTAGGATCATAAAGTGGTTCATTGTTCAAATGCTCATTTAGTTCCTGGAATAACAATATACATCAACTAAAGTTATCTGGGTAAAATGACATTAAATAATGGACAGAACACCAAAAAATTTCACAATCTTTGCTTGAGAAATCAATTTCTACAAATAAAGGTCTGATACGAGCCCTAGTAAAAACCCAATTCTTACACACCCAGCTATTATTTGCCACATGCACAAGATTAGCATTCTGAGAATTGGATAGGAAAACTCCTCTGATAGGCCACATGCTAAATTTGGTGGCCCATCTCAACCAAATGATACATCATGTATGGGATATTCCCCTTCTTGTTTGAACAGACCTTGCTGTTCAAACAATTTCACAAAGAAGTGATTTTTTCAAAATTGGAAACCACTATAGCAACAAATGGAAAAATTAGATGGGTCACAGTATCCAACCTACCCTAAGATGAGGGGAATGAGCCTCACTGTAATTACAAAGGCAGGGAAAGAAATCATTGTCATTTGATCCAATCAAAAGCACAGCAGTAATATACAAAGAAAGGGAAGGAGAAATAGGGAGACGACATAGTGAAGTAAAGAAAGGGAGAGCCTGAAGCTTCAGAACAAAACCTGAAATCATTAATGTTTTTCAATAAATTAAGAAAGTTTTAGGACACAGGTGAGCTTGGACAAATGGCAAATACAGGGTTATCCCGACCCTAGCAAAACTTAGGGCCACTTAGGCCCAACCTAACCTGGCCCAATCAGGGTTAATTAGGGTTGGTTGGGTTGGCATGAGACGGACATGGTTGGGTTGTGTTGGGCTTGGGTTGAGTTTTAGGGACCTGGGGTTGGGCTGGGGTTTTAAGAATTCTGGCCCTGTTTCCCCCCTATTAAAAAAAGGAATGTGCCAATGTGGCTATAAGGAGTACCAATTCTAAGCAACGAGGAGAAGAGCTAAGACAATCGAGAAACATGGATTGAGAGCGAACAGCATCAGGTGGGGGAGGAAGGTATGGGTTACACAAGTCAAGGATGTAAACAAGTAGTCGAAAAACCAGATTCGATTTGAATCCCTATTCGTTTAAGGGTATCCGTATCCAGTAAAGGGATATTCGGATTCGATCCGTTTACGTCTCTAGGATTATCCAAACTGAGACATAACTCATTTGCATTCCAAAACTAGTCATGAAAAGGAGACGCTCTTGATATAAGAGGAGCCATACGAGGTGGTAAACATGGTTTTAAAATGAGTGATAACTGATAAGAGACGGAATCAATCAGTACTGATTTTGATCCATGATCGTAATGGGTCTAAAAAAGCCCTAAATATGCCTTTAGATATGCTATAACCAATGATTACAGTGTTTATAATTAAGAATCTGCCGTAACGAAGCGTCAGAAATCATTATCAATGACAACTAATTCCAATCCAAATCATGCGATTCACCGATCCAATTTCAAATCTTGGTAACAAAACCAATCTGTTTGGGAAAGGCAAAACTAATATTTGATTACAAATGTAATTTGTTATGAATTGGGGATGTGTTTGAAATTTAAAAACAAATTGGAGTTAATTTCTAAATAAAATATTCACATCGAATAAAAACAAATAATTAAAAAATCATGTCGCTAATGTGTAAATTAATAAGTATCTTCTTCAACATGATTCTGCATCTAGTTTCATCGAACAATCTCTGGGAAAATTGATTGTAAAAGTCACCTTAGTTTAATGGACGAAAAGGAAAAACTGAAAATATTCACATAAAGACAATACAATGAGATGAACTTTACATAAAGAGATCATTTAACAATTACGGAATATTAAGATCTGTTGAGACAAGATACTTTGAACAATTTTATTGTAGTTGCAAGACAGAGAAGGAGGTGGGACCATAGTGGCAGGGGTTTAAAGAGTCAGGGAAGGGATGGAAGAGAGAACAGGTGCTTGTGATCAGTTGAAGTTGCGAGGGAGGAGGTGGGACCATAGTAGCAGGGTATTGAGGAGTCAGGAAGGGATGGGAGAGAGAGCAGGTGCTTGTGATCAGTTGTAGGGAGATGGGGCAGGAAGAGGGAACAGGCGCTGGAGATAAAAAGTAAGTGACCAAGACTTCATCTACTCTTTTCATGACATATATTTACCTTAATGCCCATAAAATATAAACTTCTAATAAATTTTCATCCCATCCATTAAAAGTGAAATGACAATTTAATCCTTAGTTGCAAGAATAACGATTGTCTATTGATGGACATAAAAGAGAGGTTACAACTTATGTTGTAGTTGTAACCTGCTCGGTTACAAACAGATTAACTTTAACTTAAATATCTAAAGATTATATAAAGCTCCTAGTGCACAGCCCCTATTTAAGCTCCTATATGGGCCTAATACTGAACCTAAACTACTGTTATTTAGACTGGATCTAGAGCTGATTATTTTGGGGGCCGGGTTTCCATCCAGGGTCACGTTTATCCAGCCAATCTAAAGTCGCTGCATCAATAATTCAGTTACAGTTCCCTCCAAATCATACGTTTGTTAGCATCTTAAGCATAGAAGGTTCTTCCTGAAATGATCATGGAGGCTGGTGAAGAACATCAATCACATTAAGTACTCCTCAAATGATCATGGTAGTTGGTAAACCTCATCAATCACATAAGTACAAAAGAGCTTATTATAGGAACGGTTTCAAGCAGGTTTGGACTGGCTGAATATGAATATAATAGTGGGTCTTCCAATCCATTCATGCATTGGAAATAGTGTGAGTTCCAGGATAAATTAATAAAAAGACAAGTAGACAAAATTCTGAAATAAGCATGAAATTAATTAAGGTGGAAAAGAATAAATCTTCAAAAAACAGCATGCATGATATTCTGCATGATTTGAAGTTTGAACATGCCTAGCTAAATTGAATGTCACAGGTCAAAAGCAACACAGGGGTAGTGAAAATATATTATGTCTAGATGCCTAGAACTATGATACTTTAGCTTATGACTCTTATGACAGGCATATCAAATGAAGATCGAAAAGTTGTTAAAGAAGCTTAATATTTGCCAGATCAAGATAGATACAGACATCACTTACTCTGACACCCAGGATCAATGGACTGCCACGTTTGCAAGCAATCAACTCATTTGGGTAATGCCGACTTTTGAAAATAAGTGCATATGCTCCTTCTAGATGCCTCATGACTTCAATAACAACTTGAGTAAATGTTACACTCTGATCACCTGCAGGATAACCACTTGAAAGGTAAAAACAAAGGTAGGCATATTTCCGACATATCTATACAGCTGTGTGTGTTTATAAGCATAGACATAACATTTGGTTCATGATATACATAACAACTTATTTATGACAGTGAAATCTGCCATGACTTGCCAGATCAGCCAACATGAGTGGGTCCATGTGATAGAGGACCTGACACTCATATTATCAGTTAAGTTACAGCCCTAAACATCCAGGGAAGTCCTTTAAAACTTAAAAGTTAACAGTGGGCCAAAGTTAACAAAATCGCAGAAATGCCATTAAGACTGGATTATAGTGAAATGGCACTCCAGCAACTTTATGAAACTGTGTAGTGTGAATTGACTCTAGTAATTTTCAGTGACTGTTCCATGAAGTTTGACCAGTAATAATGGTGTGAATTCCTCTATCGAATTCTGCCATGTGTCAAGAAAATATGGCCTATGACACAAGAATATCAAATATCATTAACAAGTCATTACATTTTTAATATGCCATATCATATATTCATACACAGGGAAACAATGCAACTACTCCAACTACATACTTAAAAGGATTCATATTCTCACAAAGTTGAATCGAAAAACAAAAACACAAGAAGATAATTTCTCAGTACCTCCCTCTTCATTTGCCTTGTCAAAGACAAATTTTGCAAGCTTGGGAATGACTTCCGTGTCTGTTTCAGACTCAAATGTAAAGCCATGCCGAACTAGCGTTTCTTTTAGGACCTGATAAATTCACAATAAGCAAACATCAACTTCAGCTAATGCATCAAATTTATTGTTTTTTCAAGGTTGAAATATAGAGAAACTAAAAATGAATGTCTCTGTGTGTTTGTGAGTTTGTTTGCATGCTAACAGTGGGACTAATAATTAGAGAAAGGATTTTGATTAGAAGACATGAAGTTGGATGACTTTATGGAGTATACGATTAAAGACTCTGTTACCCTACTACAAGTAATGATGTAAGGCTAGATAGGAACTACCCAACCCCAGTTAGGATCTCACAAGATCAAATCTGAAATCAGAGTTCGAACAAAAGTCCAAATCTGGCTGAAATAGGAGGAAGCCTGAGGTTGGCTGTAGGAGTCTCTGATGGAGCTCAAAGTTTGACCGAATACTCCTCTTGAGGTGCTAAACAAATCCTCAAAAGATGAGACAATTCCGATGGTGGAATTGAGAGTTATGTCGTCCACATGAATTAGGAAACTTTTGACCACTCTTCAGAAACTAGGATTCCTGGCATCGGATGATCCTCAAAATTGGAATGAAGGTCCCTTGTAAACTGTCTAGGTATCCTTCAGAAGATAAGCTTGAACTGCTGGCTGGTTTGGGAGATCTGGACTTCGATCCAAGTTTCCAAAACCCTGACAATGGCTGCAATCGATTCTGATCTCCTTGGCTGTGCTTGAGCCTTGAACTGATCTGTAGGCCGAACTTCAGATCTTCAAATAACTCTCATAACACTCTCTCACAAAGGCTAAACAGAAAATAAGAAAGAAGAAAAGAGAAATCAATCGAGGGTTGAGAAGGAGGAAGAAGAAGGTTAGGTTTTGGGCATCTCACCCCTCAAGTTTAGGCATCTCACCTAGGGCCTCTCACCCAACTGCATCCCATTGTTGCCATAGCAAAATGGCATAGCCATCTCTAGATCATTCTTCATTAACTTGTTGAATTGATTACAATGGTCTCACTTATATCGACTGGGCACAGCCTTACAATTTAGAAACAAGCCTAAAATAGAAACTAACTGATTTTAGCAATTAAATACTAACTTGCTCACTAAGAAACTAACATAAGATCATAAATGACTCTTCTAGAATACTAAACTGACTTTGGCTACTTGTTAACATAAAAAGGAAACAAAAAAGGGACCAAATTACTGTTCACGTGCATCGTTCATGTGAACAGTAAGTTCTGTTTTGAGTTGGCTTGATGAGCCAACATTGGGGCTGGCTAGTCTGATTTGATGGAACCAGCAATCCCCTTCTTTTGCAGGCTTGATCTATATGAGGTAAACCAAAATATATTCCACGCAATAGATTTTTACAAACTAATTATATAAGCAAGAGTCAACCCCCACCCCTTTAAATACAGTTCAAGAAAAACTTGGCAGAGCTTGTAGTGTGAAATGAGAAGGTTCCTTCTCTTGCTCAAATGTAAGAACGCTATCAACTTAGCCATTCGATTCGTTTCACGTGTTTTCCCATTTAAGTTGTGAAGACAAAATCAAAGACATGACTGGAGGACACAAGACAAAAAAGATTCGACTGAGCTTGAGAAGCTGGAGAGGCAAAGAGAAGAATTAGAGAGGAAACTCAAAACTTTGAAGAGAAAGATTTGCATGAATAAAGAACTGTTACAGTTTAAAGAGCAAATGAAGCTCGCACTGCACCAATGTGTTGATAAATGAACAAAAGGCAGAAGCCAAAGAGGACAAAAATCCTGAACTTGTGATCGCTCGCAATCTGGAGATGAGGCAGAAGTACATTTTTATTGAGAACAGTACTTCTCAAACATTCACATAGAAACAAGCAGCATACCAGATCAGTTGGTTAAAATACTACTGAGTCGCACCTCAAAAGACTCAAAAACAACGCTTCTTCAGTAAAATGTAGTGCAATACCAAGTCCGCTAGGTGATGGTCCGTGTTAACTAGATTTGACGAATTTAGAGAACTTCATACAGGGAATTATCCAGACATCTAATGGGTTAACTTTTGCATAAAAAATATCTTCTAACTCTACTACATACATTATAACATATAAGTCCAAGGAAACAATTTAGTTTCCTAGAACTTTGGATCTGAAATTAACTAAACAAAAATGAAGATGCTAAAATTGGTTGATAATGATTCAAAACTAATAATTTTAGGATTCGAAAACGCTTACAATTTCATATCTCTAAAAAGGGGACACAGTACTCATGTGAGAAGATATAAAGGAAAAGAACTAAAGAAAACCTTATCAAACAAGAATAACAGCTCACTGTTAAAGAATGTTGAACAATATAAACTCAATTTATTCATCAATGAGGGCTCCGTTATTAAGGAAGGTTATAGTGAGGATTTGGAAAACCCGAGATTATTTTTAATGAAACACAGGAGTAAGAGTGGCAAGACTTTGACTGACCTGTCCAACCTTGTTAAAACCCATAGCTGTCAAGGTGTCACCTAGGTGTCCAGGCTCTTTCTTGGGTCCAAGGCGACAACACGCCTTGTTGACACAACACAAGTTTACATTGATTTATGTTTATTGCTTTGTCTTTTTTAAGAATATGCTTATATTATGTTCTATAATGTGTGTTATGTTTGTCTTGAATTATTGAACCATTTCGAAAATTGACCCGCTCCGACATATTTTGATGGAGACCTGAATGGGATTTTTTTTTCTAAGGTCTGTGATGATAGCAGAGGGGATGGGCCGATAGGCACGAAGCCCAGGATTGATCTCATATGGGGGTGTGGGGGTGGGGGGGCGTAGCCCCCAAGCGGTACAGTACCAGCCGTGACCCATTGGATGAATCTGACTTGAAAGAATATATATATATATATGTACTATTGTCTAGTTGAGAAAGCAAGTGAGATTTGGGGATTTTCGAGTTAAGGTTTCTGGGTGGGTTTTCCACTGTAAATTTGGGTGTTCTTGAGAGATCTCTTTAATCTTTCTTCCATCATATAGTGAATAATCTTCTTCGCCTGAGGACGTAAAGCATCGCATTGGTGTGTGAACCTCATTATATTTTTGTGTAATCTTGTTTGAATCTGTTCATTTTCTTTGTATTTGTTAGTGTTTGCTGTAACACTTTGTTTATTATATATAGATTCCTCGAATTAGGTCATTACAAGCATAATAATATCATATTGCATTGACACGTCCTGTATGTTTCATATAAACATAATTTTATAAAGTTATCATGTTATATTACACAAAGTCATATATTCCATGACTAGGGTGCCTGGTCGCGTTGACTACTATGTTAAAACCATCTCCAACAAGAGCACTTGTACGAGAGTCAGGTTTGGACAAAGAACAATTTTCTGAATTATGGTCTCAACTATAATCCAAGTTGGATCATGTTTGGACAACTTCAACCACTTTCTTCAATATTTGAGATACTTCATTGAAGGTGATTAGTGTGCTGTCCTATGTGGCTTTATTGTTTCCTAACCCAGCTAATCTTTTATCTCCATCTATCCATCAACTAAAATAACTTGTTAGTCCCACTACCTCTTTGGGTAAAGAATCAGTTTTTTTTTTTTTCCTTAACCATTTAACTATAATTTCTCCTAGTTTTGCCACATCCATCTCAACATCCTCATCTCCACTACACTAAGTTATTGCATGACGCTTCTTGACTACCCAACATTTTGCACCTTACATCATAGCCAATCGTATGACTGTCCCATAAAATTTTCTCTTGAAGTTTTAAAGGAATACTGATGGAGGGCCTCTAGAGAAGAAGGGTAAGATCAGGGTAGTAGGGGGAAGAATGGAATCAAACAAAGCACAAATCCAACTAATTCTCGTTCAAAAAATCAAATCACTTTATTGTGTCTAACAATTACAGCCAAGATATAGGGAAAATAAAGACATAAATTTGGAACCAACAAAAACACAAAACTAGCCTAAACTAAGAAGCAAAACATAAAAGGAAACAAGCTCTAGACCGACTCTAGCTCCTACGTTCAAGTCTGAAAAATAAAAGATAAACTACTAATTTATTTCCAAGTTCCAACCCTTGTTGGACCAAAACCTTGGGCTGGACCGGTTCTTCTTGGCTCTTGACTTCCAAAGCCAGTCATGCTAGTCCAACCAGGTAAGTGTAGCCAAGTCTGCATTAAATATGTTGATCACACCACACTCCAGATACACCTCTCCACTTCATCCATCATATTTTAATTATCTGTGAAACATCAATCTTTATATCATCTTCTTTATTTATGATTGAAACCAAATACCTAAATTAATCATTTTGTGGAATCTCCCTATTATCAAAATTTACCACCTAATTATCCATCCTGGTGTAGCAAAAGTTACACACCATATACTCCATCTTCGTCTACTTATCTTTAAGCTTTTTTTATTCCAAAGTTGATCTCCTAACTCCAAATTGGTGTTAATCACTGTTTTTGTCTCATCCACCAAAACAATATCATCAGCAAAAGCATATACTAAGGAACTAAGGAACCTTATTTTAAATGTCTCTAGTTAAATCATCTATGATTGCTCAAACAAATAAGGGCTTAAATTTGATCCTTGATGTAACCCAATTGTAATTGAGAATTCACTACCTTAACCCTCCATAGTTCTTCTACGCTAATCACCACAATATCATACAAATCTTTAATTATGTCCACATATCTACTTGAAACACTTTTCTTCTCTATAATTGCTAGATCAACTCTTTAGGAACTCTGTCATAAGATTTTTATAGGCCAATAAATGCTATATAGAGATCCTTCTTGCAATCTCTAAATCTTTCCATAAGTCTCCCAAGTAGGTAAATAGTTTTTGTCATGGATCTTCTTGGCATAAAACCAAAATTGATTCTTTGTAACTAGTTTCTTGTCTCAAGTGGGTTTAAATAAACCTCTCCCATAGTATTATAGTATGTTTCATTAGTTTTATGCCCCTAAAGTTATTGCAAGCCTTGTTTCAAGAGACTAAAAAGAGAAGGCCGCATAGAAGATGTTCTATGCCTATGTAAATACATTAAAAATATATGTTATGATGACTTAAATAAAGTTCCATATCAAAACAGGATCCCTATGGCCAACTCCATTCCATTGAAATTGGGCTTAGTTGAGTGGTGTTGAGTATTATACGTTACTATTAATCAATTTACAAGAACATCGACTACTGCTATACTGAATCAAATGCCAAGCAAACTGACTCTTTTAATTGCAATCATTTTGAATGCAACATTAAAGGATATATGCCTGTTAGTGCATATTTCCAAGTGCTACATGTTGTGCAGGCCATAGGAATCTATAAAGACTCAGAAATACATGATGAAGGTAAGTTAAATAATATCTTTGTGAAAACCACCCATAAAAGTTATTGACATCCAGTCATTCCATAAATCAAGATTATAGTGTGCACCATCCTTCACCTCCTAAGCAGTTTATGCCCTGAAAACCATATATATATATATATATATATATACCTACAAAAGTATTAAACTTGAAAGTATCATCTTTGTTCACAGGCTAAGAGACAAAAGTCTTACAAAGAAATAAAGGTCAGAAAGGATAAATAAAACATGTGAAGCATGATATACTCCCAACTTTCCCAGATTATTTAGTCATACTACCAATAATAAAAGTATAATCGAGCCTTGGGAGTACCAGTTAGAAACTCCAATAATTCATATGAGAGTTTTAAAGGTTGAAGTAAAAAATGTAAGATTTTAGATGCATCCTCATATTTTTATTTTTTTTTTAACCACTAATATTACTATAAAATATAACCAAGAATACAACTAACGAGAGGGATGAAAGATGAGATGCATTTACAAGGCAGTTCTGGAACAAGAGGAAAGGGAACAACAGACAGAATCAGTCTACCTCGTAGTTGGTAACAACACCATTATGAACAACCAAGAATTCGTTTCCAGGGCCGGAAGATTGAGGATGACTGTTCCTCGGCGCTGGCTCACCATGAGTTGCCCAGCGGGTGTGTGCAATTCCAGCATGAATAGGAAACAACTCCTCCAAATTCAAATCCGTAGCAGAAACCTCTGTAAGCATAAACGTTTATTTTATTTCCGCTGCATTATCATCAACCTAAACTCCACGGCTGAACTCTCAGTCAATTCAAAACATTAATGATGCAACCACGTTTGACCAAAGTCAACTAAGTATACACCAAGAAACTCCAACACTGGTTGAGGAGAGGGTATATCCCCAGAAACGAAAAAGCTCTAAAAACCAGAAAATTCAGCATTACCCAAGTAAGGGAAAAATAAAAAGAATCAAGTAAAGTCATAGGCTGGAAACATCAAATTTATAAAAACACAAGATTAGAAAACTATGATCTAATCAGAAATTCCTCTCTGAAACGACTAACAGAAGAGAAACCAAACTCCATTAAACAACAAAAGTTGGCGACATACGATCCGCAAAAACAAATCAGAAACCTAACAACAGAAAAATAATAACAAACAAGAATAAACCAAGAGAAACCAGACTCCACCCAAGTGTAGTCAAAAGTGGTTACCTTCGTAAACAGATTTAACGAGTTTCTCAATGTTGCCCTCTTGACGGAAAACAAGAGGTCGCAGGGAGTTAGAATGAATTATGGATTGATCCACGGAAATCGAAGCGAGATCTGAGGAATCGATACAAACCCCAGAAGAATCATAGCCTCTGTACTCCAAACGCCTCAACCCATTGAAAAGAACCTCCAGAATGTATCTTCTCTCTCTGTGCACATTGAAATTCAAATACGCGAAGATCCCACACATTTTCTGTTTCTTTTGTTCACCCTATGCTCACTTTCACAATTGTGAGAGCAACAGAAGAAGCGATCGGAGAATGGGGAAGTTTGGGGGAAGAGAAAGAGAGGGTGAGTAGTCGTCTGGAGGGAGCCGGTTTCTTTTTCAGTTTTCTGTTCGTTTCTCGGATTTGGAGCTTTTAAATAGGGGAAATATTTTTTTATCAAAAAAAAACAAAAGCGGAATTATTTTCCGTCCAAATAAATAATATAAAATGACTTAAATATCCTTCTTGCGTTGACAGCCTCGTCGACTTTTGGATTTTTTTTTTTTTTTTTTTTTACATAAATACGCTGTGCATTGGCGGCAGAGCATGTTTCTCACAGACCCGTTTGGTTGCAATGAGGATTTGGAAGGGAAAAAAAGTGAAATTTTCATATTTTTAAAAGAAATATTTATAATCATTATCCCATTAAATTATATAAGTTACTTAATTTTTTAATTATATTTAATAATAATATATTTTACATATTATAACAAAGGATTTTAAATGCAAAGTAAAGGAAAATTTTATAACAAAATGTAAAATAATTTGAAATTAATGATGAAGTTACATGAGTAATTATTACATATATTTCTTTTTTAAATATGAAAATTTCACTACTCTTCTCTTTAATTCTCCTTACAACCAAACACAGCCACAAGGATTCAAATCCTCTCCAACTATTGGACATTCAGTGCAAATAAATGGAAGGACCCATGCATAAATCAACATATGGGCGCACTTGAATATTTATAAAATGTAAAAATTTGCAGTATTGGTAAACCTATCAATATGTTAACCAAGACAAGTTAAAAATATAACTAGGGTCCAACTGAAGTCTCACTTTGTGGGATCTTTGCATCAAAATAAAAACCTCCAACTAAAGTAGTCTAGGAGGCAGATTCCCTTCACCTATCCAAGCTTTCATGGAGGGGTCAGAATATCTGAAAATAGTGGGGGTATTATCTTTTCTTTTTTTCTTTCTTTTGAAAAACAATGGGAATATTATTGATTTCATACCATAGGGTAGAGCATTTATAGCTTTACATAAGTACTTTACCTCTACACTTAGTAAAAAAATATATATCATTTTCCTTATTGAAGGTGTTAATTTAGAATTGAGATTCAAACTAAAGCTAGCCATTTCAAAATAAATTGAATAAAATGAAAACATTCGATTTGGTTTTAGTTTTAACTATGAGATATTTTTATTGTTTTTGATTCATTTTTATTGTTTAGATTCCTTTTAATATTTAATTCAATGAATATGATAAATTTTGTTCCCTTTTTTAAAAAAAAAAAAAAAATTGATGAATTATGACAATTTTTTTTGTTATCAAGGCAAAGATGTAAAACTTACCTAAACATTTTAAAATAGGGCCCAAATCAGATACAATCGGGTCAAAATCAAATAGTGAACCAAATGTTGAACCTAATAAGAAAAAGAAAAAGAAAAAACTAATATCGAACAATACCCATTCTATATTGGTATGGAAAAAGGTTCTTTTTGAATTTTGATTTGATTTGATTTTGA
The DNA here is from genome assembly GCF_013358625.1 of Macadamia integrifolia. Taxonomy (NCBI): domain Eukaryota; kingdom Viridiplantae; phylum Streptophyta; class Magnoliopsida; order Proteales; family Proteaceae; genus Macadamia; species Macadamia integrifolia. Next base: position 15,660,876 of record NC_056565.1, read on the forward strand.
ATTCCACATATTTTATATTGAACTGAACCAAAATCAAACTAGTTGACACCTTTGATCAAGTACTCATTTGGAAAATTGATGGCTTGAATAAGTGGGAAATAGATAAACCAAATATGAAATATAGAGACTATCTCAATATGGTCTCTCTTGCAAGGACTTTTCCCCTTACATTTTTCAACAATTTATATATTTGTTGTCAATGAAATTTGTGTCACTCATAAACCTTCCATTTAGTTGCAAGTAGAGGGAAAGGATAGTTTTAACGGAAAAAAGTAAATTTCTATAATCAAGAGTATGTGCTTAATGTATCTATAGAATATAATATAATTATATCCGATAACTTTATATTTTAGATACAATTTTATTTTACTTTTTTATTATTTATTTATTTATTTATTTTTAAGCTAATATTAGACAACCTATGGGTCACAACACATACAAGTGTTGGGGAGTGTGCAGGGGTGGGGACTAAGGGCTCAAGGTTGTTGGATGCATTGATGGAGGGATGTCTTCATCTTGATGCAAGCCCCTATTAATGTGTGCCCATGGGTACTAGGGCACTGAAGATGCTAGTGCACACATTCTCATCGATCCCATGCATTGATGTTTTCTATGTCAATAGGACAAATTTTTTTTTTTTTGCGCCAACAAGACAATTCTTTGCGCATAACAAAATAATAATTTCACTGATTGAACCAATGCCAATCAATTTACTTTTGCTTTCAATAGCAAAAAAATAATTAGCTATCAACATATTGATATAAATGTCTCGTAGATTATTATGTGCTTGAAACTCACCATAAGTCAACTATAATGAGGAAATTATATCGACAAAATTTTCACTAAAGCTAAATTTTCATGTAACATATTTCTAAGGTTGTGTATAATAGCTTGATGGGTTGGGAGAGAAATTCAACTCCATATTAAAATGTATTAAGAGAGTAATTCTTCTGGATGAGTCACCTAGATAGCTATTTAAGGAGGTGCCAATTTAACCAGTCCTATATTTTGTGGACTCGAAGGTCTCTTAATCACCATTAACTTGAAATGAAATTTATCAAGTTTTTTTTTTTTTTGTTGTGATGGAATGAAATTTACCAAGTGATAAAATAAAACCCTAGAAAACCAGGGCTTCATAAGGGCAATTTAGTTTGGAACAGGATATTTTGGGTTTCAAGCCCAGCTCATTCAACATGGGCCAGTGCTAACGAGATGGGCCAAGGGTTTCCCGCTACCCTTACAGAGGCTAAAGTGCCGCAAAACCCTACGATTGATCGGTTCGAATGTGCATTTCTGTTCACGAGGTTTTCTTCGAATTTGCTGCAGGCAATCCGATCTTCACGGCTTCATTTCGTCTTCTCCTTTCATTTGACACAAGTTATCTTTCCTTGTTTTCAGAGCCATTGATCGTCGATTATGTGAGTGCAATTGAAGGAGAAAAAGAGAAAGGCCCGATCTTCCAGTATCGTTTTCCCTGTATAGCACCAACGGACTGTAAAGTTCTCTTCACTTCCGTTTTTCACAGTTGACATCTGCCTTTCTGGGTTTTTCTTTCTTGCATCTTTGCAAGATTGTGAACTTTTATTTGAAATTCAACGTTGGAATTGAAATATAATAGTCTTTTGGCTGATTTTTCAGGTGGGCAGATGGCTTTTGCTAGAAGTGCAAAATCCTCTTTTGGATTTCTCCTTAACCGGATTAAATATTCCATGCATTCCGGTCATTGTTACTGTTCATCGGCACATAGAGAGGCTTACATTGCTGGAGTTATACGAACCAAAAGCTTGTTTACTTCTCAATCTGCTTCTCCTTCTCCACACAAATCGTTTAAGAGAAGTTTCAGTGGCGGAGTTCCTGCTTCGGAACAGATGAATCTTATCAAACTATTGAGGGAAAGAACTAGTGCTCCAATAAAAGCTGTCAAATCTGCTCTTGTTGATTCCAATTGGGACATCGGTAGATATATTAATATGCTTCATCTCCTTTAGATTTGTTTCTCTTAAGTTCATGCTCTTCATCTTAAAGTAATTGTTGGTTATGCAGAGGCTGCCCAAAAGGACCTGAGGAAAAGGGGTGTAGTTCTTGCATCCAAAAAGTCTTCCCGAACTGCTACTGAGGGTTTACTTGCTCTAGCTCAGACTGAAAACAAAGCAGCTATTATTGAACTTAATTGTGAGACGGACTTTGTTGCAAGAAATGAAATATTCCAGTGCTTGGTTAGTATGAGTTCTTTCTCTTTCGAGTTTGATTCTGAAACTTCGTTATGAATCTGTTAGGATGAAAGCTTGGATTTTAGAATTCTATGAAATTTTACATGCATCAGTAAATCATGGAAACTTAGTGAATCAAAAAATGAGAGCCAGTTGGTTTATTGAGACTTTAACCGGGTAGGGGAAATGTAGGGAGGGTATTCCTTTGTAGAAAGTTGGGACCAGTGACCATTTCAGGCATTGCTTGTCCATTCTAGGTGCTTTCTCTTTAGCATTTGAAAGGGTTCAGCTCACTGTGACTAACATTCTTTGATTCTTTAATATCCTTTTCCATTTTAACTGACAGGTGTTCTTTTTCTTTTTCAGTAACTGTTTCATGAATTCTTATTCCTGTAGGCTTTGTCTTTGGCGAGGATAGCTTTGTCAGTTGACTGTTCTGCCGAACAAGTCTCTACAGCCATTCCCATTGGATCTGAATACTTGGAGGTGAGACTTTTGCATAATTACAAATTTGTTTTTGTATGTGGCCCATAAAGTGCTCAGATATTTTACATCAGATAGCTTGTATGATCGTTCAATCCCTCTACTCTCTGCCCTCCAAATTACAGTTGCCTGGCATACCAGGAGCAGCTTGCTACAACTAACACCAACTAACATACAAAAACGCCAGTGGACACACAAATACACCAGGAATTTGATTGATGAAAAATTTGACTTCAGCCTTTGGTTCTGTGGTGATTCAGAAGGCTGCCTGATGTGGTGACTCAGTAGGTTCCTGATGGTGCTTTTAGGAAACCCTTGATGATGATTTCAAGGTTGGGGTGGTGGTGATTCCAGCCCTACAGAGTGACTCCTAATCACATCCTCTTTTCTGTTGTTTCTTTTATTGTTTTTTCTTTCCCATAGTTGAATATCAGTTTCAGTTCATCGAGTTATCTGGTTTTCTTTCAATTTTGTTCTATTTCTATTCCTTTGATCCTGTCACAAGCTGATCTCCCATTGGCATATACCGGCTCGAGGTTAGTTTTGCATTACGTTGGTTCTCTCTTTGTAATGTAGGACTAGATTGGACACCCAACTAGACCCAAAACTGCAGGAACTTTTAGACCAAAGAACAACCAAACCCAGCAGCAAACATATAGCAGAAAATCAGACTTCCACAACAAACCAGAATTGACAATCGATCTCAATGAACAGTAACACATAATCGAAATAATTCAGAAACAGTCTTAGGACTAAACCAGGAACTTTAATAACAATATGAGATATCCATTAGGTTCAGATCAACAGATGCTAACAGTCCAGAAGTTCACAGCAACACAGAACAGAAATTAGAACTCAAATCTAGACAGCAGGTTTAGAAATCTGGTAATCGATCCTAACACTTCAGGAACTTCAATAGAGCAGTATTGAGGAACTAATAAGCACACCTAATGATGCGGATTCGGATTCCAAGGATTGAAATCGGATCGCTTAGTGCCCACTAAATAACCAAATAGTTCACTCTAGACAAACCAGGGGCAATATTGTAAATTTCTGGTACAATTTAGGAGCTTTATAGAGTGAAATAATTGACTAAGGACTTATCAGGAATTAATCCCAAAGAGAAGGATCAATTATGGAAATAAAAATAGTGGTGGGGTTAAACAGAAATAAAACCCAAGAATGAAGGGTAATTCAGCAAACTAGTAAAGAAGGAGAGTGTATTAATAAAGAATTTAAAGTTAGAGGGCTTATCTGTTTAAAGGAGGGTGTATTAATAAAGAACTTAATAACAACAATTGTTTATTTAAAACCCATAGGAGAACCTTTCTTCTTCTTCACGATAGAACACAAAACGGTAACCCAAGGTAGACCTTCAAAGGAGAGAACTCACTCAAGACTGAGTTGTTGGATTTGCAAGTTTAGGACAAGGATCGAAACCTCAAGCCCTATCGGATGCACGTGACAACCAGCAGTGATAGACTCCACCAGCAGGATCTAATTTGTTCTGCAACTCAGTCCATCGCAGGTACAAAACCAGATCTGAACTTATGGTCAGAGCTTCCGATAGAGACCAAACTTGGTCTTGGATCTGTGTATGGTGAGTCGTTTCTTTTGTAGGAATGAGTTCGAAAAATCTTGAACTGGTCTGGTGGGTATTTGTAGAGATCGAGCCCTTGTTTGGGACTGCAACTACCGCCAGAAACAGGGGCAGCAGCTAGATGTAATAAACAGAAATAAAAACAAGGAAGATGATGGAGTCAAAGAGGAAAGGGAAGGTAATAACAGTCAAAACCAAAAAAAATTTTCAACCAAATTTCTATTCATCAAGTCTAAAAAAAATGAACTTCTCCATCATTTACATGTCCAATATAAAGGAAAAAAATCAAAAAAATTAATGGCAACTAACTTAAAATGGAAACTAATCTAAAATTAGAAACTAATTAATTTCAAAGAAATTGTTTCTAAAACAAAAGAAAATCAAATCAAAGATTTTTCTTTCCTAAGTCCATCGTGCAATTGCATCACCTAATTAATGATTATAAGTCCTAGTCCATTGGAGAACAAAAATAGCAGTCAATATTCAACACAGATTTAAAAACAGAAATCAAATTCTGGGCAGAGAACCTATCGGCTAGAATTAGGAGAACCCAGAAAACACACCAGAAAATGGTCTGATCAGCACAAAACTGGGATCGAGTTCCCTTCTGGTTCAGCCTAACACTTGATCAAAATCTCAGGTCCATCCGGTGGTCAAAACTTCCCAAAAAAAAGAGGCCGACAGTGAAGAAGAGCAGAGAAAGCAATCCAGAATTTCTGCAGAATGTTTAGACCACTTACCTGAACTGCTGAAGAAGAGAATCCAATAAGAAAACCAGATAACAAAGAGACCCACTCGGACTTCTCGCCGTAGAGTGTCGATCGGATCACACACCAATCCCTAACCCTTGATCAAACACAAAGGTACAGCCATGGAGAAAACCCAGCAGCAACAACATGAAGCCTTTCTTTTTTTTAATTGTCAAAATCGTCTCTCTACTAATGAGAGCTCTCCTTTATTTATAATAATGATGGGATTACAAGAATAGAAACTAACTCTAGTTTCCAAAAACTGAAATAGGAAACTAAAGAAAATAGAAACTCTTCTAGTTACTAAAACTGGAAATAGAAACTAGGTATTACAAGTACTGAAATTAGAAGCTAACTAAGTACTGAATTTGGAAACTAAATAATGCTGAAATTAGAAACTAAATAAACCCCATCAAGTCAACCTAAAAGGGGAACTAATAAAAAAGGAAACTAACTAGCAATCCTGTACTCAATCTTAGAGCTCCTCTTTTAGACCCATAAAAGTGGCCCAATAGACTCCAAACGACATGGATTGAAGGCTCAACACATATACAACCCAACCCTAGGCTTATTCCTAATAAAACAAGCCTATTTTGGTTTTTAATCTGCATCACTTTGTCTTTGAACAAAATGAAAATTACTTCAACTTTTCAGCTGCTTGACACTTTTGGACCAAACGATGGTGTAACAAAAGGATACTGCCCATATTGATCCTACATATACTCCAACACATTTTGTTTTGGTCAGTTTTGGTTCCCTACACTTGATCTATTCTCCTTTCTTCACACACCCCCTATTTCCTGCTTTAATAAAATTTTTGGCATGCAAAGAAAATTTTATTATGAAGAGGGTAAAGAAGCAGGATGTTGTGGATATCTTGTCTGTGGGCAGGGTGTATGAAAAAAGAAAAAAAAGAAAATGCTGTTCAGCAATACAAAGAACTAACTTATCTCTTAGCTGGTAGATCCTGGATGACCTCCAACCTTTGTAACTACAACAAAGTGGAAATGAACGCAAAAATAGATTTGTTTTTTTGTTTTTATTTTAAAAATATTGCTCTGCAAACAGAAAGGGGCCCTGAATACCAGAGATTGTACATCAGTAGAAGAGAAGATGCAAAAAACTCTGCCACTTGACAACCACTGATTTTGGTTGTCATGATCCAAAGCTGAACAATAGCTGTTTTGGAAAAAAGAATAAGTTTCACAGTTCTTTCCGAAAGGAAAAATTTGTCTCATTGCTTTGCATGATAGTGGAAACCTAAAAAGAGTGATTGACCTTTTCTACATCTCTATAACTTTATCGTTAAGGATCAGTTGTTTCTCTACTTCAATTTACCCCAACAGATAGCGAACGGTGTCCCTTTTTTTGGTGGATTTTTCTACAATAGTTGAACTTATTTTTAGAGACCAGCCAGGCCATGCCTCATTTTGTTCCACTATACTACGCTAGAAATAGCTCCGCTTTTGTGCTGCTTTAACCTAGTCTTGCTCTCTCTTACCTGGTGTAGATTCAGTTTTTTTCCTGTCAATTCAATCAGTTTAATTCTCAGTTGAATCTATGGCAGTAATAACTGAACCGAGCGCTTCAGGCTGGAGTCAGACGTGGTTTACAGTTTGCCCAAAGGCACAGCTGATAAAAATCGTTGCTTTGGACAATGCATTTGCAGAAGGCCTAGTTTTTTTTATTCTCTTTACTTAGTTGCTGATTCAGCAAATACCCTTGCTTTCTACCCCCTCTCCTCTTACTGCCTACTGGTTAGTCAATCTCTCTCTTTCCCTATGGGTAATTGCAATTACGTACCTTGTCAACTACAGCTTGGTTTTTGGAGGACTGTCCATCTCTCTCTCTCTCTCTCTCTCTCTCTCCTGGCTTTTGTGGCTTAGCTCGCTTCGGTGGGTAAACTCCTTTCCAGTTAGAATAAAGATTCTTCCGTAGATCTTTTGAGAGATGCCACTGTATCTCTCTCTAAAATTTGCAATGATGTCAGAGATGATAAGCCTCTCCGCCTTCTTTATACATGTACAAGAGCCGATCAAGAATTTGCTACGGACACAACTTGTTCTGGACTGGGCTGTGCCCGGCCTGATGTAGTTCAAATATGAGCACAATTTTCTCATGGGCTGGTTGAGTTGCGCCACTCCCTTCCAGTATTTACATTGTTTTGATAAGTCCTGGTCCACCTTCAATTTGTTGTCTAGGGCCATATTCCACACAAACCGATCTCCAGGTCAAGATAGCTAGGTAGGAAAGGTCTTTTATTTATGTTAATATTTTCTCTACTATCTCTTTTCTGTCATTAGTTGGGATTCCCTACTCTCATGGAGCTGAAGTCCCAATAAGAGTAAGTAAATAGAAAACTAAAAAGAGAGATGATTCTGTTGGAGTCGTAATTCCTTTGCTAACACTTTTGCCAGCGTCTGTTCTTTTATGCAGTGCTTGAAGATAAATTTAGATCATCCAAAACTAAGTGGGGAAACAACAGTGCAAAGTGCAATTACTGAAGTGGCTGCAATAATGGGCGAGAATGTGACACTTAGAAGGGGGTTTCAAATGTCCTCATCTGCGCATGGTGTTGTTTCTTCCTACCTTCATTCCAGTCCCCAACCAGGTATTGCAGTTTCTGAGAAGCTTTACCATATTTTGAGCAGATGAGTGGGTTTACTTTTTGACAAAAAATGGTCACATATCTAGTTGTGGGTGAGAGGCTGGAGCTGATAAATTGTTTCATATTTCCGAAGTGCCATTATTGCGTAGAGGTTGCCAAACTTGTTTGATATGGATGCAGGTTTGGGTCGTATTGCTGGAGTTCTGACTCTAGAAGTGGAGGATGATAATGCGCAATTGGATGCTCTCCAGGAAGTTGGTTCACAGCTGGCAATGCATATAGTGGCAGCAAAGCCATTGTTCTTGTCTAAGGAACTTGTTTCCAATGAAGCAATAGAGAGTGAGCGTGACATATTGAAATCTCAGGTATTATGTGATGCAATCTTGCCATGTGTTTTTGATTAATCATGTTCCGGTGTAATAATTGGGGAAGGTAACTCAGGATAGATTGATATTAGTTAATTTTAAGAAACAGTGTAGCAGCATTGGGTGTGACCACTTTGCTTAGCCAGATGAGTGGCACCTACTTCAGGATCTAGTTGGCTGCTGGGTGAGAGGAGGCTTATCAGAGGTGGCAACGGAATTGGAGAGGAAGCTTCTTTTGGAATACAACAACAACAACAACAACAGCAACAACAACAACAACAACAACTCAACCTTATCCCAACTAAATGGGGTTGGGTACACATGGATCCGTGCAATGACAAATAAAAAAAAAAAAAAACAATGATAATAATAAAGAAAGGGACAAAGCAACTCAACAATAACTTAATGAAATCTACCTAAATGGGGTTGGCTACATGTATCCTCCTTTTTGAATATTAATTTTTTAAAAGAAAAATCTTCTGAAATATACAGTAAGACGTCTTGTAGTCATATGGTTACAGTCATTTGTTTGAGCTAAGAGATCTAATGCATGTGTGATGAGGTTAAATTGGCTGTAAACAAAGACTAGAAGACCAGTCAGAATACCAGAACTGCAGTGAGCTGAAACTGAGAAACTTTTGGCGGAAAACAGTGAGAGTGATATCTCATAGTCCACTAAACCAAATGGGGCTGAAATTATGGTCGAAGGAAGGTCCTAATAGGTGGATTATATGTCTAGAATATCAAGGCAAACTGATGGTTAGACTGAGCCAGAAAATAGAATCTTACCAGGGTGACAGTAGCAAAGACTAGAAACCAACCGAAGAGAAAGAAGAAGAGAATGAGAAAGGAGGAGATAAGACTCCAAGAGAGCTGCAGAATCATAGTACTTGCAGCCCCCCCCCCCCCCAACCTGCACAACCGCTATTATTTTTAACCAGAGAGTTACATCCAAATAACGCAAGTAGTTCCTTGGTCGAAGGTAGTGTGGGTGAGAGAGAAGACAATATCAAAAAGGGGGGCATCCAATGACTGGATTGGTTGGACTGAAGGCATGAAGTTCCTGCAACTAGAATGGAGTAAAACAAGAACCGTAGACTAGGAAAACTGAAGAAACACCTACAGAAAAGTGAGTAATAGCAGCAAATAAAAGACGAATAAGATTATTAAGACACAAGAAGGTATAGAAATCACCCAGTGATAGGCCACGATAGATTGAAGGTGCTTGCTGGAATCAACTGAACAGTGAAAGGGGGAAGAAGAAAGGGGGATATGACTTGGTATCACCACCAACCAACCTAGGTTCTGCAACTGAGTCAGCACAGTAGAACAGTCTCACCAGAGCGCATTAGTTCATTCACCAAAATTTTGGGCATCATGTCCCCTCCTCTTTATTTATAATAAGCAGCCAACCAGCTACAAAAATAGTTAACCCTGTTATGCTTGGGGAGTTGCTTGGCTGCCAAGATAGTTAGGATCTTTTATAAGAAGATCCACTGCTATTACAAAAGAGTACAAAAAATAAGAACTTGCTAAAATAAAAAAGGACTCTAGTTGCTATTACTATAAGTAAGAGTCTTCTACGTGAATAGAAACTGAAACAAAATGGAAACTAAATAAATTATCAACTATGGAAGATTGTAGCAGCTTCACGCCTAGCTGTCCTTGGCGGGGCTCACATCAGCAACTTCTAGACACAATATAATAACCCAAACAGGACCCACGTGTGCTAGCCTAAGGTTGGTCCAAGTTAGGACCAGAACCAGAACCATGTCTAAATTTATGAGCCAGGTTCTGGTCTGGAACCATAGCAAAGGTCTGTTGGCCCTTCTTCCTACGTGTGTATACCCTTAGCTCTGCATCAATGTCCTGAAACCTGCATGTTGAATGCATGGTCTTCTTTTATGATTTATACTAGCTTTCAGAAAGTCATCATCCATCAATAATAATCAGTCTAGAAATGCATTTTGTTACATTGATTTTTATAGATATGCAATGACATCCTAATATTTGATTATGTTGTGGAGGATTCAAAGTGTTACAGTATTGAAATGCATGATAGCCAGAAATAATAGGAAACCTTGGAAGAACATGTCAGACCAGAACTCAGATAGTTACGTGTTCTGCAAAAGTTTGGCTGAGAGAGTGTCTTACTTTTTCACCTATTTAGCAAAAGCGTTTGTTTGTTTGTTTTGTTTTGTTTTGTTTTGTTTTGTTTTTTTTTTTTCCCTCCAGTTTTTCTGCGGCTGTGCTCTACGATCAGCTCAACCACAGGCTGGTTGCAAATCAGGTGGTCTATGAGCAGCTTGACCACCGGAAAGAGTGGTCTACAATCAGTTAGCTCAGCTGTTGCTTGGTTGGGAAAGCTAAGGGCATAGGGTTTGGTTAAATGGTTGCTTCAGTTTGCAGGGAAAATGCCCTGAAAACCGGTTTCCGGTTTATTCCAGTTTACATTGTCACTTACAACCTTAATGTGATCATGTGGTTTTAGAAGATGATTAGTCTAAGTAAATAATATAGCCTTTTTCTTTCCCTCCTTTTTTGGGGCTGGAAATTACCTACAGGGAGAAAAAAATTATTTAAAGAATGCCACTGTATTTATGTGCCATACTGATTTTTTTTTTTGAAAAGTGTATTTGTTTGTTATGAAAGTTATATTTTCCATTATTCTTCAGGCAGAATCATCAGGGAAACCTCAAATGGCCATAGAAAAAATGGTGGAAGGTCGTTTGCGGAAGTACTTTGAGGATGTAGTCTTCATGGAGCAGAAGTTTGTTGTGAATGACACAATCAACGTCAAGGTATGTCAGATGATGTCCCAGGTATTTGGAATTCTATTTATTAATTTACCTTGTCTGTCAGGGTGAGGGGGGTGGGGGAGAAGAAAGGAAGTTATTTGTTTCTTCGTTGCATGCCCCCCTGTAACCATTTGGTTTTGAATTACCCTAGGAATTATCCATTATGTCTGTCGGCCATGCTTTTATCCTTGGATATTAAATGACTAACCTAGCATATTTAAAAGTTTTCGCTAAATGATAGGTGATGGCCGGAGAATCCTAGATTTCTTCATTATTTTGCATAGTTGACAAAAATCATCTGGTTTAGTCAATTTAATGTGTGGGCTTTGTTGTTTTCCATATTTTTGGAAAGATAAAATTATATTTGCAATTGATGACTTTTTATATGATAAGTATGACTGCTATAAACCTAGTGACTGCCGATTGACTCATGTTGAGTCATTCTCCAAAGGGAATGCTCCAACTTTGGGAACCACTATCCTTCAGTTGCAGGTATGGATTTTCCCAGATGGGAGCATTACCTGAGATTTCTATGGGTATGCGACGCCTTTATGGGTGGTAATCACATAGACATTCTATCAACTAGGCAATCTTTAGCTATTGAGTGGAAGCTACAAGCCTACAACTAGAAGTCTAAGGAAGTCCTGCTAAAGGCCGGGATGATTAGATTGCAGCTTCTGGGCCATTAACATTTTTTGGGTTGTGGGGTTGATATTTTTGAGGTTACAAGTATGATGTTAGGTACCTGTTACAGCACAAACATACAGGCTTTATACAGGGAAATTTTGATTGATGACTTTTTCATATCTCTGCAGTCACTGCTAAGTGATCTTTCTAAGAAAGTCGGGTCGCCCGTGAAGATAGGAAATTTTTTCAGAATGGAAGTTGGAGAAGGAATTCAGAGGTATATTCTATTCTCTCACTTTCTTTTCCTCTTTATGTTTTTGATTAATATAAATATAATGGTGTAGTTATTGCAAGACTGAGTCAAAGAAGAGAAACCTCACTCATCCTTTGTTTTGTTCCAAGCGGTTTAATATTTATTTAAGTCTGAATTTTGTGATGTAAGTTTATAGGCCTGAAGTTTATCTTTGCATTTGCTGGCGTACGATTGCACCGATGATGCTAGAAAGACCACCATTTTTGTACTGACCTTATCTGCTTGTGCTTAGTTTTTGTAGAATTAGTACTGGAGTCTAAACCCTGAGTCAGGTTTCAAAACCCCAGCCCAAAGGTAGGATCATAGGTTATCACAAACAACCAGGATATTTAGAATAATGATATCTCACAATCTAATCAATGGATGTTGATGAAATCCAGGTCGATTAAGGCTTTATATGAGGATGAAATAACCCCAAAATATGGTGACGATCCAACACTCTGATTGTAAACTGTGGATAGATCTCAGAAATAGCAAGTATGAGTCCCAAAATTCTGGGAACTATGAGAACGGCAGATCAGTGGTTTGGATGTAGACCAAACCTTGGTCGAACCACCCTGCTGGACTGGTGAATATCTCCTCCAAATTTCAGACCAATCTAAGGGTTAGAATTCCCTTGAATGAAGGAATCAACTTCCCAGCCAAAACACCCAAAAACAGGGGTGCCGCCAGCCACTATATACAGCCAAATTTGATATAAAAAAATTCCGGAATGTATCAACAGATCAGGTATGTGTTCAGCAGATAATATTGATTGAATCTCACAGAAAATTCTAAGCAGTGGCTATACTGACCTGGTGTCACAGGGAAGGAGAAAAGGATTAAGAGAAAGGAAAGAAGATCAGATCTCCCACCTGATCACCCTCAGAATCCCACTGAGGTTGCTGCTGTCTGCCACAGTAGCTCTGTTTCTCACAGCAGCATTGAAGCAATGCTCACATTCATTCATCATAAAATTGTGGGGGGAGCTCTTAGGCTCTTACAACTTATAAGTGGGTTGAGTAACTCATAAGGAAATTAAAAAAATAGCAAATAAAAGGACTACACGATAGGAGTGAGTGTAGTGTAGCTAGATTTCTAAATACAAGTATAGATAAAGTAGAGTTCCATTCTAAAAGAACTCTAACATGACCAAGTAATTAAAAAAATAAAAACAAGCATGGTCCCCATGGTTCTGGTTTGGGTGATCAGGATACTCCCAGACCAATGGTCTGGCCCGACCCTATGGCCAGTTGAACCATAAGGTTCGAAAAGGGGGAGCTGTGGGCCACTTATGGCCTGGTTCCCTTCTTCCTTCGATGATAGGTTTGAAACCTATCTGCATTATTTAGTTTTTTATATACCTTGTAAGATTCTAGAACCCTGTACAATGCTGCAAATTTTGAATCCTATCCAGTAGTAGTGGTCCTTATAGCTGTTAGTGCTTTGTAATTGTCATGAACTAACCTATGGCTTTTCTCCTTGTTTTTCAATTATCCATGTTGTTCAAACAGTTGCAGACAAAATTTAATTTTTTGAACAATTTTTAAGCATATAATAATAGATCGAGAATTTAGGTGAGCACTTGGCTAGATGATGAGTGGAAAGCGAAACATGCCTACTGAATTTGACCATTAACTGAGGTGCAACATGGCAGTTATAGCCAGATGTAGGCAAGAGTTCCCATGTAGGGTGTGTAGGAAACCAGTACCCTATATTAAGTTTGTGCATGAGTTCATGTTTACCTGTTTGCGTTGATAGAAATTTCAAATATTTCAACTCTGATGAAAATGAAAATCTGCAGGCTAGAGACATCCAGCACATCCGAAGTTGTGGCTCAGGCAGCTTAAATCAACATTCTATGCCCCTCAATTTGAAGAAAATTTTCCTTCAGTGGAGTTACTGAGATTTTGGCGATTATGGTGATTTCTGGTTCATGTAGAGATCTTTTCCTCTCTGTCAGTATACAGTGTTCAATTTTCTTGTTGTGTCCCATTTTATTCCCTTTCTTTTGCTTTTTCATAAGATAAGAGCAGTGGCAGCGAAAACCAATTGATTTGGTTTGTTTACCCAATTAGGCAAGAGCTTACAACAAAATCTTGTCATGTATTTCTCCTTTGTATTCTGCAATTTTTGACTTGATATATGTTCTATCATTTAGCATTTGTATTCTTCTATGTTGTCTTAGACTTCTAATTCTATCTGACTGTATCTTGGTTACTGTCTGACTGATATTCTCCCTAGGTTTAGGTATCCAGCCTATCTGAGATGTATTCATATTGGATGACCACCAACACCTAGGAATCTTGGATGTGTTATATTTGTATAAATGAGTTGACTAGAAATTTAGGGCTGTAGAAATATTGAAGCAGAACATAGTTGGAGCCTCTAGGTGAAAATCCAAGCAGATTAAGGCATTGGGGCTTTGCAGTTGATAGATTTTGGGAGTGGGATTTGATTGGCCGTAACAGCCAAGTTGAGTTGGTATTGGCCGGGACCATGAGTTGACTTGCTGATATTGGACAAAGGCATTTAACCATATTTTGGATGCTTGAGGAGGATCCAGTGAAACATCATATTGCAATCAATGAGCATACTGGGTCCCAGATAATATTAGGGATTAAAAAAAAAAAAAAAAAAAAAAAATCAATGAGCATCGGAGCTCTCAGATTGTTTTAAAACTCGGTGAGTTAACTTGGGAGGACGGTTGCTCACCTGGTCAACTTGGTTTTTACATGCTTCCGTGGATCTTTTTTTTTTTTTAGTAACCCCATACTGTTGAATAGAATTAATGTTTTTTTATACTAAAACTCAATTATTTAGCACTGCAACCTCATATATTGGCCTTTTTCTCTTTTATTTTTCAATCAATTTATTTTTTTAAAAAATAACGAATATTAAAAGTTTTATATTTCTCATAAGAAACTCTCATTGAATTGTAATTTGACCAAGTACCTTGGGTCTTTATTGTACATAAAATTTATGCCCTAATTGATTGGTCACATTATAGATTCTAGGTTTGACCGGATAGGATTTCTCTCCATAGAGCCCATGGACCATAGAGTGATTTCACAATTGGAGTGACCTCGGGACGTGTGCTCGGGTCCTTCTAGCCGTGGGATCACTCTATGCTCCATGGGCTCTGTGGAGGGGATCCGGATCCACTTTTCCAAGGGGAGGGGGAGAGATTGACAATTTGCGTACCCTTTCTCCAAATAATAATTAAGAGTTTAATTTTTTATCCCTAATCTTCATATAGTTGGATAGACCATAAAAAAATTCATTCTTTATAACAAAAGTACCTTCAGACTACGGATTAAGATCCTCACTAGTCATTGGTGTTCCAGCACGCGTTCAATGGCTGGGAAGAATTAGGGGTGCATACCTGGGTCTTTGTTGTCGTCGGATGACGTGCTGATTGTCCCAATGGTTGAACAAGATCTGAATTCCTAGACTATACAGAGAGTATCTTTAGATTATTAAAGAGATTGCTATGTACGTTATGTGGAGAGATGATGTGGTAAATTCAATCATTACATATCTAAGAGATGGTTTGGGATCATGTGTAAATTTTTGTACTCAAATTCAGTCATATGCACAGCATTAATTTATATTCAAGTAATAAGGTAACTAAAGTTTAATTTTTTCCTCAAAAAAAAAAAAATTTCTACATGATTTTCGGAACTTTATTTCCCACTCGGCCAAACTTTATATGCACTGAAAATTGTGACCTATTTATGAACAAAATTTTAGTTCATCAGACCTGGCACATGATAGATAGTTCATAGTTGAGCATCTATGGATTCCATAATGAGAAAACCACTTCCACATATTTCATACTACGCATAGCTGCTGGAAATTACATTTAGGTATCGATATCATTGATAGCGAATACCGATATCGACTTTTGCCCCCAAAAAATACCGATATCGATGTGATGGCGATACCGATATAGACTGAGAATAGCAAGTGAAAAGTGATTTGCTTTTTAATAATGCGTCCAATACCAGCCGATCTGTTTCGGTACGATATCAGTATCGAGTCTATCGACACTTCGACCAGTGAGTCGGTGACTGATGGTCCGATACCTAAAACCCTGCTGCGGACTCCACATGAAATACATTTTGGTGGAAGCTGGGTAATCTTAAGTCTTAACACCGAAGTGTTGCGGGCAATTAAGTGGTAACTTGCCGTAATGGAAAATCCTGTGATCCTATTCCTGCCCAGGTAAGAATTAAGAAGTCTTGAACTCCGAAGAACTGACTAATGCCAAATGACATTTATAGCCTTTTCAAGGGAAGCTGGAAGGAAGCCTGGAAAGGTTTTATATCTCTCTCTCTCTGTCATCGTTTTCAGTCATTGGATTTGGGGGTGTCGAAGGATTTAGCGTGAAAGATCAGTATCTGATAGTCCGGAATCCGGATATCCCGATCATCATCTGAAATAGCGAAAGGTACTGTTCGAGTTTTTGAAATTGAAGGGAAATAGGTTCCAAATCCAATCGCGTTTCTTAATTTTTGTTCATTTTAATTTTGGTCTTTCGAGTAATGTTTATCGTTCTTCACGCCTCGATTTTCTTTATCCTCCAATCTATTGAAATTTCAATGGCTTCAGTTATATACTCTTTTTTTTTTGGTTCGACTGACTTTGTTTTCTTTTCCGGATTTGCAGGTTCTCGTTGGTTGATAGATTGATTCCGTATCGAGTTTTAAGTCTTCAGGTTTCAAGAAGGTGGTGACTTCAATATCTTCTTATTGGAATTTAATTTCCTAGAATTTCGATGACGAACTCTAGTCCATTTAATTGACTATCAGAACTCAGAAGAGGATTTCTTTTCTGCTGTAGTTAGGTGAATTAAGGTCTTCAGGTTCCAAGCATAGCCTTAGATCGGCAAGATGGTTTCATTCGAGATGAACGACCGGAAAAGTACGTGCTGAATGATCTATCTCCCTTTATCTTATTTTCTGTTTTGCATTAGATTGGAGCCATATTAATTGGAAACTAAACTCAGCTCGTTTTACACTTACAAATTCAGTTCGTTTTGCAGCTTTACATTTTGTGTTCCCTTATGTTGTTATTGTGCCTTTAAATTGTTTCATGAAAAGCAATAATCATTTCAGGGAAATGAATGTTTGACTTAGCTGTGTCCTAATCTTTTTCTATGAGCACCCTACCCTTTTCTCGTATACTGATATTCCTTTTTCTTTAACCTTCTAAATTGGTCTGCGTTGAAAATAATTGAAGGTATTCAGAGGGTTTTTGTGAAAATTCTGTATACAAGTTGCATCAAATGATGTGCTACTGTAATCATGGATTCATATATCCCTGGTATCTCTAGATGCTGTAGTTGATGGGTTACTAGAACCCTAAAGTGTTAGGTCTCAGAAACTCAGATTAAACCAGAATCAGTGAATAAATAAGGATCATAATTCAAGAATCAGTGAGAAACAGTAATCTAGACCTCAGATTTGGATAAAATTTCAATGGGTGACCAGAATCAAATACAGGAATAGAATATGAGAAACTATACTTGATCCAAAGGTCTGATCTGTAATAACAGATTGAAGTCCAGATCTAAGAATGTAACAAGATTCTGTTCTTAGAGCCTGAAACAGGGGTCAAAACAGCAATTGGGTCAAGTATCAAGCCTGATAAATTAGAAATTCTAGCCCCTATTGTTGGTGTAGTTCCTTTACCTTTTGATGTGTTTGATGTGATTTCTCATATATTCCTATAGTTATGTGATATATCTTTATGGAATATTGTAGGACAGGAGAAATTAGTAGAATGTGGAAGGGGTAGCAAAAACCATCGAAGAAATTATAGCCTTTCTATTTTCTAGCGTGTGGCTTGAAGCATTTTAATTCATGGGGGCTCTTGTGAAAATGCTTTTGAAGTGCTTGTTTATCACTCTGTTATCTAATCAAACTCTGTGAACAATATTTTTAGTTATTGACAATAAATCAACTTGAACTGCAACAATCATAAAATCTATGGAGGTGAAGAAACTTGATTGCCTTTAACGGTGCTGAACAGATGTATGTACATGCTAACACCATTCCAAATCAAACGGAGATTAGAAAAAGGAAGCTGCAAGGATATTTTTTTCATTAACATTGATCTCACTTCTCATGTTATCTTGAATTGTTGAGCATCATGATGGAAGATTGGCGTTTTAATTTTAGAAAGAGATTTGGAGTGCATGGCATGAAGAGTGTGGAGTTGGGAGTATGATTTCAGAGGAAGCCTGAGCATGCCCTAGTAAGGAGTGATTTGATTCATATTGAAGGATCTAGGGGCAGGCTTGAAATGATCATCGGCAAAGTGGTGAGGAATGATATGCATATTCTCAGTCTTGTCCCAAGTATGAACTTGGGTAGAGCGTATTAGAGGGCAAGGATCCATGTAGCCGACCCATTTAGTTGAGTTTCTCTTGACTTGTTGGGCTTTGCCGCTTTCCTGTTACTCTCAAATTTCTTTTCTCATCTCTCATCTTTTCATCTCCCCCTTCCCTCAATTCTGTTTTGACCTTGTTACAATCTCAGAAGCTGTAGCTAAACCAGAAAACCAGAAACAAGAATGAAAAGAGAGAGAAAAGAGAAGAAGAGAAGAAGAGAAGAAGAGAAGAAGAGAAGAAGAGAGGAAGAAGATGAAGTAACCGAAGGAAGTCTCAAGAATGGAGAGCAAGCTGAGATTAATTCAATATGAATCTAATCTCAGGTTCTCTTATGAATATATAACATTAGGTCAAGAGGAAAGACAATAAAGCCCCCCACTTACATAAGAAAAATCCCAAAAAGACCCAAACAAACATAACAAGGACCAAATGGTCCCTGTCTTAGCGCTATTCCTTGTTTGAGAATAACACTAAAATCAACACTCTCCCTCAAGCTGGAGCATATAAATCTCCCATGCTCAGTTTGCTACAACTACTGCGGAAGCTAAGAGCAAATAAAGACTTAGTGAACAAATCAACCAACTGATTCTTTGATGAAACAAACGGAGTCTCAATCAGCTTCTTTAGAATAGCATCACGAACAAAGTGACAGTCTACCTCTATATGTTTGGTCCTCTCATGGAAGATTGGATTGTTAGCAATATACACAGCAACTTGGTTGTCACAATGCATCTGCATAGGTTTGGTTACTAAAAATCCCAACTCCAAGAGTAACGGACGCAACCACATCAATTCAGCTGTAGTATGAGCCATAGCTCTGTATTCTGCCTCTGCATTAGATCGGGCAATGGTGGTTTGTTTCTTACTACGCCACGTGACCAAATTACCTCCAACAAAGGTATAATATCTAGTGATAGATCTCCGATCACTAGCAGAACTAGCCTAATCAGCATCTGAGTAGCCAACAAGATCCATGTGCTGATTAGAACGATACACTAGCCCTTTGCCAAGGGCCCTAGCGGAGAACACGAACAACAACATCCCAATGAGCCTTCTAAGGAGATTGCATGAACTGGCTGAGAACTCCAACAACATAGGAGATATCAGGATGAGTCACAGTAAGGTAAATTAGACTTCTGTACTGGTGTATATCCTGAAGAGGTTCACCATCATCAAAATCAAACTTTTGGTGAGGATCCATAAGGATATCAGCAGGCTTGGATGCGAGCATCCCCAGTATCAGATAGGAGGTCCACTACATACTTTCTTTGGGACAGATTGATCCCTTTCTTGCTTCGGATTACCTCAATCCCAAGGAAATAATGAAGTTGACCTAGATCCTTTGTCTAAAAATGATGTTGGAAGTGACTTTTCACTTCAAAAATTCCTGTTTCATCATTACCAGTCAGGATGATATTATCAACATATACTACCAACACAACCAACTTGTCACCCCTGCTGCGAACAAACACAGAGTGATCAGAGTAACACTGAAAAAATCCACAAGTGACTATGGTAGCACTGAACTTATCAAACCATGCCCGAGGAGATAGTTTGAGACCATAGATCGCTTTGTGTAAGCAACAGACCCGACCTTTATTATCCCTCTGAGCAACATACCCGGGAGGTTACTCCATATAAACTTCCTCCTGTAGATCACCATACAAGAAGGCATTCTTGATGTCCAACTGAAATAAAGGCTGATCAAAGTTGACAGCAAGAGAGATAAGAATGCGAACAGAGTTAAGTCTAGCAATTGGGGAGAAAATCTCAAAGTAATCAACACCATAAGTCTAAATGTAACCCTTGGCAACCGGATGAGCCTTCAACCGCTCAACAGAGCCATCAGAGTGATACTTAATGGTGTATACCCAGCGACATTTCACCAGGTCCTTACCAGGAGGTAAATCTACTAGACTCCAGGACCACGACTCAAGAGAGCATCCAATGCTACATCCATGGCACCCTTTCATTCAGGGATAGGGAGAGCCTCAGTATGAGTACGGGGAACAAGATTAGTAGAAAGAGATAGAGCAAGGCCATGAATAGAAGGTAGAAGGTGAGAGATAGACATAAACTTATTACTAGGGTAAACAACCAAGGATTTTTGAGTGCAAGAAAGTATACCTTTCCTGCTAGCAATTGGTAAGTCATCAGATGGATCAGAAGGAGGAACTTCACTAGAGGAAGGGAGTGATGGAGGATGTGTAGTAGCTGGATCAATAACCTTGCCACTGGATTGTCCAACCCTCGCCCTGCACTAATAAACCTATAGAGGAGGTGGAACGAGTGCACTGGTACTAGGGGTATCAGGAATTGGTATAAGGGATGGAATGGGAGGAGGAAAGGCAAATGACCACTCCTCAATAGGCTAAGACACCTGTGAAGAAAAGAAAGAAGTACCTTAAAAAAAGGTCACATCGGCAATTACAAAGTTTCGGTGAGTAACGGGATCATAGCATTTGTATCCTTTTTGGGTGTGAGAGTAGCCCAAAAAAATACATTTAGTAGCCCGTGGAGACAACTTATCTACATACATGTGAAGATTGTGAACAAAGCACACACACCAAAAAATTCGAGGAAGAGGAAAACTGGGTAGAGTAGGGTATAAGATAGAGAAGGGAGACCTATTCGACAGAACAGAAGAAGGCATGCGATTAATCAAATGACATGCAGTTAAAACCCCATCATTCCAAAAATTCTTAGGAACATGCATATGTATCATAATAACCCAAGCTACCTCTAGGAGGTGCCAGTTCTTATGCTTTGCAACCCCATTTTTCTGTGGGGTATATGCACAACTAGTCTGATGAATCATGCCATGGGTATCACAAAAGTCAGAAATATCATTTTGAGTATATTCTAAAGCATTATCAGAACGAAAACTCTTAATGAAAATGCCAAACTGAGTTTTTATTTCATTATAGAATTTTTGAAACACAGAAAATCAGATTTGTCCTTTAACATGTAAAGCCATGTGAGGCGAGAATGATCATCTACAAATGTAACAAAATAGCCAAATTCAAACCTATTACTAACTCTGCAAGGACCCCATATATCAGAATGAACTAAAGAAAACAACGACGGACTACTAGACATTAATCGAGATGGAAAAGACACCTAATGGTGTTTATCCAACTCACAGGCCTCACACTCTAATCTAGAAACGTGTAAAAAACTGGGAAACAAAAGCTGTAATCTAGGTAAGGCCAGGTGTCCTAGACAGCAGTGCCATTGGAATGGAGAGACATCCCCAACAGCAGTAGCAGCAGCAGAAGTGGGAGGATAGCCACTGTTGGGGTAATACAATCCATCATTGTCACACCCTCCACCAATCTTCTTCCTCGAGTGAAGATCCTGAAAAATACACTAAGAGGGAAAGAAGGTTACTGAGCAATTGAGAGATCTAGTCAATTGACTCACAAAAAGAAGACTTAACGGAAATTGAGGTACATATAATACAGACGATAAGTGTACTGAAGTAGGAGAAATAGTACCTTGTCCAAGGACAGGGGTGGATGTACCATTAGCAAGAATGACAGATTTGGAACTAGTACTGGATGAAAAGGTCTGAAAAAGTGATGACTTACCGGTCATGTGAGCGGAAGCACCTAAATCAATGATCCAGGGGATAGATGTAGTGGAAAGAAGGGTTGATGTACTTGCATGCGCAAGGGTAGCAGCGGATGTGGAGGCACCATGGGATGTACTAGAAGAAGCCTCAAGAGAGTGCAAGCGCCGGAGTAACTGGTTGATGTCATTGTGCATACTAGTAGAATAATCTCCCGAAGCATGTATAAGTGTAGTAGTCGTCGGAGATACAGTATCAGTACCATCATCGGACACTGCATGATTGGCTAACTGAGTTGCCCACTCTGGCTTGCCATGCTTGGCCTAGCACGTCTCTACAGTATGGTTAGGTTTCCCACAGTAAGTACACTGGCGACCGGTGCGATCCGAGGACTGTCCACTAGAACCTCGACCCATAAACTGTGTCCTCCTCCGCGGCCGCGCCCACGGCCACGGTTAGCAAAGAATGCAGAATTAGCTCTGGAAGGTTGATCAGATTTGGATGAGGAGGTGATACGCTGTAGTCGTGAAAAAGCATCATTCAGAGTAGGAACCCTATCATCAGCAAGTAGATGGCCCTTTACTGCCTTCAGATCATTGTTCAGACCGGCCAAAAATTTGGAAACGAAGAACTCATTCCGCTGAGCCTTCAACTTCTCAATATTAGTAGTCAGAGGCTGGAAGACATTAAGCTCTTCCACCATTCCCTTAAAGACACTGTAATACTCAGAGAGGGATTTGTCAGATTGACGAAATTGGAAAAGCTTCTCATATATGTCATAGATCATGTCATGTTCTTCTCTTGGGAGTATGTTTCCTTCAGATCATCCCATACTCCCTTGGCTGTAGAATGGAACATAGCATTGGCAGCTACATCTGGTTCCATACTGTTCCACAACCAGATCAGAATCAAGGCATTCTCCTCCATCCAGTTGTCATACTTAGCATCATCAGCCAAAGGAGCCTTAGAAGTGGTATAGCTCAGTTTGCCTTTAGCTAATAAATACATCTTAACAGACTGAGCCCAAAGAAGATAGTTCGAGCTCCCTTTGAGCTTGATAGAGATGACCTGGACATTGATATTATCCGATGCAGAAGAAGCAATAGTAGAAGAAACAGTCGAAGTAGTAGCAGGCACAATCCCAGCCATGTCAATCAAGTAGAGTGACTAGCAAGCAATAGGATGAATGTATCTAGATAGGTAGTAATGCAATTCAGATCTAAAACTTAGCATCAATAAAATATATCGGCAACGAGCAAGCATAAGCATCAATAAACACTATCGGCAGCAAGCACATATATGCATCAACCAACTCATATAGGTAGGATAAACTAGATCAATCAATCAAGAATAGTGGCCTCAAACCTGACCGCCATCATCTAGGTAGAGTAAAATAGAAGAAGGAGAGCCGGCTTCAAATCATCAAGCAATCAGCCACTTACTCCAACATTAAAGGCAGGGTAGATTTTCACAAGGAAAAAATCACTCCATTAGGGATTAAATAATAGCAGTTGCAGTAATGAGTGGCTGCGCACCAAGAAGAAGAACCTCTAAATCGTAACCAGCAGGTTTCTTGTCTTCGGAACCCGATTAATTTAACTACAGCAGCTCTGATACCATGTTACAATCTCAGAAGCCGTAGCTAAACCAGAAAACCAGAATCAAGAATGAAAAGAGAGAGAAAAGAGAAGAAGAGCCCGTTTGGTATCGTTTCTGTTCCAGAAACGTCGTTTCGTGTCAAAAATGAAAATTTCAGTTTCTGTGTCAAAATGCAGTTTTTAAACGAAAAAATGGTGTTTCAAAATTTCAGATTTTTATTGGGAACGATTTTTTTCTTTTTTTTTTAATGGAACGAAACTGGGAAGACGGAATGAGTTCCGTCCAATCTCGTTTTTTCAGTTTTTTTTTTTTTTTTTTCCACTTTTTGTTTCAAAAAAACAGAAACAGACCATAAGTGCACCAAACAGAAGATTCTGTTTTTTCGTTCCAATAGAACGAAAAAACTCTAAAAATGTTTTTTTTAGAACGATGCCAAACGGAGCCGAAGAGAAGAAGAAGAGAGGAAGAAGATGAAGTAACCAAAGGAAATCTCAAGAATGGAGAGCAACCTGAGATTAATTTCTATATGAATCTAATCTCAGGTTCTCTTATGAATAAATAACATTAGGTCAAGAGGAAAGACAATAAAGCCCCCCACTTAATAAGAAAAATTCCAAAAATACCCAAACAAACATAACAAGGACCAAATGGTCCCCGTCGTAGGTGCTAATATTATCGCTATTCCCTGTTTGGGAATAGCACTAAAATCAATAGACCTTTTTTCCCTATTTTGTTCTTTTATGGATCGTAGCCGACCCCATTAAATTGGGACAAGTCTGAGTTTGTTGTTGTTAATGTATCTGATTTTTGCCCGTAGAATTTTTTATTAAAAAATAAGTTACAGAAAGAACAAATTCTTAGACCAAAATAAAAAAAAATTCTAACTTAGAGAAAATTGCGTTGCCACCTCCTGAACTTTGGTCCTTATTCAATGCCACCCCCTGGACTTTTCGAAATGAAACAGACACCCCTTATAGATTTAAAAAATAACAAATCCATCCCTGCCGTTAGCTATCTCTGTTAAGTGATGAAAAAATTGTTAGTTTTTTTGTAAAATGGCCAAAATACCCCCACTTAATGTGACATTACTAACCTACCCTTGACACATCTTCTACAATCAACTTGTGAAGAAGGGGCGTTGGTGATCTGCATCTATCGGTTGATGTTGCTGCCCGCCGGTGATGGAGAAGACATCTTTGACGGCAAGGAGGAAAGGGAGTTTAGTCTGACGTCGAGGGATGGAAATGTAGTTGTCTACGGAATCTGTGAGCTCATAGATTTTATCAACCCACTGGTTATCCCCTCTCTTGATGACAGGATTGGCCATGAGGGCTTCTAGGGCTAGAAGCGCCGAACTTGAGATCATGGGAACATTGTCATTGGGGAACTCATAGGAGGAGAGTAGCTCACGAACCTCCAACTCGACAAGCTGGAGAAGCTCCTCATCGTTGACATGGTCCTGCTTGTTGAGGAAAACAACCATATTGGGGATGCCGACCTGCTTGGCGAGAAGGATGTGCTCCTTGGTCTGGGGCATAGGGCCATCGGCGTTGGAAACGACAAGGATGGCACTGTCCATTTGAGCGGCACTGGTAATCATGTTCTTGCTGTAATCAACATGTCCAGGGCAGTCAATGTGAGCATAGTGGCGATTCTTTGTCTATGGCATGCTCCTCGGGGGCGGTATAGATCTCATCGTACTTCTTGGGGGCACTGTTACCGACGGCGGCCAATGCCATGTTGAGGCTGGTCTTGCCGTGGTCGACGTGCCCTATGGTATTAATATTGATATGGGTTTCTTACGCTCGAACTTACCCCTAGCAGTGCATACCGTGAAGGAGCTGTGGCTCCTCCTAGTCTCGGTTGCTGCCATGGAAGTCAACCAGAGGATGCTGGAGGGATTGGTGAAGGAGGAGGTGAGGAGAGGTGCTGCTTTACTTGCAAGGGTTCTGCTGTTAGGGCGAGCTCTCCCATTAGAGATAGGAAGATAATTAGTCGTACAAGCAGGAATTAGATGAAGAAGTGGTGGAGGAGGCGGCGGTAAAGAGAAGCCTTGATGAAGCTGGGGATGCAGTAGCGGCCGTAGCAGCGGAAGAAATAGCCATGAAAGCTATAATTAGATTTTCTTTTGCAACTATAGGGCTTAAGGTTCTCTCGCTTGTGAATGTCAGCGAGAGATGCAAGAAACAGGGGAGAGCGGAGAAGTAGAGAAGTAGAAGAAGAAGCTTAGTTTATCTATCGATTAGCAACTTCCACAACTCCGTATTGTCATTCACGGCCATCAATTCATGATCATAGATGTTGAAATCCAAGAGATTTAGCCATGGCGGCTCTTATAGAAGACTTACCCGTTCTGGGAGGCCCGTACAGCAAGGTCATACACACGAACCTTCGTCGGAGGGTGGCAGCAGCAACCGATAGTTGCAGATCGCCGGAGCCCCTTCTTTCACAAAATCCTAGCGGCTGTCCAAAGAAGAAATTGTTTGAGTTGATTGTAGAAGATGTGTCAAGGGTAGGTTAGTAATGTCGCATTAAGTGGGGGGTATTTTGGCCATTTCACAAAAAAATAACAGTTTTTTCATCACTTAACAAAGATGGCTAACGGGAGGGATGGATTTTTTATTTTTTAAATCTATAGGGGGTGTCTGTGTCATTTCGAAATGTCCAGGGGTGGCATTGAATAATGACCAAAGTTCAGGGGGTGGCAATGCAATTTTCTCTATTTGTTATGTAGGTTTGCATTTCCTACTATACCTTACCTCTTGAGACAGCACTTGAAACCAGCAAATTTTCTAGGGAGTTGGTGGGCCATTGCATCGAATGAGGTTCAATATGGAAGCGGACAAGCAGGCTTCTCTCGGAATCACAACTGCCTCCAAAACAACCAGCTGACCTCTTGATCCACCTACCCAATATCAATGAATTGGTCCCTCCTCCCTTACCATCCATTCATAAGTGAGAATCTGACTGGATAGTGACTATTATACCTTGCAGTGATGGTGTAACTGATGGCTAGTAGAGTGTCCCCCCCCCCCACCCACCGAAAAAAAAATAAAAAAAAAAAAAAGAAAAAAAGAAGAAGAAGAAAGGGATAGAGTAGGCAAATGACATATCAGAATGGTTTAGGCATGATTCCATTGGAAGAATTTTACTCTATTGCATATAGATCATGTTAAAATATGTACCACGATATGGAGAGTATCCCTATCGTGGATGAGTTTTACCTTCCTGCTTTAGTTTATTTCTTTCCCTAGTTAGGATAGATCTCTACTTACTAATTAGGATAGACTTCCTATTTTGTCTTGCTTGTGGCACAAATAGTTTGATTGCACTAATTTGGGTGCTAATAAATATTGATGGTAGGGGGGGACGGGAAAACACATTCGGCTGCTCCCCTCTTGCAGTCTCTCTTCTCTTCTTCTCTCTTCTCTTACTCCCTCAAGTTATTGGTTACAGATCTTGGGTTTCCTAACATGGTATCAGAGCCATGAAGAAAAAAAAAAAACAGGTAACCAACGTTTGGTTCCTGCAGCTAAGGAAAAAAAAAAGGGTGTGTTTCTTACGAGTGATTTCTGGTTTTGGTTTTGAATCTGCTACTTCTATCATCATTTGCTTTTCTGCTAGTCCGCCACGTCAATTTGAAGATCATTCTCTGCTACTTCAAGTGATCTGACCGATTGTTGTCCATTCCTGGTATCGATTTCTGCTGCTATATTCGATTTTTCAAGGGTATCGTAAACTGTTGTTGAGGGGTTTCCTTTGTTCTTGCTGCTGAAATTAGAATCTGGGTTCCACTCTGCGATTGAAGGCTTGCATTGTCGTATTTCCGCTTGTACTATTGCTGTACAAATTCTTCTAGAAAATTTGGTTCTTGTACCCGTTGAAGTCGATTTACTTCGAATCTGGTTACCGCTGCTTCACTCTTCTTCCATCACGAAAGGGGGAAATTCCATGGTGGTGTGTCATCAGTCATTGTTCTTGAAATTAAATCCTCATCTTCCATGGCTGCTTGAAACTAGGGTGTTCAATCGGGGTCGGAGAAAATGTTTACTGCTGTCGTTTAGGGTTGCTGTCCGTCTTGAGAGTCGTGATATCCATGACTGTCGATTACAAATCCTGCTGCTATTGTTGCTTCGTGAAGTTGTCGCTGTTCAAGTTTTACGAAGGAAGAAGAAGGGTTCTTTTTTTCCTTGTCATGAGGTTGAAGACAACCTCACAATCGTGACTTGTCCTATTCCTTGTTGGTTTCTATTTTTATTTTCCCTTTTTGGCCCCCACTACTTTTCTTATCCTCCCTTCTCCTTATTTTCCTTTCCACATGAGTAGTTGGACAATAACTCACATTACCATTTTTTTAGCCTTTATTTGTTGACTTATTTGAGTTTCCATATCAATACCCTTCCTTTACCCTCTTATTTACATCCTTCCATTGAATTATTGTGCTTCCAAGTTTACCCCTTCTTTGTTTTTGGTTTTGCCTATAATTGAGATTCAATTATTTACCGGCATTCCATTCCTACTTTTTCTTTACCAACAGCCCCTTGCAAATTCTGGTTTATTGCCAATTACCAAATTACCATTGCTTCAATGGAATTGGGTTCTATTTCTCATGGTTGGGCTCATAATTGGGTTCAAAACCGAGATTGCGTGGATTAATTACAAATTTGCCATTTTTGAGCACATAGCACCCAATTTAGGGTCTTGGACCCCTAGATTGCATCAGTTTGGGTTACAATTTTTTGGAAAATTGGTGCCTGCATGAAGATAATTTGCTACAGTGCGAGGGAGATTGGAAATTAATTTTTTCTCTTGACTATGGGATTATATCTACTGCTCATCCTTTGAGATGCTAATTATTGGACATTGTATGTCCATGTGTAATGCTACACGTGAGGGGGAGATTGGAGTTATTATCTACTCAATTACATTTCTTATATTATCTGCTTTATTCTGGTACTTGTTTACCCCAGCACCCGATGCTGCTACTTGCTTACCTCGGCACCCGATGCTGCTACTTACCTCGGCACCGATGCTGCTACTTACTTACCCTGGCACCCTGATGCTACTATTTGCTTACCTCGTCACCTGATGTTGCTACTTGCTTACCTCGGCACCTGATGTTGCTACTTGCTTACCCCAGCACCCGATGTTGCTACTTGCTTACCCTAGCACCCGATGCTGCTACTTGCTTATCTCGACACCCAATGCTGCTACTTGCTTACCTCGGCACCCTGATGTTGCCTCTTGGTCCCCGACAACTTGATGTTGATATATGCTTACCCCCGCAACCTGTTGTTGCTACTTCCTACTTACTATCTGCCTTCCTTGGGAAGCGCCTTTGATGCTACTGACTTTATGATATGGATGATTGGAGTTCTCTCTGTGCTCTCTAGCGTCTACCACTATTACTCAAGACTGGTGTTATGTTTAATTTTCTATTCTTGTTGGTCTAAGCTGGAAGTTTTCTTTTGATATATGTATACTCCAGCTTGAGGGTGTGTGTTAAAATATGTTCCACGATATGGGGAGTGTCCCTATCGTGGATGAGTTTTACTTTCCTGTTTTAGTTTATTTCTTTCCCTAATTAAGATAGATCTCTACTTATTAATTAGCATAGACTTCCTATTTTGTCCTGCTTGTGGCACAAAGACTTAGTTTCCTAGTTTGATTGTACTACTTTGGGTGTTAATAAATATTGATGGTAGGGGGGGACGGGAAAACACATTCAGCTGCTCCCCTCTTGCAGTCTCTCTTCTCTTCTTCTCTCTTAATCTCTTTCTCTCTTCTCTTACTCTCTCAAGTTATTGGTTACAGACCTTTGGTTTCCTAACAGATCACAAATTGGGGATTGATGAATTACTACAAGTTGGTTTTGAACTTTGTTGGAAAAGTTGTCTAGATCACTAAGTAGACATAGGTGATTAATTCCTACTGGTTGGTTGTTAACTTTGTCTGAGAAGTCGTCTAATCTTGTAGCATCTATGAGAGATTTTTTAAGTTGACGGTTAGAGCACCATTACTGATTTGACATATGAGAGCAATTTTTTTAATTTTTTTTTTTTAAGCATGCAATGAGAACCATCAGGTAGTCACATTAAACTAGCATACTAACCATCAGGTAGGCACATTAAACTAGCATACTTGAGTTGTTTAGGGATAGTTCCAGTTTTTGCAATATTGGTTTGTGATATCTTTCTCCTCCTTTTCATTATTATTGTTAGACCCCTCTTGTAAATTCTTTCAAACTAAATTTTGATGGATGCTCATTGCAAAACCTGGGACTATCGAGCATTGAATTAGTATTATACAGATGTAGATGTTTTTCTTCTAGCTTATTTCGGTCCAATGGGTAATGGATTTCAATCCTTTATTATAGATGACAGTATGATGCTTCTTCATAGACTATAGTTGGCCCCTTCAGGTCCAGAGAAACCGATGATGGAGGCCAATTCATCAACACTGATTCTGGTTAAATCTGGTAATTTTTTTCTTTGACCTACTAATCCGGTAAAGGGGCAATGCTGACCATAGTTGTCATGGCGTCGCCAAGGCGGCGATTTGGCGTCCTGGCGGAAAAAAAAGTTCATGGCAATGCTACGATTTACGTGACTCACAAATGGCAGTTGCCATTGGCTGATAGGCGTCATCATGGCACCGCCATGGACGCCAGATCACGCTTGAATCACTAGGCGGTTGATTTTTTGTAAAATGCAGAGTGATTTTGATAGGGCTATGTTGATCTTGGATGAATTGATGTTGCTTAATGTTGGTTTTATATGTTATAGGATATATATTGTAGGCTTGTAGCATGCTAAATAATTTTAGAGAATAGGGGAAATAAAAAAGTAGCATACTAAATAACTTTAGAAAATAGGGAAAATAAAAAATGACACATGGGTGATTTGACCGCCATGGCAACTCCATAATGGGCGATTCATCGCCAAATCGATTAGCCACCCCTCCACCGCCTTGGATCGATTTGACGCCGTAACAACTATGATGCTGACCTTCCCACAAGACAAAGGTAGAGAAGGTCTTGGCTTCTTTCACCTCATTAGGGACGTCCTATTTTCTCATTCCCAGAACATTTTGCTCCATTAGGGACATCATACAGCTGACTCTCTAGTGGATGAACTAGCCTAGCTAGTCTTGCAGCCTTTGCATATTCATATCAGCTGGTGTACAGATGTTGTTTCTCATATTTTAGTTTTTATTATTGTTTCTATGGTTGACTTCGCTCCTAGTGTTCCATATATTCATTCTGAATTACAAATTTTAACCATTAGTGATCAGAAGAATGATGATGAGAAGCAGTTTGTTCAAATTACGCATCATCCTTGCAAGCGAATGAAATTTAGTATATAAAAGGTCATGTATCATCTGAGTATGTGTTTTTAGTATGGATAAATATGGTATAATTATTGATTCTTTATACCTTTGTGGTTTGCATTCCTTCTCCTAAGAGTTTGATGGTTGAAATAATTTAATTGTTCTATTGATGCATTTTATTTTATTTATTTATTTTTTTTCCGGATTACTGAATTGTGTCAGTTCTAACTTGTTCAAGTCTGATGACTTGAGAGTATTATGCCCGGCTGTGTGCCTTCTGCTTCCTACTTGGAGACGATATAACCATTTCAATTACATACTTAAATATGCTATTATGAGACTAACATATAAGAAAATGTCTCTCTCTGATCTTGTAAATGATTGCTGTATTTTGAAATGGAAACGGCATCACAGTTCAATACAAAAACAGTAGAACAGTTCTACTCATGTGGTTAAAATGGTAATTCTTCCGTATATGCATGGAGGCCGAAAGATGTATTTAGACAGTGCACTTCTATTACACCTGACTATTTAAGAAGGGGGAAAAATTGCAACCTGTGCTGCCACATTACGTTACCCTATTTTTTCAGAAATTCTTTCTATCACCTTTAAATTTTCCATGTACTGATTTTATGTGCATTAGCCACTGGCTGGTTTCCAAATTGTCATCTTATGCTCTTTTTCTGTACTGTGCAATTTTCTAAATTGTATTCTTGAAATGAAACAGAGATCGGGCTAGGATTGACAGGGTTTGGCATATTTTTCTCGTTTCTGGGAATGATCTTATTCTTTGACAAAGCACTTCTTGCCATGGGTAATGTAAGTGTTTCAGAGTCAACTTGCTCACCTGCTGTCACGTGCTGTTCTTTTATTCTCATTATGCCTTCTCTTTTATTCTGGGTACTTCTGATAATGGTGCCTTCTTACCATTAATCTGTTAATGTGTGGGGATACTTGATCAGGTCCTCTTCTTGTCAGGGTTGATGTTGACTATTGGACTGAAATCCACCATGCAGTTCTTCATGAAACGCCAGAGCTACAAGGTGAATCCATTTTCACTAGTGTGTGTCTCTTTATTTCCCCTCATCTTGCTTATATTGTACTCCTTTTATGGTTGAGCAGGGTACAATCTCATTTGGTTTGGGCTTCTTCTTTGTCCTTATTGGTTGGCCTATCATAGGCATGATCTTTGAAGCATATGGGTTCATTGTACTCTTCAGGTCTACTTTTCTTTCCCATCTTGTCATTCTTTTATTCCATATACTTGTTCAGTAACCCGTTCACTTGTGTTTGGTTGCTGATGTGGTTTCATCTGCAGTGGCTTCTGGCCTACGCTGGCAGTTTTTATTCAAAGGATTCCAATTCTTGGTTGGGTGTTCCAACAGCCATTTGTGACTTCTGTAAGAATTCTGACAATTTGGAAGGAGTGTTAACAATACTGAGGCTTCATTGATTACTCTTTTGTATATCACATTCGTCTTTATTTTTCTACTGCTATTTGTTTTATATATCTGGAGAATGTTTTTTTTTGTTTCATATTGCATTTCTTGGCCAGAACCCTTTGATTCTGAACCAACTTGTGGCAAGATTTGGACGAGTGTAGATCTTAGGATAGATATAAAACACAGGCCATGAGGTACTGAGATGATAATGAGATTTAGAACTTTGTAAAGAAACTTGGGTCATGAATGTCATGGGACAATGATGAGGTTCAATGCCTTTATTGTGGGACCTTATGGCCTATTTATCCGACCTGCTTTTTTTTTTTTCCTGGGAATGTTTTGCAGAAGTGGACTGATATTCCCATGGTAATTCATTGTGTGCATTCTGTATCATCTTAAAACTGAGGTTCCTTTCTTATTTTCTCCCCCTTCTCCTTTTCTGCAGCTCTTGAATAGGTATAGGGGTAGACGGGTGCCCGTATGAAGTCTCTGAATCAACGGAGGAGCAAAGCGGCGAAGCAGCACAGTTTCCCCATTGTAAGATGGTGTCTGACTGAGATCCACTATCTTGAGTTGGCTTACATTGTAACAAGTGAACAAATTGTACTAAAGACATACTTGTTGAGGATTTTGCCTTATGTACATGAAGAGGTTTTTTGTATAGACTAGCCTGCTGGCATCAGTATGTTTTTGGATGATGATGCCAGGGGCTGTAGATATCTCGGAGGATATATTTGTTGTTCTTCTGTTAATACGTATCTTCTCTTTCCAAGAAAACAAATTTACTTGATTGGTGATAAGTTTGTTGTTTTCGGTATAATTCAAAAGATATTTTAATCATCACATTCCCCTGATTAAATTTTGAAGAAACGAAATGTCGGTTGTCTTGATGAGGTCTGAGCTTTGCTGTCTGCATCTTCTGAATTTGTATTCCATGAGTGATTGTGGATATTTTTGCTGACCTGATTTCTTGAATAGAAAGTTAGTTTCAAATGCTTTCTGGATTTATAAGCATTTGAAACATTTTCCCTCTATTAAAGGGTTTGGCTGTCTTGATAGGCATACCATGATATATAGGTCAATTTGAGTAATGGAAGCTGATGTGGACCATCCATCCTTGAATAGATATGGGAATTTGAATGAAGTTAACATTTATTTTGATTGTATCCTTTATTATTTTTAAAGAGAAAAGGCTGGGCACGCGGTCGCTCTTCCTAAAATGATCCTTTTCTTGCCTCTCCGGTATGATATCTCATCCCTACATCCATTGGTGTCGATCATTTGCTTGGTTCAATCATTTGCGTGCAACACACGAGTAGCGTCCATTTACGTCTCTCATACAGTCATACTTTAATTAGGATTACAGATGTTGACCTTTTAGATCAAATGGTGTGTATAGAGGCCTCCATTTTTCATAAGTGGCGTAATTTTGAATTTAAATTTGGCATGATTGTGGCAAGAGGAGGAGTGGATGGGGCCCGGAAAACCCAAGAATCGACTTGTAGATGATGAACCCTACTGATTCCGTTCGGATCATTCCGATCCGGATTGGCTGGAATAGGGATCAGCTCGAATCGGCTGACCAATCCGATTTGATTTTTAAATCCTTGAGGAGGAGAGCAACAGTCATATATTCGTGAAGTCAACTATATAATCATTGTAAGTGAATTGTATAACCTTGGGGGGAAAAGAAACTATAAATATGAGAAAGGAGAAAAAAAAACCCTGTCCGTCTTTGTTCCTCATGCCCAGACACAGCAGGGGTGGTCATGGGTATTTTCATACACAATGTGTATAGGGGCAGCTGGGTCTTATCATGCCCAACTGTGTCTGATCGTGGGAATGCAAGTGAATAAGAGTCTCTTGTCCTTATGAAAAATATAGCAAAGAACTCTTGGTTGTGTGGCCCTTACATCAACACCAAGTCAATAAGAATGTGTAGTGCACAAGGGCATATGGGTCTTTTCATGCCCAGCTATGTCTAGTCATGGGAATGTGGATGAACAAGGTTCTCTTGCCCTTACGAAAAATATAGTGAGAGATCGCTCATGGTTGTGTGGCCCCTGCATCAACACAAAGGTCAATGAATATGTGTGATGCATACGGGCATCAATATGAATGAAATTTTTTAATTTTACATGGATAAGATGGTAAAATTTGTGCGCTCTTGTGTGTCTAGGCACAAGGGCCAAACATATCCTCAGTGGTATGGGAAGGATATTAGTCATTGATTCTGATTTTGATGTTCACCAACCTGAAAATTGAAATGGAAGAAATGACACCATTATGTATGGATATAAAAAGGCCATTTCATTTTAGATTGTTGCTTACAAGAATGGCATGCGTTGCCATAAACAATTTATTTATTATTTATTGTTTTGACTTTTAAGAGAGAGCCAAATAATTCTATTTGTTTTGACTTAAAATAAGAGGAAGTTCCAAAAAAAAAAAAAAAAACATAGAAGTTTTCATTGCAAATAAATATTAGAGACTTGTGGTTTTTTATTTTATGCCTAAACTGTAAAATAGATTGCAAAAAGTAAAGGGTTGAGTTTTCCTCTGGCCATGGTGACCTATTCACTAAAGTGGGTTTAAATACGCATGGGGTATCAGAAAGATATTTTGGATAATATACTTAGACTATGTCTGGTTGCAAGGGATATTTAAGAGAAAGAGAAATGAAATTTCATACTTAAAATAGGAACTTTTACAATGATTACTCCATGTGATTGTATAAACTACTTAATTTTTTTAATTATACTTAGTAATAATACATTTTAGAAGTAATTTTATCTTACATATTATAACAAAGGGTTTCGGATGCAAAGTAAAGAAAAATTTAATAATAAAAAATGGAGTGATTTGAATGATGTTAATGATAGTCACATTGGATAATGATTACAAATATTTATTTTTTAAATATGAAAATTTCCATTCCCTTTCCTTCAATTCCCCTTGCAACCAAACAAAGCTATAGGGGCTTGTGAACCCTAAAATGAAATGGTGAATGCTCCAACCAAGTAGATGAAAACTTTCTCCAATAATATAAGTCATAATATATTGTTAATTTTTTTTTTTAATTGAACTATCTGGTCTGGAATCTAGATCTCTCTTGTCTCTGGAAAATAGAGGAATTCTCCCGCTTTTTTCTTTAAAGACTTGGCAGAATTCTTGTACACCGTAACAATAGAGACTAGAGTGGGAGGGAGTTCATCTATGGCCGTTATGTCAGTAGGAAGCAACCCTGATCCGAATGCAACTTTGTTTCATATCAATATGGCTTACAATGAATCACTCCCAGAAAGCATTCGAATCAATCAAATATACAAGGACTAAGAACTGGAATTCTCTCTTGGGTAGATCCGGATAATGGATTGATGAAGATAAATTCTGAAGGGGGGATTGAATAAAAGAAGGTTGGGCAGACTGCAGAGGGATTGTAATCTGAAATGAATGGCTCAGGCTATTTTAAAGCAGGGAAATCTGTCGCAGGAGAAATGATATTATTTGATCACTGCTTACACGAGTATAAAGCATCAATACATTAATCTGTTTGCTTGTTTAACAAACAGATTACTAAGATGGTGTTGGCAGGTTTTTATTCAGTCAAACCCTAGTTTGACCACTTACCAATCAGGCTTGTTTTAATGGGGACTCGTTTAGAGTTGAAAATTCAGACAGGCCAGTTGCCGTGTAAGGGATTACCGCCCTCAATCAAGACCGATTGAAAGCGTAGGGTGTGTTCATCAAGGAATGGATAGAAAAGAAAAGAAAAAAATGTTTTGCTTAGTGTAAACACTATACCTATCACCATAGTCATAATGATAGCGATAACTCAAAATCAAAATCTTTGTACAATAAGGAGTATTTTGGTTAATCACATGTCAGCCAAAAAAATTTTTTTTTTTGTCTCTTCTATGTCATATATGTCATGCATGATTTCATGAATATTAACTTAAGAAAGAGAGTCAAACCTTTTTATCATAAGAGAGTATTTTGGATAATCAAATGTCAGTCTCATTAATGATGTTTTTGTCTTATTTGCACAAAAATTTTGTCTGTTCTATGCCAGAGAGAGTTTTGTCCTTATTCATCATCACTTACTTGTCTTATTAATTTTTCCAGCTCTATTTTCCATTTCTTGCCATCAAACACACCCTTGAGACTCACTGTTGGATTTTGGACTAATCAAACCTGCAGCAACTGGCCATACAAAGCTTAGAACAAAGTTGCACCTACTTTTGAAAGTATACCAGGTTTGAGGACTCATTTATTTGGATTCATCTACTTCAATGCTAACCTATGGCACTTTGCTAACACCCATTTAGGAACAGAAATTCTTCTCCATCAGTGCAAAGAATTGAGAAAGGTTTGTTTCTATTAGCTAAAGCAGAAACCAGTGAAAGAATCATAGAACCCCAAAATGACCAAATTTCTATTCTCCATTCAATTTATATCTCCAGATGACTCCATTTGTTGGTGAGGAACTTGGGCATCTGAACGCAATGAAAGCTTAACTGGGATGACTTCATTTCACGACGGATTAGAGAATACATATGTAGGTTAATATGATGAATAACAGAATCATTCAAATTGGAAACATGAACAAAATAGAGTGCACCAGTGCGTGTTTAAAGCTCTGAAACAGAGTACAAGGCTGAAAAGACAGGTTGTGGCAAACTGATTTATATTACTGAACAAGGGCAAGGCCCAGACAAGGATGGTGGCAACGGTGAAGTCGACAAAAAACAATTAACCGTGATGATACAGAGGATCCTGTCAGTTTGTTTACATAAATTTGTAGTGAATCTGTCATCTGTGCAATGCAATTACAGGCAAAGAAAAATTATGCCTAATGATGTATCTCAACACTCCTTGTATGCACCAAAACAAGCACCAACTTGAGGACAATTGTCTTTCAATCTGGAGGCAATTTAATATATGAGCCACAAAAGCAGCAGTTTGGTTTCTACAATCACAATAAGATAAATAGAAATGATAACATTATCTGCTGGTCCACTAGATTGGACCCAGTGTGCAATGTTCAAAAACTAGCTGATACTATCCTATCAAACTACTGCATCAAAAACTTCTTTATCTCAGCCTACTCTGCTTCATGGTTCAATTATGGAAGCCTATGCATCATAAAGAGCTCAAATCCTATCATGACTGTGGCCAAGACTTTAAGGGTGGATATCAGATGGGTTGGCCAGTTGGATCTTCAGATCAGACCAACTAATTGATCTTCATCAGTTCATCCAAACACACCCAATAACCAATACTCAACAAAACTGTGCTGGTTATGTGGGATTAGAATCTCAGGAATTTTGTGGTTAGATCTGATCTTTCTACCATTCACCATTCAGGTCAATCCAAAACTGAT
Source organism: Macadamia integrifolia (assembly GCF_013358625.1). Taxonomy (NCBI): domain Eukaryota; kingdom Viridiplantae; phylum Streptophyta; class Magnoliopsida; order Proteales; family Proteaceae; genus Macadamia; species Macadamia integrifolia. The sequence continues at coordinate 15,698,329 of NC_056565.1, forward strand.
ATGGTAGGCATAAGCTTGCATGATATGTTTTGTCTGAAATTGAATATTGAAATGTGAATCTAGGATAGAAATTTGAAAATGGGTAGACTTTCTAGAGAATCAGAAACCAACCAAATTAACATCCAATACTGTAAACACCTTCATAATTTATGATATTCAAAACAATGGCAATTTTGTATTAAAACAAGCACACCAAGGCTCCGAATGAGTGTAGAAGGAAGCCATAGAAGAAAAGGTCAATAAATAAATAAACAAAATGTAAAGCAGAGGGTGAAGAATACCTTCAAACCCTTCCAGAGACTAAAATGTATTTGTAGATTGAGAAAAAAAAAAAAAAAAAAAAGAAACAAAAACAAAAAAAAGAACAAACCTGAAATCCTTTGTACACAGAAGAAAAGAAAAGCTCACATATGAAAAATGATCAATCGAACCTGCTGCACTTCCAAGCTGAAACTGCAAACAGGGCCCGATCTTGCCAGCAAATTACCAAACAGCCGTTCTCTTCTTTGATCTTATATCCATCGCAACCATAGGTTTGCAGCAGTCTTTTTGCTTGCAACAGAGCATAGTAGCTCAAAGGAACCCTCCCAAACCCTGCGAAACCCAGCCTCTGAATCCACTTATCAAGCTTCTCATGCCTTTCCTTCCTCTCAGATCCCTCGCATGCAATAATATTCTTAATTTCTTCCCCAAAGAGCATCTTCTCTAATTTCATTCGCTCCATTGAAGCCCTCGATAATGTTGATTCCAAGCAATCAAAGAGCGATGCATAATAATATAGTGCTTCCAAGTGTCTCTCCATCAAGGTTGATCCATTATGGTTCGATTCTTGCTCGGTAACTACCATTACCTTTGGTGATAGACCACAGAGGGCAGTGAGGAAGCCCTCTATCTTTGCCGAAGGAGTCACAGATAATGGGGATGATGACCCTGAATCAGGACTTGGGCTGTACCCATTCGTCAAATCTTTATCAAGCAATTCCCCCACCCCGCTCTGGTTCATCTGCAGGACCCTCTGCAGGTGAACTGAATTTGAATTCTTGTAAGCAGCTGGGGATTTCTTCCTGAGGATTTCATCGTCGGATCCCAAGAGGGAATGCAGTTGGAGGACAGAGCTGATTGCCAATGCCTCTCCGGTCTTAACACGCAAGCTTTCAACATCGAGATTCTCTAATTTGCTAACTACGGGATTGAATTGAAATGGGATGTCCAATTTCTCAGCTTCTTCAGTCAAACGAAGAGCTGTTTGTTCTAATACCTCCTTCTGTTCATGAATGCCTGTAATTCTCAAATGGGGAGGGCCTTCCGGTCGTGCACTCAAGACCTGAAGGAGTGCAATCCACTGCGCAGGCTCCACAGAGTTGAGATCAATGATGTGAACCATCTTCTCCCCTTCCATAGCTTCAATGATGGCTTGGTTGGTGATCAAATAGGAAACCTTCAAGAAGGGACAGAGCTCAAAGAACAATCTTCGAACGATAATTCTGTCTGAGATCGAAGATATTCTTGTGGAATTGAGAGCTTTGTGCAGGCCAGGCCAGGCCTTGAGAATCCGATCGGCGAGGGCCTCGGTGAAGTAGGCAGCAATGCGCTGCATAGTGTCGCCATCAGGTGAGGCAAGGTGTGAGATTTGCTCGAGTGCGATATTCGCATTCTCGAGGTTACCGGAAGCGACATGGTTGGCACAGGACAGCAACAGATGGATCAGATACAATCCACGCTCCTCGGATTTTAGCTCTCTGAGCCATGGGTAAGGTGAACCTAAGCTGGGGGAGAGAGACATCAAGGAGAAGAACTGAAGGGGTGATGAAGTTACAGATGATGATCCTTCATCTTGAGCCATTTCTGCCATTCACCACCACAGAGGTTCCTCTGTTCGGAAGAAAGGCAGAGCCCAAGAATTGCCAACTACGTCTAGAATGAATTCAAAGATTGAAAATGAAGATAAACAAGACGTGTTTAGCTTGGATGGATTAATTTTCTTACGGTCGGAAGAAAAATTTCCAGATCAATCTGTTCTCTTAATAGCAAAGAATCAACCCATAAAGGAAGGAGAATTCAAAGTACTGTTTATTATATATGCAGAAAATCAATCGCAAACAGAGAACGGTCAGAATGAAGTGTTGAGTTCTTGACGAAAATGGAAGGACAGTCACGTACCCGTCAAAGCAACACAAATATTAATGAAAAATAATCAAACCTCAGAGGACAAACTCAAATGGGCACTAAGTTTTTGTAGAGTATGAGATGAAAATCAAACGGAGAGAAAGCACAAAAAGAGGAAAGAACAGTACCAGAAGCTGCACAAACAGTCAATAAAACCCTCTCCTATCAGAACTTCAAAAGAGCCGATGCACAAGCATAATCCAAAACCCCAGCTGGGTTTTCAAATTCATCAAAAACCCAGGAAAAGCCCCATGATAATCTCCTTGTTTCTCTTGTTTCTGTATCTATCAGAGCTCGGTTCCTGAGCTATTACGGTGGGTTTCTAGTTTTGCCTAGGGTTTTGTATCATTGATGCATTAAACGCTCTCTTTTGAAGGACCTCCCATGGCTGCGTTAGCAACTATGCCACTGAAGATGTGAATATTTGTCGTTATTGATTTGTTGTCTTTTGAGGGATCAAGAGGAATATGGAATTTGTGAGAGAGAGAGAGAGAGAGAGAGAGAGAGAGAGAGAGCCTAAATGGGTTTCCTTGCAGGTTAATAGGTTATAGCTTTTCTCTCTGAAACTGTCCCTTTTGTGGCTTTGTCTTGATGTTAGGTGGAGGGGGAATAATAATCAGTGCTGGCCAGAGAGAACTTTGTTATTATTCTCAAACAGTCACTCCAATCCAAACATGCCCTAACAAAACAAAACAACACCTCTTTCTTTTGTTGCTTTCTGGATGAGTGTGGGGAATGCAAGAAAGACCTTAACAAATACTTCCAAAACCTCAGTTTGTCTTCTCTTCCAAGGCATTAGACCATCCAATTGGTATTATCCTCTTACATCAGGACAAAGAGACAAGGAAGTTTAGGAAACTGCCAAAAGTAGAGACCACATTTAACTCTACTTATGGAGGCTGATCCTAGGTGGCTAATCCTTAGATAATACCAAAACCCTATATTTCCTTCCTTAATCTTTACTCAATCTAATTCAAAATTAAGCAGTCATTTTCAAAGATATATATATATATATATGTATATATTCTTTTTTTGGTTTTCATCAATTTTAGTTACTGTTTCTTTCCTTGTATGTATATTGACTTGTCAAGAAATTTTGCTACAGATACAAATCATTCAGATTCATGACATGTGTTTTGTGAGAAATGTAATTAAGTGGAAAAATACTAACTTATTTCTACGACAATCTAGCAAGGTCATGGTTTTAGAAATTGGTATCAAATTGGATGTGATCGAAATTAATACCTAGTTGATATGGATTGGTCAAATATGGTATGGATTTTTTTTTGGTTGACACTGCTATTTTGATTTGGAATTGGTAACAGAATGACTTATACGTATTGGCGTCAATGGCGAGTGATATCTTAAACTAAATCTATTATTTAAACATTAGTTTACTGTCTTAATATATGTGGCATTGGATGGATTAAACCTTGTTCATATGCCAAGTTTCAATGTTAACAAAATTGATCACATTCCTAAGTTCAACTCCCACTAAGCACATCTTGGGCCACTCACATGGGGCGTTTAGTGTTCTTCACTGCTTTCAATGAAAGTTGAATGGTTCTCATTCAACCCCAATATGATCCGGTCCATCCGGTTATGGGGTCAGTATGGACCCACAGGACTAGTCAAGTCGAAGGCCTAGATACCCGTCGTTAGCAAAAAAAAAATGATCACATTGCAAAATTAAGCTTCAAAATTCTTTTAAGAAAAACAGAAAGAGAAGAGAAGAAGGGGGAAAAAAAAAAAACAAAAAAGAAAGATATATTTGATCTCAAATTTTCATACAGAATAGAATCAAATCAACAACATCAACAACTCAGCCTAATTTATACCAATAAGTTCAAATTTGCCACGTCATTATTATTATTTTTAATTGTAAATATATATATATATATATATGCAAATTAAGACATCAATGAAACCCTATAAACATCTTAAGAAAACAACTAAGGAGAATAAAAAGGGATCCCACAACCCAGGCAAGACAACCTAACTAGAAACAAAACTCGATCAGCCCCAAGGACGAACCTCAAGAAAACCATCTCAACCACAAAATCAATCAAAAACGAAGACATTACGGGGTGTTTGGTTCGGTAAATCCTCAGGATGACATTCTTTAGAATGATAATTCTTAATTTTTTGAGTTGTTTGGTTCCACTAGGATGACCCTCATAAGTGATGGTTCTACTTCCCATGAATGACCAATATACAAAGAATGTCCTTCAAATCTGAGTTTATGTCAAGACTAAAACTCAGATTTGAGCAACCATCTCAACCTTTAATATAAAAGGGGAAAGTGGGAAGGCATAGGTTTGTTCACAACCATGCATGGTGCAAAATCATGTCTTCACCGTTGGATGGGGTGATGTGCCATGTACTATACACAAATTTCCCCATCCAACTGTTGAAGGTACAATTGTGAATCATGGACGATCATGCCAAAAACCTTTTGACAAAATATATTCTATATTTATCATGCCAATTTTTTATGGAAAAATCTACTATTTATTTCCTTTAAAAATATTATACTGACCATACATGGTTGCAAATACATTGTAATCATTCATATGACTCTTATTTGTCATATGAAAGAATGATGTTGCATATCCGACCGTTGAATATTTAATAAAGAAGTTAAAGTTAATCACATGTCAAATTTTAGTTTCAAAAAATCATAAGAATGTAGCATTTCAGTTTAATTCAAGCAGTTTTATAGGAAGAATTACTACACAGGATTAGGGTAACCAAATAGTTTTATAGTAAGAATCACTACACTGATTTAGGGCAACCAAACATTTTTTCAGCAAGAAACATGTACCAGCCTTAAGGCAACCAAACATTTTTTCAGCAAAAAATATAATTCAGAAGAATGTTTATCAAAAGATTGACATTCATATCCGATACATACACCATTTGATTTACCAAACCAAACACCTCCTTAAGAATCCACAACCAAGCCCCAAGAGGACCATATTTGGTGGACACTCTATTTCTTAGCAAGATACAAATTCCTTAAGGGCCTTAGGAAAAGAGGCTTTCCATCACCCTTAATATTGAGGCAATGACATGAATAGATGGAGCAAACATATATGAGACATTCTAGTATAAGCAAGAAATCATTCTGGTATAAACAAAATTATTCAAACAAATCATAATTATCTAGTGTAGTTGGTGAGACTGTGATGTACTAAACCTACGTTCAGCCCGGGAGATCTCAAATTTAAGCTGTTTAAGCCTTTATTGCATCATTGTACATCATAAATCCATTCACTAATGTAATGCCACGTCATTGATTTTATACCTAGTTGGTAATCAATTTAATATATGGTGGACACCATTACACGTATCAAGTAGTGGAGATACATATGGGTTCAAATGGATCATATAAGACCACGTCTCTTTGCCTTGGAAATCCATAGCATGAAATGCTGTTTTCCATTATTTGAGAACCTCCTTACCTCTTACAATTACATGGGAAGTCCTCCACCTTACACAGTCACAACTCTCAACTCCGATAATCTAAGATACCCCAATAGGTGGACTTGACCCATTAGACAATTTCATGCCACGTGTACCCTTAATATCATCATCTATATCTAATTTTGACTGGGCAAAACACCATTAAATGGGTGTCCCTTCCAATTCTGCAGAGCTTCTTTATCCACCTTGTCGTGTTACCACTTACCCAACCAACTTGCCCACCCCTTTCAACCTTCAAGGGTCGTTGTCCTTGACCCGGTCTAATCCGATAACCCGACAATATATGTTAAAAACACAAAAGGGAATTTGTCAATGTTCATAGATATTATTAGTTCTGTGTTTTAGTATTGATTTGGAAAAAAAGAGTCTGTCCAAGAATGTGCCTGTTCTATTCAAACTTAAGAAGGGGAAAAATGATTACCATTCCTTTTAGAAGGTAGAAATGTCTAACCCGTTGATGCTTTCTCGTGTAATCTCATTGATCGTCATATTGGTACAAGAACTACATTCTTGGACAGAAAACCCTTACCGTATTTATATTGTAGTAGTTGCTAATGTACTTTATGTATGTTATTATATAAGATATCTGTAGACTAACATTGTATAAGTCCACTTACTATATTAATTCATAGAATTTTAAAAGATATAATTCAAATATATATTATTACTATTTTTGATGTGTAAGTAACTTCTGTAGGCTTAACAACTTGTACAAGCCCACTAAGTATTATCAACTATATTCATAAAAAAAAGTATTATCAACTATACGGGAAAGCATTGCATCTTAATATTTAATAATGTAATATTTTTGCTCATATATATAATTTTTCTTAATATAGTTAAGATATTTAGTAGCTAGTAGCCTAGTATGGATACATAATTCAAAGTTTTAGTAAAATGTCATTATCATCATCTCCAAATGAGTTAAAAGTCCTAGCTCTTGCCCATGAGAGGGTTTTTAAAAATGGTTGAATTATCAATTTTAGATAATATGGTTTAAACAATTAAAAAAAAAGAAAAAATAAATTAAAATTAATTATCAAAATAGGGTGAAATTTGGTAGTAGTGGGTAGCCATCGAAGGAAGGTTGAAAATTGACGACCGTCTATATAGAAGGTTTCAATAAGACCGTATTAACCAATTGTACCTTTTATGTCCAGACACAAATTGCATGAAAAGACTGCCTTACACTCGTGCGGTCGAACCTCTATTTACTGTCCCATTAACCCGTTCGATAGTATAATAGCCATATGACCGGTTAGCATTCTTTTGCCTATTAACAAATGGAGAAAGAACCTTGTCCGTTTGATGTTATCTACATCGGTGTGTAGGATCAATAAGGAGAGTATGCAAAAATATCTTGAATATATGAAGCAAGGGATAGTATGGTTTTTTTACGTCCACCAGTTTTGATATGTGCAATATTAGACTAACAAAGTTATTTTTCTCATTAACAAATTAAAAAATCATTATATTATTGAATCCAATTTACCCAAATGATCATTAAATACAAATTTCAAAGTGGACCAAAAAAGCAATCATGAGACTGAGGAACCGGCCCAACCTCGGGAGAGAAAGAAGTTTTTGACGTTTAAGGCATATTTGTTTGCTTAGGTTAGTTGGTGACAAAATTCAAAAAATGAGAGAGAGAGAGTGGAAGATTTTTTTTTTGGTAATAAGTGTGGAAGGATATTGAATGATAGGAGTTTGTCAAAGGAAGGGTGTTGGAGTTTTATTGGTATATTGTCGTTGTTGGCATATGCAATGCATTATATTGTTGTTGTTGTTGTCTTGAGTGAAAAGAAGGAAAGAAAGAGAGAGAGAGAGAGAGAGAGAGAGAGAGATAAATATTGGTGTTTGGTGTTCAAAGTTGAAACTCCAAACAAAACAAATGGTGCAAGTGGGGAAGGGGACGTGTGTACGAATTACGAGGGTAGACTGCTTTGTAAGTTTCTGGTGACTTTTAAGCCAAAATTTTACCAACCTGCTGTGGAAAGACTGGAGACTCTCTTTTATGATTTCAGCTAAATTTGGCCGCTTCCTCTGTTAACTGTTATCCCCACCCCCACATACTACTGACGAGTGCAAGTTAGAGAGAGAGAGAGAGAGAGAGAGAGAGAGTATTTTAGTGAGAAATATCTAGGATTGGGTGTTTCTCGCTCTAATGTTGAGAGATAGGTTTAGACATGAAAGATTTGGAGCTGGGTTAGAAGGAATCATCACTTACGTCACACCAATGGAAGTGATTGTGTATATAAGATAGAGAAGAGATATAGGGAGATACAAGAGATAAAATATATAAGAGATATATAAATGCTATTAATAACATAAAATAGAGAAAAAAAAATTAAGAAAAGATTGGTTTTACATTCGAAATCATGACATTTGGCCTGATTAGGAAGTAGTCTACTTGGACTCAACAATTGAGGATTATCTTTTTTCTTGTCTACTTTTTATTACATACTAATTTCTATTATATAGGGTAAGATAATAGTTATAACATACAATCCACCTTGAAAGAGATAAAATGGAGGAAGTTTTCCGACACTGAGGATATTGTGAAGAGTTGCAATGTTGGGAGTTAAAGAGTTTCTTATATCGATTTATTCAAGTTCTTAATGCCTATATATACTTATGGAATAGGCTCTCTTACCCTCAGACGTAATTGAGTTCTCTTGTAATGATCCCTAGCTCAATTTTGTTTTGGTCAGGGAGGTTCCTCCTGTGCCTTGTCCTCTTTGAACAATTTGAGTGAATGTCTGTATATACTTGTGAAATCATTTTTACATAATGTCTTAAAATTTTGGATTGAACATCTCTCCAACATGGAATATATTAATTGGGATATAACTTGGGGATATTTTTCCCTTATAATTTTATAAAAGATTGATCCTATCTTTTAACCACTTTCCTTGCTTGTTCCAAGTTGATATTCCAGGCAACAAGTGGTCGCAATCTAAAATGGCACCAGTACCAGTTGCATTTATATTTTCCTCCATGATTTAAGTAAGAAGATTGATGTAGAAACAATCATAAAAATCATTGATAGCTTATATAAAATTTTCCTCTACCATCTATGTGTATTAGTACATTTTAATGCATGGTATTGGACCTCTTATCGTTTGCTTCCGTCGATATTGATACTGGATTGTCCATTCGAGTCATCTGACACTTTTGCTGCTCTAGGTATCCATACAGTTTTTTTCTTTTTTCTTTTTAAAATTATTTTATCCTCTCTTGTTTCGATATCATCCATACTATATCAGGTAGGTATTGATATCAGCCATGGCCAACCTATATCTAAAGGAACCATATAAAGCGGTGGTACATTGTAACCGGAAAGATCGAACAAATAACAAATTTAGTTGGTTTACAAGTGACATAGTATAACTGTCGATCATAGCCAAATTAAAGAGAAAAAGAATGTTGTTTGATCACGAATGACCACTTCACCCCTCCTTTTTCATGCTCCTAAATCTCCTCTCATTGGTCCCTGCACTGGTGCCGGGACCACAGCATGACAGCAATCCCTTCCCCCAAATTAAATGAGTACTTCAATGCGTTCATAGAAGGAGAGGGAATTAATGTGGATTTATTTTATATTAAGTAATGACAAATACAAATTTACAAATGTTGTTAATACATCAAAAGAATGTATTTGAAATTTATTACATCAAGAAAATTATATCACTACTTTTTGTCACTTGTCCTACCTTTTGGTGATGCGGAAACTATCCTCAACCATTGTGGTGTTTGCACTCACAAGCTAAACAAGAAAAAAAAAAATTAATAATAATAATAAATAAGCAAGTTTACTTTGAATAGGAAACAATGCACACAAATAGTTTCAGATAGATTATGTTCCTATGTTTGATAATATAGATGGTTCACATCTGGATTCGTCTGAGGAAGAGTCAAAAATTGACCAATGATGACAATAACTCTAGTCATGGTGTCTTTAGAAACTTGATCCATCCGCTTTTGAGAAGCTCTATGTGAAAGATTCGTCGCATCGGAAGTGCCCCATACTATCTTCACTCCCGTGATTGGGCTACTTAACTCTTCCATAATATTTCTTTCCGAGTGTAGAAATGTTCCTTCACAATTTTCCTTTGTGATGTAGGGTCTATTCTGCTTTTTTTTTTAGGGGCTCCTCTCCATTCCTTAGACCTGTCTAACAGGGGGAATGGTCACCTTATCTTGTTTTTTCATTTTTCTTTTTAATATAACTTCTTTTACCTATCGAAAAAAAAAAAAATGTCATCATCCTTTTGATGCTTTGCCCTCTGGTGGTAAGGGTATAGGACTAAGAGACTTTACATCATCTGGTTCACTGGTTCAATGGTCATACCTATTGGTCCAAACCATCAAATTAGAGGATCCCATCTAAATGTTGTATTACAAAACTGGGAGAAAGGGAATCTTGGAATCTTTCATCCCACGCAATGTCAGTGCGTAGAATTATATCATCTACATGGGATTCATATGGTCAAGTCGGGATCCTCCCACTTGTAGATAACCACCCTAACCCAACTAACATCATCTAAAAGGTGTGGTCCATAAATAAAGGTGGTCCCCACATGGTGTGGTTACTTGTAAGGGAGAGAAACCTTTCTCCACATGGTCATCGAAAAAGCGAGAAAAATATAGAAAAAAGCCATTGTGAGAGGGTGTAATGGTACAATATTGTCTGCGTGAAAAACTTTTTTCCTATAAAATTATACCAAAACCTTTAATCATTATTATTGGAAGCTAATTTGATTAAATGGTTAGAAGTATTTGGTCAATATGAATTGGTTAATTAGCCATTTAAAAAAAAAAAAAAAAAAATCAGTATCTTTTGAAGATCATATTTGGTTTTAAGATGTGAAGAATGATTCAACCAATCAACATAAATAAACTTTAATCTTGTACTGTTAGAGAGAGATCTATATATCTGAGGGTCAAGCTATATTATCACCATTTAAAAACAGAAAGATGCTTAAGCTCCTAGGTTTAAAAACAATGAAGACAAGAACCAGGTAGCTCTAGCAAAAAGACAAGGAAAAAACAATGTCTAGTAGCCTGTTAGACTCTTTTAAGGAATTACCTACTGATCATGTTGGGGTTCTTAATAGATCAACCTCAGGGGTTGCGCCTTTTTCATAACCATATATCAAGCATTAAGGCATGTTAATGATGCTATTATTTGTTAAGAAGGTTGTTTCAAAGAAGGATCAGATAGATCTTTTGGTTATGCTATTAACTCTTTCAAATGTTGCTTTGCATTGAGGGTGGGTAAGGGGAGTGGCTGAAACCAAGTTCTAGAGATAGGATTTTGTAATGAAGGAACTTTGTTTGTTCCATAAAAAATAAAAAGGTTCTGAGGGTGGGATTTTGGTTTCAGTCTACTAACCTCAGCCTTTAATTCATTCTCTGTAACATGAAATCTTGCATATCCAAATTCAGCAATCCTAACCAAACTCCAACTAGCAGCAGTAGCCTGTCCAAAGCAAACAACACTTACAATCAGTCTGAAATTATGAAACATTTTTGTTCATAAGCATATATATTTTTGACATACTAATGGCCAATATCATTAGGTAGGGATGGAAAATGGTTTATATTTGATATGGGTGTTGATAATCTGAACCTGACCCATGAGCAGGCAAACAAGAGGTATGGATGTTTTAGGGGAGGAAAGAGAAGTAACAGAAGCAACAAAATACACTGTGAATGGCTTAACTCAGTGAGATCATCAAGGAAGTAGAAAATAGGAGTACTTTAGAAATAATGAGGCCCTTATAATCTATGCTTAAGCATATGTGTCCCAATAATCTGCCAATGGTTTATCAAATTTAAGAATCCAAGAGGATGAAACCAGACCTAATTAACCGGTTTAATTAGCTTAAATAAACCAGTTGGGTGGAGAGGATCATTCATTTGATTGATCAATGCCATTTACTTCAATATTGTAATTATCAGTAATACCCACAAGACAAAACTACTTACATTGCTAGGAAACTGATCCAATGAGAATCCTGCCATTCCAATGACTAAATGAACTGGAGCACTGTAATTTGTATTATCATATGTGTCAGTCCCATTTGCATCTTTTGTAGGTATGGCCTTGCAACTGTTCTGATAAACAGCACACATTCTTTCATAGTTATGGACATGGCCCCATAGAACTAGATCCACCTGATTAATTATCACAAATTAGTGACATTTTAAATAAATGAATCTCTAAAATCACGGTCAATTTGGGTTTAAAATTATAATTGATCAAGAAATTGATCTTACATTTTCACCCTTTAATCTCATTTATTTTCATAGACATTTAAATATAGCTGCCCAAGGCAAATGTTAGCTACCTTATAGTCCATTAGTAAAGGCTCTACTTCTGCGACAAATGTAGAATCTACACTTGTTGGTACTGATCCTAAGGTAGAATACATTGGCCTGTGTCTGCATTAAGAAAATTTACATTAAACAATATCTCAATGCAAGAAATAATTAATCTGACATGAAAAAAAAAAAAGAGGCAAAATAATAGTGATAAAACCATAGGAATAATACAAGTCACCCTGAATAAAAAAATACTTATAGATATTTTTTTTTCCAAGCAATGTGAAATTAGGGTTTATGTGTTCTCCATAGAAATAATACAAGCCACCCTGAATCTTGAATTTAAGGTAGATTCCTCTCCCTTACGCCTCAAATAAAAATATAATTATCAGTTTATCTTGTCATCATTTTTTTTTTTTTTTTAATAGACATAATCTGTTATATGTAGATAATTTTGGTTCCACAGCTAATAACAATTACTTATAATTAATAATCTCATAACAAATATCAACTTGATTATTATCTATTTATGAAAATATTTTGCAACCCAAGTGCATTAAGATGCCAAGAGCCCATCTGCATTGGGTAAAATGCAGCAAACCCTAAAACTCTAATATACAAGTTTTAGAGAAAACTAATTTACTCTAATAATTAAGGGTAGAGAGAGAGAGAGAGAGAGAGAGAGAGAGAGAGAGAGAGAGGAGGGAGGTTTTCTTCATATTTACCCTGTAAAAATTAGCCAAGGAGTTCTTGATCGATTAACCGAACCCATGTCACTTTCCATCCATTGGTACTATATACAAAAGATTTTATCTTTGTTAGAATATGATGAAGCATATATAAAAAGGATTAATTAAAATGATAAAAAAAGATGGAACATAGAGAGATGATCTTAAGGAGAATTACCTGTTCAGAGTTAGCGCTCCAATTATGCTCAGTAGAAATAACAGTGAAATGAACAGGTCCTTGCTCTATGGAATACCATGGCTTATCCTTAGCAACAGTGGGCAAAGGAAAATATGTTTCATAAGGGACTCCACATTCACCACCTGAGTCAGAAGTTGTGTAAACTGATCCAGAATCCATATAATCTCTCTCATGGTTCCCAATTGCAGTCATGTAAGAAACATGAGATGCCATGGATCCTATTTGGTGAAGGAAAAAGTCCCATTCTACTAAGAAGCCTGTAGCATAGCTGATGTCTCCAATATGGAAAATGGAGTCTACATTCCCTGATGCAACTTCTTGGGCCATGGCATCTGTCACTGATATTGATCCTGGCTATATATTTTTTTTTCAAAACACAAAACTTTGATCATGTTTTATAATCTTACATATATGTATTAAGATCTACATAACAAGTTGATGAATTGAAGTTTTCAGGTTATAATTACCTGAATATAATGCTCAATGGAGGCATCACGGGGAGCCTTCCCCATGTCCCCAAATGAAAGGAATTTAAGCTCAGATGATCCTCCTGCTGGTGGGGTTTGAAATTGAATTTGATCACTCCATCCGACTGAATCACTGCATTGTTCATTCATTAGAGAGACAACCACCATCCATGAAGTGCTAGGCTAGCTGCTAGCCACCAATATGCCCCTTGCTTGCTTCTTTCTCTCTCTCTACCTACCCAATTTAGTTTCACGTTGTTGTTAACCATAGCCGTAGGCTAGACCAAATAAATTGGGTTGGGTCTAATTAAGCTTAAATAAGCCCAGCCCAAAATACATTTAAAACCGGTTTGGCCTGCTCGAGCTTTAAAAAAAAAAAAGAAAAAAAAGCCAAGATTCATCTCTCTACCGAATCCAACTTCAAGTTGTAGTTAACCATAGTCCCTCTACTCACCCCACAACCCCCCCCCCCCCCCCCAAAAAAGCCCAGCTCTTGTAAAATTGGGTTTGGGCCTCATTGGGCTTAACAAGCCCAGACCAAAATACATGTAAAACTGGTTTAGGCCTGATTGGGCTTTTAAAAGAAAGAAAGCCCAAGATGCATCTCTCTCTTTCTCTCTCTTTCTCTCTCTTTCTCTCTCATATTTTTCATACCTTCCATATCTATAAGAGTAAGTTGCTGAAGGGTGAAGTCCAGTCATGACTGCAGTATGAATGTATCCAGGGTCATGCCACCCATAATCCTTGGCCGGGCTTTCAATTTTGGATCCTATTTCACCAATTTGAAAATGATTGTGGGGTCAATCACTTGGAGGAAGAAGAACAAAGCATTTCAAGTATGATTTAGCAAGAAGTCAAATAAGAATGGGTACTGTCAACTGTGCTATATATTTCCCCACCACCACCCCCCCCCACAAAAAAAAAAAAAAAAAAAAAAAAGAATGAGCGGACCAATAGAATTGACCGAAACAGATTGGGTCAAATTGAAACCGACCCACTGAAACAGACCATTTGGACCAAAACCAGATGGGTAGACCGGTACAGACCATTTTTTGTTGACTGATATTATATGGAACCTGAAACTGCCAACCCGAATTCTATTCTAATGGGTCGGTTAAGGGTTTGGGTTGGATCTGTTTGGTCCCTTCAGCACGACTAACCTGACTAATGTGAAATTGTGAATTATTAGAGGAAGTCTCAGATAAAAGTAACGAGTTAGGAAGATGATGGCGGCTTGTCATTGTGAAAATGGATAACAATACAAGTCAATAAACCCATAATAAAGCAATAGAAGAGTGCGGTTTTGTTATCATAAGAAAGATCCTTCTAACTAAATCTAAAAATTAATCTAGAAGATATACACCCTTGAAGGTGGCAGTCCATATTGAGGTCTTTTAAACTAAGGAATATCGATGTGTTCTATGTTTTACCTAATTTTTGTTTGATTCCACCTATACTGTTATCATTATTTTTTTATGGTGAATAAAATATTTTCAATGAAAGACTAGAATTTGTTGGTGTACGATATCTTGTATTCGATCGCAGTTTAATCCAAGGAGTATTAGTGCAAGCCCCCCGATAGAACGGTGGTCCCGCTTATCAATAAGTAGGTTGCAATGGAGACAGGAGGCTCCCCTGTATAGCTAAGGTGTAAAGGGGCTATTCGAATTTTTTATTTATTTGAGAGTAATTTTGTACTTTTTGATATTATGGTTTTTCACTATATATTTGTAGCGAGAGTTATTTTCTCTGTAAATAATTTTGAGAGGTATGAGGATGAGCATTGTAACCCTATTCTCCATTGATAGTGAAATAGAATTTCATCTCACCGAGGACGTAGGCAATCTTGCCAAACCTCGTAAATCTGTATACACCATTTATTCTTGTTTTTTCATTACTTTTTGCATCGCTTTTAGAGTTGCATTTCTACAAAATTCTATTCCTTAAAAAAAAAAAAAGAAAAAAAAAGAAGTTCCACAACAATTTAATGACCTATCTCTATAATCAAATCGAAAAGAAAATTTGAAAAGAAAAACAAAGATAAAGTTAGCCTAAAACAATCATACGAGAGAGAACAAAACCAACTAGAGTAATAGTCAAGGGTAGGGGTGTCAACGGTCCGGGTTGGTGCGGTTTCGGTCCGGTTCCACCGGTTTCGGTGTGACTTTGGAACTAACCGAAACCGCCCCATTAAGGAATTATCGGTTTTGGTTCGGTGTCGGCTTCGGTGCGGTTTGGGTTCGGGTTGTACCGGTTTGGATTTATCAGGTTCATTTTGGTTTGGATCGATTTTTTAAACCGGTATGGACCATTAGCTTGGGCACTTGGGCTTGGGCGCTTGGGCACTTGGGCTTGGGCAGTTGGGCTTGGGCACTTGGGTTTTGACAGGTTGAACTTGAATAGTTGATAAATGTTGGGCTTGGGCACTTGGGCTACTGTTGGTCCAGTTGGACACTTGGGGCCTTGGGCTTCTCCCACTTGAGAGTTGGCCCAGTTAGATTAATGAGTTTTAACTTTTAAGTCCGGTTTTATATCGGGCCGGTTTGGATCGGTTCCGGTTTCGGTGCACATTTCCGGTGTTTCCGGTGGCCCAATGGTCTAACCTGAACCGAACCGAGACCGGATTCAATTTTAAATACAAACCGAAACCGGCCCGATAAGCCACCGGTTCGGTTTGAATCGGGCTTAATCGGTTCGGTCCGGTCCGGTTTAACCGGTCCGGTTTAGATATTGACACCCCTAGTCAAGGGACCACAATCTTGCAAACCAATACCATTATTATAGTCACTTGGGCCTACTTCTAGTAACTCTGATCGGTCAAGCAACCATGATGTAGACACAACCCCAAAATTTGAAAGATTGGTTAATTAAAGACCTCACGGTTGCAACTAAATATATATTATGGGTTAAGGTAAGGACTCACCACACATATCATCTTGGGTGAAAGTAGTAACTTCTGATGTTTGATTGCTTCCATTCCCATATTGAACTTGTTGAGGGTTTTGGTCTCCACTCACCCATGTTACCCTCATCTATGCCATATATCAATAAACACAAACATGATTATCTCATTAGCTCAAAACATGTAGATGTAAACTAATTCTATGAAATTAATTAAACCCACAATAATTAATTACCGATTCTCCGGTCGAATCTACGCTCGAGAGATGGGCAAACAAAGGGCTATTTGGCTTAGCAAAATTGGTTGGACTGGTTCGTGTTAAAATGCAAGGAGAGTCAAACCCTCCGGTGAAGAATACAAACTCTATATCAGTTCTGATGTTAATAACATGGAATGTCAATGAAGCATTGCAGGTTTTTGCTACGCAGGAGCCACCTATGTGTTTCTTGCATTCTTGCTTATTGCAACTGAGATAATCTGAATCGGTACTCACATATTGAGCCTGCAGTTCCAAAGAAGATCTATCATTAAATTTATCAAATTCAGAGTTCAGATACAGTTCATGTAATTGGCAATTTTCATCTACTATTTAATTGCCTATTGTTTCTTGCATACCATGCAGTAATCATGTCTCACTTACACCTCCAAAGAAAATTAGATCTTCAACTTCCATAACTGGCACTAGATAGGCACCCCACCTACCCACACCCCACACCCCACACCCCCCACAAAAAAAAAAAAAGGTTGAGAGGGAGAGAGAGATTATGATATCATATTATAATGTTCTCAGATCAAGTTTCCTTCCACCACATGGTGAAGAAAGAATTCCTTCATGGTAGTCATTGATACCATTAGATTGCATCAAGCGTAATTTCAATTTCATAAATAGGGGGTTAGGCTGTCGTGGGTGGAACAATGACAAGCTTCAATAATAAGATCACATCACCGGTGAAGAATGCGTGAAAGAAAACTTAGTCCAAAAAGTTAAACATTCTTATGAAATGAGTTTCCCTAAGGCCACTCAAGAGGGTGTTACAAGGATCTTATCGCTTTCAATCCCATGCTCACCACATGGTGAAGGAAAACTTCTTCCATGACTCATACATGTTATGATCTAGATGGAGGCCAAATTTTGAATAGGGTCCATCAAGGATTTCCTGTATCACCCAATAGCCAACTAAACTACTAAATCATCAGTTCTAAAGGACTGAAAAAGTGAGAGAGGCCAACTGGGTATTGGCTTTCCCTGTGTTGGTGAGAAGGAAAGAGAATTTTTTCCAAAGAAATAGTAAGAGACAAGATTGAAGGAAAGATACAAAGAAACCATTGGTGAAAAAGTGAATTAAAGAAAAGAGGAAAGAAAAAAAGGTTCCAATTTAAATTAATTGGGCTTGTTTACCTTTACAGGATAATGGCAGAGAAGAGGAAGCTTACTAGTATCTCCAGTCTGAAGATACATTGCTTCCTTCATAGGACAATCTGAGACACTGCCCAGAAGCACAATCAAAATAGAAAATTATACAAGGAATAAATGAAAATGGTCAACAATTCAATTCAAAATGGGTTTGATTTTTTTTTTTTTTTTCTTTTCAGTAATTACCTGGAATAAGAAGGTGAGATCATGGCAACCCAATCAGATTTTGAAGGTTTCAAAACCCCACTAACAGTAACTGTTACATTTTGGTCATTTGAAAGTCCAGATGCTGCAACTCCACTGATATTGATTTGAATATACGGATTTGGATCATTACATTCCTTTAATGATCTTCTGTTCAATACCC
The DNA here is from genome assembly GCF_013358625.1 of Macadamia integrifolia. Classification (NCBI taxonomy): domain Eukaryota; kingdom Viridiplantae; phylum Streptophyta; class Magnoliopsida; order Proteales; family Proteaceae; genus Macadamia; species Macadamia integrifolia. The sequence continues at coordinate 15,716,385 of NC_056565.1, forward strand.
GAAATTCTGATATTGCAGTGTGACCTTCAAATTCTGCTAAACATTCATCAATCTGAAAAGAAGAAGAAGAAGAAGAGGACGACGGAGAAAACAGTGTTCTCTCTGATGATAACCCGAACAAGAAGCAAAATATGAAGAAGAAAGATCTGAAAGTGGAAGATAAGAATGAATACATAGTTCAGAGAAGAAGAAAGAATAGAAGTGGACAATAGGAAGAGGAAGAAGTTGATAAAGAACACAGAAAGGATGTTAGGTTGGTTATTTAAATAAATTTCTTAGCCGTCACTTTATTAATTAATATAATTCGTTGCAAGATTCCACATGAGAGTGTGTAATCTCACACGTTTCTTAAGAAATAAAAATAATCTTCCCATGTTAACACCCTTAATGCAGCAGGGACAGAAATTGGTATTATAAGTTGGTTGTCAATTTATGTGGATATTATAAACTTTGGAAATGGCGGGGAGAGAAGGGAATGTGTTGGGTTTCTTCCCTTGTGAGCTCATAACTCAGTTTTCAAAGCTTTGATTTGTTTGTTAATGGCGGTTTTTTAAATGGGTTTCTTCAATTGTTTAATGTACCATCCATCGTGGCTTCTATAAATGTCATTAATGGCGGAGGTTTAAAGAATTAAGTTTTGTATAGTTCAATGAAGTGAACCTAAGCTGTTCAAACTGGACGGCAGCGTAGAGCATTGGACCTCGTCGCAAGCAGGAAAATTCAAATTTGAAGTTTGAATTTCATTTTGAAGTCCACCAAGCCACGAGCCCACAAGATAAGGGTTATCTCCAGGGAAAGGTTCGAGAAGGTCTAAAGTATTGTATTTTATGTTCATCCTCATTTGATAATATTTTGATAAATTTATTAAAATTTTTAAATCAGAGTTTGGGATTTGCATTAGAGATCTGATCCTTTTCATGGACCATGACCTCCTGCTAACATCCTTGAGCTAAGCTACACACTATCAAATAGAGAATACTGAAGTGTTATACTTTACTAGGCAAAGTGACACATAGAAGAACCTTTAAAACTTACATTTCAAGAACATTGTTAACTTGTGATTCAGTGTTTCGATTTTAGTGCGTGGTATTGGAACGGATATCCATCATCCGCAAAACCTTCAGATCATCCGTATCGGATAGAAATACTCCTAATTTTCCTAAGAAAATGGATTTTTAACCGTTTTTCCCCTAGTCTATATCATTTAACCAATATGGTATCGGCCAAGAATGGGATCGGAGACCTACCAAATTGATATGGATCCCCTTATAGGGTTGATCAATACTTAGAACCATGGTTAAAAGCAAGGTTCAAAGTATCAGGTTTCGACCCTTGGGGAGACTGAATTTTAGATCGAAACCTGGGAAATTTCGAATAAACCAGGGAATTTTTTCCGATTTGGTGGAAACTTAGGTTTCGACCCCCAAATAGTATTTTTTTTCCTTGATTTTTTGTGTACATTCTATTTTAGACATTTCTAACACATTCACATCATTACTTTCATATTAAAACACACACACACACATAAAGTCATACTTTTGTAGTGAACCAAAAGTTTGGTAATCATTACGTTGAATTGTTGATTGAAATATGTTATAGATAAATGTATTTTCAAATACAAAAAATAGAAAAATAAGCATTAACATGCAAAAAAAATTTCGGCCACCGTGAATGCATAGATCAGGTCCTCTTAAGTAACATATAAAAGATTTATATAATTCTACTCTATTTACAAGTATATTCGAATATTCGATAAAGAAAAAGTAATTTTTGGGGAAGTTGGGACTTACCTTCTTTGTCCAAGCGGTCTTTCTTATGTAGATGTAGCAAGAACCACCCTTAGATTTAACTTTGTTAGGCAAAAAATGGAAATTTTCACTGTTTCCCCAAGTTTCTCAAAAAAAACTAAGAAAAGAGGGTTGAATTTTGCTAAAGAAGTCTCAGGCTTCTTTTCAAACTAATTCATATAGGACTTGGTTCCACTCAAAGGGTTGAACCAATTGGTTTTGTCAAAACATGTTGAAATCTATGACTTTTAAGTTGGTCCAATATTGTTGAAACCTTTGACTTTTAAAAGTTACAGGACATATCGTTTTGACCCTTAGGGATACGGTTGAAATCTACGAAATTTTGCAGGTTTCGAACGAGTTCTCAAACCATGGTTAATAGACATAGCTTCCCCACCACATCCACATGTTAAAGATGCCTCCACTTAGTCTCCCATTGGCCCATGTACTATCATAGTAACCACACAAGCAGCTAGCATTCCTCTTCCCTAAAAATAAAAGTAGGGATAAATAGTTGGGTATACAGGCAGCTTTCTCAAAGTTAGTGATTCAGGCAGCGGGTGGATTGAATTGCAAAGAGCATGGGAGTCATTTCTAAATGTAGGGGCGAGGGTGACTACCTTGAACCTTGCTTTTAACCATGGTTCTAAGTATTACCACACAGGTACTATGGTTAAAAGCAAGGTTCAAGGTATACTTATAATAAAAGCAAGGTTCAAGGTATAGTTATTTTTGGTTTTTTTTTTTTTAAATAATGTTTAAATGGACCGAATAATTCGGTTTAATTCGGATTCGGTCCGAATTATTCGCGATTTATATTCATTTTGGAAAAAGTCGCGAATTGTAAAGAATTTTATTTTTAATTCGGATTCGGTCCGAATTTTTGATAAAATTCGAAAAAATTTGATTCGGCCGAATAAAAAAAAAAAAAAAAAACCCCAATAAGATTTTTTGACCGCTTTTTTGACCGAATCCTTAAATTAATCGTCCGAATTATTCCGAATAATTCTCCGTCCGAATAATTCCCGAATCCGAATTTGCTAACTATGGGGCGACACCGGCTGGGCTCGCTTCAACGTCTTTTTCAATAAATTAAATTCATAAGTTCCACCTCATATCTGAATGCGCCTGTAGCTCAGTGGATAGAGCGTCTGTTTCCTAAGCAGAAAGTCGTAGGTTCGACCCCTACCTGGCGCGTTTCAATCTTTTTTTTTATTTTTTAATGGTTTCAATTTAAAACTAATCTAACAGTGCCTCACAATAGATTCCAATCTGAAGGTTCTCATCGACAACCTTGCCAAGGTACCGTAGCCCATCAATAGGAATTTCATAAAAACTATAAACAACTTAAATGATTACATATAAGAATTGAAATTTATTTATTTTTCCTTACAAGAGCTAGAACTGGAAGATGCCGACCCCATGGAATGATGGAAAGATCATCCTAAAATTTACGGTTTTTCCAAAAAAAATGCATGACCTGATGCACCATGAAAAATTTCTATAAGAAAAATTTTTTTTTTTCCTTTTTCTTTTTCCTTATCATTATTTTATTTTTTGGTTTGAATAACTGGAAGGTACAAGAAGAGAAAATGTGATTACAAAGATTTCAGAGCAAAATATTTATAACTGATTTTAAACATTTCATCTGCACTTAATAGGTTGAAGTTGTTGTTGCTTCAACAATCTTCATAGTACAAATGAATTAAATTTCATATCTTTTTTGGTAGAGTTCATGATGAAGACTACTGGTAAATCTAGCTATTGGACTTGTGCAGATCGGAAGAGCTCCCTCCATTTTTCAGGATCGCTTCCTGGTCCTTCTCCCTGCATAGTTTTGATTTAGAAAGAAAAAAAAAAAAAGGAATATTCACCGAACCCTTGCTAGAAGTGGGTAGGCCATGTGGTATAACCTCAAGAAGTTCGAAATACATTATCACAGAGAAACAGAACAACATAGGAAATGGTTGATAATATGTATAGATTGTATTCAAAAGGAATCTTACAGAAAGGAAATCAACAAAGAAGATAATGTATTCAGAAAAGTTCAGTCAATATCAGAAAGTACAAGAAAAGAAGAGAATACATTTTATGAGTTTGTCATAATCTGTGCAACTTAGAGAATTTCTGAAAAAAATAAGACCCAAAATATATTCCTCTTTTCTAGTTGATTGTTGATCATAGCACTACCAGTTTCAGCTTTTGAAGCTTATTTATTTATTTTTGGCCACCTTCTGAAAGAAACAGAAAGGTGCATGGTAGCAGTTACCTGTTAAGCCGTTTTGAAACTAGTTGATCTCTAAGATGGGATCTATCCAACAGGGTATCTCCCACAGGGGATCCTATGCTTTAGAAATTTGGCACGTGGTGGTTGCGATTTACGGGTTTAGGCTAAAGAAGAAAAAAAGGTAGTATCCACCAAGCCCCAGCCATAAAATTGACATTAGGTGAGCTCTCGATTACCCAGAATAAACCTACTCATTTACCTTGTGCCTCTTACACAAGGTACTATTAGGGGAATACTGCTCACACTATCCAAGAAAGCAAAGGTCTTGACACTTATTTCTCCAAAGGTGTATGGAAAGGATATAATCAATCTCAGCAACTGTAATAGGTGTGAAGTCTTTCATGAAGAAATGTAGGGATAACTAAAAATGTATCGTAAAATATCAGTCAGGTTTTTAAATTTCACTTCATGATTCACTTCTTCCTCTAACTGGCCGGTTGTCGAAAACCTGCATGCATGACTTGTCAAGTCAATTAGCCTCTTGTTCCGTAATTAGGAATTACAAGTAATGCAAATGCTAGAAGATTTCATGCACCAACATGAAAGTGGTATCTTGAAGTTCCAAGATATTGAAGACAATCCTGTTATATCAAACTGGATTGTTCTAAGTAATTCCATGCTTCAACATATCGCCATCCAGGAACTAGTGAAGGTGAAACTGCTCTGAGGGTTATAGTAGCCCCTCTTAAATCCAACAGTAAACTTCCTTGGTTGTTTAGGATTGGTGTAGTGTAGTAAAAAATTTGATCTCTTCAGGGTGATAAGATAAATCAACCAAGTTTCTGGTTGCCTAAGGAACTATGTTTTCCTTCTGTCTTAATTTTTTGATGAAAATGAATAGTTGTAGTTTATTATTTAGAATAACAGCCAGCAAGCAGTGACATTGATCTTTCCTTGATAGAGCAGGTTTAGGTCAATAAGTTTGTAGAAGGGATTGCAGACCTCCCTTCTTATGGTTAGGCCCTTCTACCGTATACTTCTACTCTCCTCCAGAGATGGTGTCTTCATAAAGAGAGAGAGAAAAAGGAAAAAAGATACAGCCAACTACAGCCATTCTCAGCCTCAGGTAAGAACAAGCAACAAGAAACACTTCAACTGGACCTGAAAACTAGATTTCATACTTGGCATGGTCTCTGTTTTCTTTGTGACCTAAAAGCTTTCGCACCTCATTGACACGAAGAATATCCCATTATATAACTTACCCCTCTTTTCTTTTCCTATTGCTTTTGCTCATTGACATCAATGTGTGTGGTACCAGGAAAGCAACACTTGAAACCTGTGAAACTTCTTTCATATTTCTGGAAAGTGAGGTCAGTGCGCCACACAGGTAATGCTCCCAACTTGGGGTCGCTCCAAACTTTTATACACAACAACTTAGGTGGCCTCCTACTGCACCCTCTACTCACATGGTAAGTTTCACCACGCTCGGTGAGAAGATAGGGTGAGGCTTTGGGAACTGGCAGTGAAGTCAACTTAATTAAAAAAAGGAGGAATACAAAGGGGAATTGGACCATATAGTAGCCTATATGGTAGAGTTGGGCAATGAAATTTGATGTCTGATTAATCTCGGTCCCTATCAACTGCCTATCTGCTAGGGCTGGCAACATAAATCCAGTAGTAGCTTCCTTTTCTATCAAAGCCAAGCCATCCCCTATTGAATACCTCAAAATATTTTCTTAATCTTCATCCAAGTCTTTTCTGATGTCCGATTCCCAACTTTTAGAGCCTTCATTCTTCTCCATTTTATTAGAAGGTGAATCAGTGGCTAATGACTTTCATGATTTTTAAAATTGGGCTACTCATAGCTTTTCAAGGATGACCTAATAGTTGCATTCCTAGTCTTGAGGCCCTTGACCACTCATTCATCCCAAAATCCTCATCTCAGAATTCTGATGTGTCAAATACAAAACCAAAACTTCTGGATGTAGTGGACATTGCAAGAAAAGAACACATTAAATAAGAAATATGCATTATGACAGTCAAAACAAAACGCATATCAAAGATCAACCAATGAGTAAATAGGAATGGTTATAAAGAACAGCAATACATTTTCCTTGGCAAAGTGATCATAGAGTTTTGAAAGTAAGACAAGATTAATTTTTCCTATCATCCAAAGATCATGTTTGATGACTACAAATACCTCAACTGAATTGATTTCATATGTTTGGCCTTGAGTGGATTCTATATCCAGTGCTTGTATGCAAGCTTCAGCCACTACAAGTCTACTAACCTCTCCCACAAGTTTGTCACCTATGGAACCATCAAAAAAATTTAAATGAGGCATCTAAATTGCAAAAAGAATAAAGTCAAGGCTAGGCGTATAATTATTTACAATGGGAAAAAAAATTTAATTGTTACTACAAGAAATAAAAAAGCTTGTAGGTTGTCCTTGATCCTACTCTATAACTTATATGAACACTAACCCCATAAAGATAGGGATCCATCTCGATCTTGATTCACTATTTCCAAATTTTTTCTTGCACCAAAGTACCTTGGCTACTGATGTTATATACGGACATGCTCTTAAAAAGTTCAATCTCCTTGTTCACTACCATTAAACCTCAAATTTGTAGGAAAGGGCAGTGTAAATATATACATCAACACTCCCCCACAAGTGTATGCCATCTTGGAACCGTGCATGTGACATGAACGCATGGCCACATATGAGTATATGACACTGAGGGAAAAGAAGTAGGGGAAATCTCCTTTTGGCACTTCCCAAGAGTCAAACACTTGACCTCCCTGTTCTGATACCATGTTTTGCTACCATTTTAACTAGAAGCTTGAACTGTTAGGGAAGGACAATGTAAATCTATACATCAACACTCCCTTCAACAGATTCTGTACTTTTAAAGCTCCAACTGTTAGGGAAGGGCAATGAAAATCAGCTTCTACAAGATACACTAAGTGATGACTGAATAGTGTTAGGAAAAATATACTATAAATATAAATCCCCTATTTTTATGAAGTCGTAGAAGGCCACACAGATGATTCCAAACGTATCAAACCGGATTTATATGAGCATTGCATTTCTTTCATCCATTCGTCGGAGGCGAATAATTTCAAGCTGAGGAGAGCTGATGCAGATGAGAACTGAAGACTTCCCAGTATAGGAAGTCCAAAAACAACCAGGCTTGATGTGGTCTAGTTCTAATCTGAACAGGTTTAACATGGCCTGGGTCCACTTTGTTTTAGTCTAAGTTGATCTTATTTTGTTTCAAGTGTTTTAAGTTCCAGTTGAACCGGTGGTTCACCGGTTCAATTTAAGTTGTTATCTTATTTTCTTTTATAGTTTTAAAAGGATGGGGCAGCTTGTAAGGGGGGACGTCTAGGGGGTATCCTAATCTAATTAAACCTGTTTTTAGTTGCTATAATAAATAAAGTATAGGCCAGTAATTGCATCCCACAGTTTTACTCTAGAACCTGCCTTGTGGTGATTCAAGGTGACGATTGGTGGTGAAACCAATCACACCTTGAGGTGGAAAACCCAAGTTGCAGCTGTTTTATTCTCTTATACTCTTCCAATCAACTCCATTCAAGGTACAGCAGTGGTACTACCACATCTTGCAGCAGAACCAGCAGTATCCACGATATAACTTTCCTACTGTTGGTGGGATTTCTGATAACAAATTATCAAGTCTGATCTACATTTTGATTTCGCAAATCTTATTCGGTCAGTGCTCTAAACTTTCTCCAATAATCAAGTTTTTATTTTGCTCGTTGAATGCTGTATTCCTATTCCAAGTTCGATTCAATACTTGCTATTTTGGCGGGTTATTCAAGAATTGATATTTGTTGATCTGTCGAGTGTAATATCAATAGCATAGATAAACCTACTATTGGGTGTATTGAATCTGAAATTTGATCATCAAAAAGATCAATTGACAGGTCAAACTTGAGGTCTCCTACTCCAACTAGGAATTGACCATTATTCCAACAGAACCCTTGGATCAGGCCAAAACTTTCAGCAGCTATTCTAGGCCATTAGAGGAGAACTCGACCTGCATTATTTGGCCATCTAAGTTATTGACTTTGTTTTATGCAACTTCTGTTAAATATAGAAATTTGGTTTCTGTTTTCGATCTTCTTTTGGTTGGTACTGCGTATACATATCAGAACCACACTACTAACATCATCTCCTCCAAACTAGTTCCCACAAATAGGATAAACTTTATCTAACAAAATAACTTCCTAAATAATAGCTAATGGGTCCTACTACTAATACTAACTACCTAAATTAATAGCTAATGGGCCTTATAATTGAGCCCATTACGAACAAAAACATTTAAAACAAAATCACATACCAAATATTATGAAAACAGGCAAAATGAAAAATCAAACCACATCTAATGGTGGTAATTATGCTCTAGCATTAATTACTCGTTTGAAGGCATCTGCATCTAAAACTGAAAAATAGCAAGTCCTTGTTTTCTTGCCCAAATACCTAGTCTCTACTAATAATATTACACTCAACTGTCGGGCCTCAAGCACACCAATTCTCTCAGTCATCATCCCTGCTCTGCTATATGGGATGCAACCAGTATAAACAAACTTATTTTCTTTATAAGAGATCACTGGACGGTTCACAACACAATTGTTCAAATGTACAGATCATTTTCCTGGTGAGTACAAATGCTCATTGTCATCTCATTAGATTTGTTCAAACTCAGAGTATTTAACTGAGATGAAAAGGCAAAAATGCCAAGAAATGAAAATTAAGAATGCCATACAAGGACTCTGCATTTTTTACTTTAACAAACACCCAAACTTGATCAAGTTTTAGAAGTAATCCCTTATGTGGAAAATTAGTAGAACTTGCCAATATTGTAGCTGATCCATTTAATTTATTGTCATTGGTAATAATTTTAAGATCTAAGAGATCCCCTGAAGATACAGAGAAATCATGGAGGAAGTTTCTATTTGTTCTTTCTTCGGGAGGATTAAAGAGAATACCTTGACCTATCAGAACTGCACGGCGTTGCCCAGCAGTTGCTTTAAGCAAAGTATTCAGATCATATGAGGTGTATGGTCCATCTGTCAGTCTTCCAGGTCTGGTACACCAAATAAAGGAAGATTTTCAGAGCATACTAAAGAAAACACTAATACAATTATCGGACAGAATGTTTCTCTACCAACCAGTGGAACAACAATATATCTTGAAATGACTAGCAGAAGCAGAAAAAAAGATGAAGAAAGTATTATACCTGATAATTGTAAAAGGAAGACCAGACTTGCGAACAAAGTCCTCCCCCATTTTCTTATACTTGAGGACTCCAAAGAGGTTCATGATACTGTTGAGAAAAAATTCCCACTGGATCAGAAATCCCAATGAAACATTCATCCTCACTTCACTAGTTGAAATTAGATTAATGTCCGACTTCTAGTCATGAGCATGTCACAAACTAAATTCAGCCTTACTGCCACTAGTCGATGCACTCTTCAGAGTAGTTCTGGGAACCAAACAGCTCCATAAAAATGGAATCAAATGCATGCAAGTAATTACATATCGTTTGGAAAGATAATCAATTGCATATGTTCACTTTCCCCAGGAGAACAACTTAAAGATGGTTCAGAGATAAGCGACAGCTATGAACTTATCTATGTCCACATATGTAATCTATAAGAACTTTTCCCCATCCAAGTATGTAGGCTATCATCAAAATAATTGTCCTCTTGCTATTCCAAATAAAATTTCAATTATTACACTGAAAACTTAATTTTCACTTAAGTAGTTAAGGTACCTCCATGGCAACTCATCGAACTTTGTAACCCCCACTGATGAAACAAGAACAAATCTCTCCACGGATGGAGGCAGTGCACATACAAGATTCCGGACTCCCTCCCAATCTTCAAAGAGAAAATTATAGTTAAAGAGAGGTGCAGGTAGAGATACTGAAGTTAGGCAGTTCAAGAAGTTCACCATTTATCTTAGGGCTCCCAATTTCAGGGGGGAAAACTGAAATCATAAAAACAGTCAACAGACTGATGGCAGGAAGGGAAGAAATGAAAAGGATCTGAGATGCAACATCCATACTCTGATCCATGAAACGAAGATCAAGCCTGGCAGAGGCTTTCATTTAGAAGACATGATATAGAAAAGTAATAACTATGTGGGCTCTCAACCTCATTCAATTTGAATCTGTAAAGTCCTTTACCATTTCTCTGTTTTCATTCCCTGAAATGAAAATCTGTTTATTGATAATTTTCTTAAATGGCGGATGGACAAATCTTTCTCCTCCACTTCTCCCCCCCCCCCCCCCCCCCACCCGGCCCTGAGCAGAGTGATGGGAGAAGGAGTTGATTGTCTCCCTAAAGGAATGATCCTTCAAAACGATTTTTACCCACAAAAGTTCTGCATCTGAATGAGCTAAAATTTTGCCCTGTAGCATGAAAAAAGTGTCAAAGAAAACAAGGACCGACCCATGCAGGGATCACTACCACAAACCACTTTCATAAAAATTAGAAAGAAAGGAAAAAGTTGTGCCACATTGGAAGTCTCCAACAAAGGCATTATGCCGACCTACTCTTTCTGGTGTATTATCTCCATCCCATCGCTTTGAAGGAAAAGCTGTAGTTCCAGTGCAGCAAATTATATGTGTGACTCCCTACAAGATAACTCTATAGAAGTTAACATAGAAAGAATGCCTAGTAATAATATATTCCATGCATTTAAGAAACCACTTCAAATCTATAAATCTCACAAATAGATCAAAGAATTAACAAAACAAACCTCAAACATAGCAGGATCCAAATCATCCGGGTTTCGTGTGTCACCTTTCCATACCTACAAAATTTTAAAAGCTCCTTGAATTATAATTGTATACCCCAAAAAAAAAAAAAAAAATATTATGAAGGGAAAAATATTTTCTGATAATAAGAGTATCATATAATAAGCATTACAAAGAAAATTGCAAGAGTATCCTAGCATATCCGCTGAACGCATCGTATCTTTAAGGTACTGATACAATACCCAAACAAATGTATTGACTGTATCGGGTCGATATATAGTCGTAACCTATCAATACACTCAATACATCTCTTATAATCTACAGAACATGATCCATCACTGCAAAACACTTACCCAGAGCTCCTGAAAAGGATTCAAATCAATTATTTTGGGCAAAGTTAACTTGACTCCTTCCTTCTACTGGAAAAAGTGACTCTAGAAGTGCTGATTTCATCATCATTGGGGAATCAAACAGCTTAAAATCTAGGATTGAAAGCAAGTTTATGCAACAACATTTGTCATCAAAACTTCGAATTTTTACTAAAAATTGATTTTGCAATGGATCACTATATTAGTAGGGAAAAAAAAAAAAAAAAACTAATTGATTGCATTTTTTAGCAGTTGTGCATCTTAACCCTAAATCTTCCCCAAATTGAAAATGACATCTTTTTTTTGTATTAGTATGTGTAAGAACCTCATCCTTTACATATAACCAATTGAATGCACTTGTCTCATCATACTTTGTTCTCTTTTTATACATAATATATTTCACATATTTACTTATTTATAGTGTTTTATGCTTCAAAACCATATTTTTCATGTATCCTAAGAATTTCCATACGTATTTTTAGCGTATCTTGCTTCTCTTTGATATGATATGTCTCTTAAAATCACCCTTCCGATACGATACCTGAGACCAATACTTTAAACCTTGGAAAATTGAATAAATTTGATGAGGAACAGTTTCAAAATGAACCATAAATTGATGATGTGGTATTGCAAAGTTTGGTACCTGTAAATTTTTCTCATCTTGTTCACCAAATAATGTTGATCCTTTAAAAAGATCCCGCACTAATAAGCGTGATTTGATGTTCCTGCTCAGCAATGATGCTACAATCAGCTGCCCTGATTTAAAAAAAAAAAATAAATAAATAAATAAAAAATAAAAAAAAAATAAAATCATACCTTAACACTACAGGCTATAAAAAAGAAGTGACAAAAATAATTAGGTAGAGTAACAAACAGTTATATCAAACTGAACTCCGATATATTGATTCAACAGGACAGTACTTTTTAGCATTGGAAAAAATTAATATAAACATCCCATTATGGTACTAATGCTGAACAGAAAGATATGTTGCATCTAAGTACTGGAATTGTATATTTAAAACCTTACATCTGCTGTAAATTAGTCAAGTAGGGTGTGGGTGTTGGATCTCATTTTCTTGTTTGAATGCATTAGAGGGAACCAATAAGGTAGGTTATTAGTGCAGATTAGTTGGAAAACTGTGACAGCACAGAAAATGGGGAAGAAAATAACACACAAAAGGCACAAACGAATCCAAAGGGAAAAGAAATGACCTGACAAAAGAGAGAGGAATGTAAGAAAATAATAGCAGAAAGATCAAAAAAATATTACTGAAGGTATAATCAGGTATATTCCCAAATTGGCAGTCTCTACCCTTCACTGGCGTCGTACCCAATTTTACAACCATTTATCCCAAAAGCTCGAGCCGTTAAGGGCTACAACAATGGATATCAAGACACAACAACACCTGTCCAAATAATTTTAGGAAATCCCAGAAAGAACTTACAATGAATATTGAAAATACAAATATTTAAGGGACTCCACATGATTTAGGTGAAACCAACTTACTTTACCAAGTCATAAGTTCATCCATGGTACAAACAGATAATTGAGGACCCTAATAAAGAATTGATTATGACTATTTTCTTCTATGAATAATTATATTATAGTAATTACTTTGAGAAACATCCCCAGATTAGCATACCAAATTAGAGTAACTACCGAACTTAGATGGCCAACAAGCCAGTCTTTCACAGTAAAATTTACAATTTACCTGTACTAATCACCTAAAAATTTTGAACAATAAAATAGAGGATAAAGAGGATGGCACCTCCACTTTTCCCAAGTTGAGTTGTGTAGAAGTAATATAAGTATTTAATATTTTTCTAATAACAGCAAGTACTCATTAAGATTGCAGTAATGCCATCAAATTTTGTACGAAGATATTAACGAAAAATTCCAGAGCCATCTAAGTATTTAATATCTTTGAAGGCTGTACCTGTCACTAGACAGTTTTCTGCTCTATATGTAGATACCATAAGAGGAAACAGGGCTTTACAAATCGGTTCCATCAACATAACAAGAGTCAGACTCCCTGTGGCTGAATTCTAGTTTTGCACTATTCAAATTCAACAGAAAAGCATAAAACCAAGAAGATGAAAAGACAAGGTTTTCAGCTAACCTAAATCCGACGAATAACATCAAGATAAGAAAAGAAGAAGAGAAATACATAGGATTTTGAAAATTCTAAAGGTGAGAAAGAACATTGTTTATTTGAGAGTAATATTTCTACAAATTTTTTGTGCAACATTCTTTTTTTTTTTTTTTTTATATGAATAAGGGAATTTATTAGAGGGAAAGAAAAATAGCACTCTTCATGGATTTTGATCTTTTGTACGTGCTTTATCAAAGTCCACTTTTTGCTTTTCAATTTAAACAATCTATCATTGGAGAAATAAATCAAAAGGTCGTAAAGCATATTTACCTACCTAGCCAAGATCAGTGCTTTGAAAAATTCTGAATTAATAGCTATAAATTTTTTTTGATAAAAGCAACTACTAAATATAGATAGTTATCCTAAAATAATTTTGAAAGGGCAAAAAATTGTGTTTTTGGTATTGCGTTCCAGGTGACAATATGATAGTAGCAATGCAGAAGCTGTCACAAAAATATCATACCATGGTACTTTTGATCAATTCAAATATAGTTTATGTAATTCCGAAGATTAAGGATGATGTTTATGTGCCTTGAAACCAATTTTCAAGTTTCACAATACCAGCTTCATTCAGATCAGAGCCATGAATTTACACTTGGAAATTGTTTGTGCTTGTTGACTTATTAATTACATGAAAACTTCGGACTAAGGGTTTCCCAATCTTATCCATGCTTCTTGGGGAGGTTATCATAATTTGCATTTCCAGATATTTACAATATCTTAGAAATTTCTGTTTCCTTTCATATGCTATGAGGAACCACTAATTCTCTGTTTTTCTGCCAAATATGAACTTCCCCAACAAAAACATGGATAGGTTACAACAGTCATCAACAGAACATTCAAATCCTTCGGTACCTCTAAGGTTTTGTGATCTCTTCTAGTAAAGTCAATAGGTTCAATTTGACTCAATTATTGGTTCTATCCCAGCTTACCCATCAAACTAACAAAGAATTCCTAAGGTTTCCATAAAGTTTGAATTCTAAACTATAAACAAAATTTAAACTTCGGCGAAGAGAGAAATAGAAAGCAATCATACCGACTCCACCAGTTCCGCCGACCACAAGAACAAGCTTTGAAGATGAAGGGGTAGACTGAGAGTCCTGACTATCATTTGTGGTTATGGATTCAATCTCTTCTTCCTTCACTACATGGCGTACTGAAGCGTCACCGCTGAGAGTTGAAATGCTCCTTGAGCAACAAAACCCAGCAGAGTTCAGTGGCGAGAATACAGAAAGAGAAACCTTTGAAGGACTCATTGAGAATCTTGCAGAAGAGATCGAAAAATCAGGGATAGTACTGAGTGAGAGTTTCGTAGCCATGAACAATCAACCAAAGCCACCAAGAGATGATTCTCTACGGACACAGATTCAGAGAGGGAGAGAGAGAGTGTGTGTGTACTGATAAGAGTATCTGTACTGCGGAGAAAACGGTTGCTAAATGTGGTGGTGGTTTCATTTGGAGCCAAATGACAACAATACCCTTGATTCTGTTTGGCTGGCTACAACTTCAATTCTTGATTCCGGGACAGAATTGGAATTGGTGTTTGGCTTTTGGGATTAAGGTTCAGAATTCTCAGAATTCAGGATTTGGCTGAAGGCCAATACCGTGAATGTGACTCTTGGAAATTTTAGAATCTGAGAGAACCCAATTCAACGATTCTGGAATTCAATCCTGGAGTTATATAATTCTAGAATGGGTTAGATTCATCCATAAATTTACACTTTTAGGGTTTGGAGGGTATGAATTCCTGTTGTAATTGGGGGTATTATCTTCGGTATTTCCCTTTTTTAAGAATAAGGAATTCAGGTAAAAACATTTTGATTGGAAAGAGACATTTGGTCTTGCCGCACTTGCCTATCAGGTTCTTTTGGTTTAGAAGAGGAAAGGGTGGGTATTTTAGTCATTCTAATTCACCGTGTATATGGTCATTCGCCATAGGATAAGCAGATCATGTGGGCCAGGCTAGCAACGCCAAACTTGGATATTGGCTTCAAAAACACCCTCTCACCACCATTAGTTTGCTGATTTTCTGTGCTTAATTAAAAGGCAAAGAACAGGTGCTTTGTAATTTCCTCAAGCTTCAATTAAAAAAAAAAAAAAAAAAACCCTCCAGCTTCTTCAAAAACCCACACATTCGCACGATGCCCGTGTGTGATCGAATCTGCACGCCAAGACACAGTAGGTAAGGCCTCACTCTTTTTCTCTCCTCTAAATCTCCCATAATATAATCATGGACATCTTCAATTTTATTTGTGATGAGACTGTAAATTGAACCCACCTGTGGAAAGATAACAAAAAATATCTGGTTTTGTGATTCATTCAACAAATATAAGCTATTTAAATGAGCATTCAAACCTTTTGATACGTGCCAATACATACGAAATAATACCAAATGAATGAAAATACAAATTTTATCTCAATGGCTAAATCACTTGAACCGATACAATCATGTATTGTACGAGAGCTTTATACATGAATATTATGTGGGGCTAAGTCATGCTATTTGTCATTCTCTTTAAGATTGTAATCACCCCCTATGGTGCAATATCGGTCCTTTTGAATAGACCTCTAAGGGTCCGTTTGATAACGTTTCTACTGTTTCTATTTCAAGAAACGGCAGAAACATAAATTTCCGTTTCTAGGAACATAAACGATTTTGTAGGTGTTTGATAAACCTTGTTTCTGAAAACATCGTTTCCCGCCCTCGCGACAGGTCTTTTTGCTACCTGGGCGGTGAGACCCGTATCGTGGTGGTGGACCGCCACTCCAGCCTTGAAGACCTCTTTGCCCGGCTCTCTCGTAGCCTCCTCCATGGACGCTCTTTCACCCTCAAGTACCAACTCCCCAACGAAGATCTCGACTCCCTCATCTCCGTCCCCATCGACAAAGATCTCGAGAACATAATCGAAGAGTATGATCGCACCACCACTTCCTCCTTGAAGCCCTCTTGCCTCCGCGTCTTCCTCTTTCCTACCAAGCCCGAAACAGCCGCCTCAGTTGGCTGTCTCCTCAGTGATTCCAAGTCGGAAAACTGGTTCTTGGATGCCCTCAACGATGCTTAAATCTTGCCCAGAGGGATCTCTGTTGACGCTGCTTCCGTTAATGGCTTGCTAGGTCTGAACGATGCCATCCATGTCCACCCTTCTGCTGATGGGGAACCTCAACCTGATTCCATGGGTGGCAATATAAAGCAGGTTAATAAATTTGGGCAAGATGTTCAATTGCTATCGGATTCTCCAATGATGGAAACCAATTCCTCTTTCGGTTCAACATCTTCTTCGCCTTCTATGTCTAATTTGCCTCCGATTCGGGTTCATGTTGAGGATGATGGTTGCTTGATTGATCAGAAAGTTGGGCTAGGGGAACATTTTCTCGTAGCTGAGCATCGCTGCTCCGCAGAAGCAAGAGGAGGGCTTTGTTTCATTGTCTTCTCCTCCACTTGTTCTGACCAATACTGTCGCAGTTGTAGCAATGGCGTTAGTTGGTGCCGTTAACCCTACTACTGTTGCTAGTGAAAACTCCGGCAGGATTTACTCGGACAACGATTGATCAGGCCATGGGGCCCCTGTTGGTTTCACAAGTCTGTTTTCATAAATGAAAAAACAAGTAGAACTTGTTCCATCGTTTCTGTTTCTTGAACCATAAATCAATATAAATTCTTATTTATGTTTCTGAAATAAATAGAAATGGTACAGATTTATCAAACGCTTTTTGTTCCGTTTTTGTCGTTTCTTGACACAAAAACGACATAAACGAATTTCTTGAAATGCTATCAAACGGGCCCTAAGATGAAACAGCTCTTAAACGTTTCAATAATTCTTGCACTAACTCATTGGACCACGTTAAGATACACTTAGATTATGTCCAATCAACCAAAGAAATGGAACTCAGCAAATTCTTTTTTTTTTGTTAAATTCCAAAAATCTCAAAACAATAAGAGAGAACAGTACGAAGAATTAAGACAATTCAACATACCAAAAAGAAGGGGATTTCGGTTTATCTGGTTCAACCTCTAGCATGGTGTAGGTTTTTATTTATTTATTTATTTTTTATACAGAATCAGCTGGGGATTAGAGAAAATTGGGCGACCCAGATCAGGATCAGATTGATTTGAGCATTAGGTGGCTAGCCGGATCCAAGCAACAATTTTGAGTATAAAAATCCTTGACCAATGGAGGATAGCTGGTAGCTTCCCAAAATGTGTCTATCAAAACTAAGAGAAGGTGGAGGGAACAGAAATGAGATAATAAAGCGCTGCTCTAAAATACTACCAAACCTTACCAAAAATAACAGATTCCGCAGAAAAAAAAAACATTCAAAATCTTATCACCTCATCATTCATTTTCTCAGAAACCTGTAAGTTATACCCAAATGCATAGGAAACAAACAAAAGGACAATAACATGTTTCTTTGACAAATTGAGGGTGGGGTTATTGCTAAATTCTTTGCCTCTGCTTTGAAGTCATTCCAAAATCTAAAAACCAAAACAATGAAGAATATAAAGTAGACAAAAGGATAGCTACTGTTTTGGGGATTCATGAAGTATTGGAAACCTATAGTCTAAAGAGCCATTTGCAAAAATATGACCTCCATAGTCAATCCTTGTTTCTTTGTTCGCGCGGCCGACCAAACCTTCTTCTCTCCTTTCTTCGTTGTTCAATTCATGTATGGCTTCTCGTTCTCAATTCAAAGTAAGTTCTATCAACAAAAAGAAGTTGGCAATACAGTCCAAGGAGTACAGAGATGTAACTTGGTGGCAGTCCCATAAATGACTTGTTTGCAGGGAAGCATTATCCCATTTGTGAACAAAAGATTAAGGTAAACCATTTACCTTTCTTAGGCTTGGTACCCAAAAATGAAACCGCAACATCATATCCTCATAATATGTACAATTTAAAACATTCCAGGAGTGGTGCATAATATAGTGATGGATCCTTTCTATCATGTACACCAACCTTTTCAGAGAACTGATAAAGAGTCCTGTAATTTACATTGGAGTATCATTATTTAATCGAACAATGTACTCCCATTTCGGACGATTTTAGTGATATCTGGCAATGGAGCTGTCCACTGCCAATAATATCAAGAACATCTGGAACACTCGTGTGAGGCAAAATCACTTTTGGTCCTCAATGAGTTAGGAAGGCAACCCAAGGTGATTTACAATCTACAAACATATAACTAACTCATCAACAGCAAACAAGTAAATTTTCATACATATGTGTAGACAGGAAAAAACATATGTGTACAACTTGTACTGATTAGCTGGGACAACGGACTCAGAAATGACCTTAAAGGACAACTGGGAGTTCTGGTCTCTCACTCCTCCTCTATTGACTCATTCTAAAAAGTAAGAAATGCAAGAAAAAAATCTGTTACTCAAATGAGATGTGTGTGGTAATATAGAAGCCTTCAACACCAAAAATGATACTCTGCTGTTCTCAGATTTGCAGAGAAATATAACTCAGAAAAATAGAACCACGGAATAGATCTTGGTTGGGAAGAAGAAGGACAGATAGGAGGGTCTCTCACCCATGGCCTCTCACCATAACTCTCTCAGAGAGCACTGAATCTCTAGGCCAAACAACAAATTTCATTCTTTTTCTTCAAATCATGTGGGGATAAACCTCCTTCATCCTTGAAATTATAATAGAGTTAAATGAAACAAGAAAAATCTCCTTTGCATGGGGAATTAGAAACTCCTAAATACAATCAAATTAAATCAATCCTATTTTCTAAATCAGAAATTAGAAAGTAACTAAAATAGAAACTAAGAAAGCAAATAGCAACTAAAGATATGATATTCGCAACATCTAATATTCTACTCCAGCTGTCCATATGGGACATATAACTGAAGCTAAACATTACCACGATCACTGTTCACATGAAAAATAACACGTGAACACAGTGCACATGAACAGTAACATATGGCATTTTCTTCTTTAAACTACATCACTCAGTCCCAAAAATTCAAAATCACCCAACCTTCAGTGTCAACTCAATTCAAAATCAAATGATGGTGGAAACTTAAATGAATTCCATATGAAGTACAATATGTTAATTTCTTCATTGAAACCTTTTACGAATTAAATCCCCCTAGAGTAAAACAAAACTGTAGACATCCTCATATACTTAAATGCACAAATTGTAACTGCTTCAAACTTCAAAGAGTCGGCAGAACATCATTTTTTTAATGACTTTTCCAGGGAAATTTGGTTTGGCCAAGAACTCATTGTAATTGAATAATGTTTCATTCTTTTCACCCATCCATGACAAATAGTGATTCATGAACGTGAAGATTCATGCTCCATGAAACAGAAGAGCAAAGTGTAGGAAACAATAGCTCTCCCTTCCAGACTATTTGTTAGGAAAGAATTAACATATCCTCAGAATGAAAAAAAACAACTGATTAAATAAGAATTCCAATGTCAAATAGAAAACATAGCAGTGAAACAAAAAGGTGTAAGCCATATATTAAAACAAAGCAAGTCTCTAAAAGAGGAGGCTACATTAATTAAACATTGACGTCTATTGGTCTACATTGATTTCACAGTATATGTACTTATCCATTCCCGATTCAAACATATAAACTTAAACAGTTAAATTAATACTAAATGCATCAAAAAATTTCAAAGGCTTCACTCTAGTTGTTGTTCCTTTGCCCAAGCTAATCACATGTCGCCTCCACTGCCAAGCTTCCTCCTTCCTTTTCCCTTCCCTCCTATTCATTACCACCATCCATTCCACCAAGAGCCCTGAGTGAAACAAGACTCTCAAAGTACATTTCTCTACGAAAGTTCCACGGTGGCAACCTAAAACGATGCCTATGAGTCGCTTTCTTCACGACATCAAGTATAAAGAAACCATGCTCACATTCACAAAATAGGACTTCACCTTTCTTCAGAATGTATAAAGGCTTAAACGGTTCCGGAACCACATTCAATATTTGGGCAACTGAAAACATTTTAGTCCATGTTGTTTCATCACCATAATCCTTCATGACCCAAATGTCGAAATTCCAGCCATCCTTGCAGCCATGCAGTGAAAGAAAACCACCCAACTCCTCCACTTCCATGGGATGGTTGGTCTCTCCTTGGCGGAAGCTTTTAGGCATAGAAAATTCCCTGAACTTCTCATCCCCAAAATCAAACGAAATCGGTACACTTGAGTGACGGATTGGGCCACTCGCCATCCAATGAAGAGCTCCATTGACTAATGCATGCAAATTTGGGTCATTTATCCTATACCCAGTTTTTCCAATTGATCTCCAAGAAGAATCCTTACCAAGAGTATACACATAGACACCATCACAAAGAACAGAGTGTTCAACCTCGTAATATAAAATAATGATCACCTTGTATTCATCGGTTCTAGGACTGTAACCGAACCCAAAAACAGTAGTGTCCAAACTACTAATATATTTTGGGTAAGGCAAGCTCTTGTATTCTTTGGTAACTGGGTTTAACAAATGTACAGTAATAGAATAAGGACAAGAAAAACAGAGTAACCCATTACATGAACCTGCAATCTTCAAGGACTTCAAGGACCAATTTTTAAAAGGTAAAACAATTTCTTTCTGCGGTTTAATCTTCCTCTGGCCAGGAGTTGTGATGCACTTAACTACACATGCCTCAAGGTCTATAGAGTAGACTGTGGCATTCGAAATACGGATGAGTTTGGGAATTTTATTGACTTGGGTTGAATGATTGAGTTGCAATTTGATGAAATGAGGATTGGTAACTAAATTGCACCAATGTTTGCATACGCACCTGAATCTCATGAGGTACTTCACTGGTAGTCTTGAGAGGATATTGTTCTCGATATCGCTAGGGAGAGCAGACCAGTCTATCGTCCTACACGGCTGCATTTCTTGCACTGTCTTCATTTTCTTTCTTTTATTCATTTTCTTATCGATTTGCTCCACACGTGAGAGACACAGAAGCAGGAGAAGGAGATGAAGAAGTAAAAGTTGCACAGTAGCAGAGACGAGATCGAAAATCAAAGCTCGAAAGCCAAAGGAAGGAGCGGTAGGTTTGATATCGAGTAACTTGAACGCTTCTTAGACACCCTTTTTTTTATTTATTTATTGTTATTATAGAAAATAAAGAATAAATATAAAGCTAAGAAGGAAATTATCAACATTATCCCATAAAACAGTTCTATTTCTTGATATTCTAACGTGATTAGACAAGATTTTTTTTTTGGGTAAAAAATAATGTACTGATTTGCATGTGTCGGGGTATACGGCAGATGAAATACACGGTTCCATCAACCACGGAATGGAATTTGATCAGACTGTTGTACACTGCGTGCTTACATGAATAGGGTCTTTTGACTAAGAAATCCACAACACTGTTGATTTCCCCAATGATAAACCTGAAAGTAAAGAAAATAAAATATTGGATCGAGAGATGAATATTAAGATAATCAATTGTAATGGGAGAGGAATAATTTCTGTTGAATCAAGCAGGCAAGGTAAGACATCATTTCCTTGTTATCGGATTCAACATTGAGGAACTCAGCACTGAGTGAGATCCCTTCCAGAGGACCACTGCTGATGACAACAACTTCCCCTACTAAAATGTTTGTGAAAGCTAAAAGTTCTGATTAAGCTAGCAATGTTCCTCATGGTGCCGACTCATGACTCCAATGCCTCCTCTATTAGGTTACAACACTATTCCATAGTAAAATCTAATGGATCACTATGAAATGTATCAACTATAAGAAAGGTAGTTGCCACCTTCATTGATATTTTTAGATAGATGACAGAACAAAAAATTATAATAAATATTCGTAAGCAATGATAACTTAACAATTAGGGATGCAATATTCGGGGGAAAAATAGATGTAATCAGAGATATATTCCAAGACCTTTTAACCAATAAACTTACTTACCTTTTCAACCAAAGGAATAGGATTCATAAAGTTACATATAGGGGTGTCAAAAAAGCCCGATCAACCCGAAACAATCCTAACCCGCCTTAAGCCCGAACACGGCTTGGGCTGAGATTTCAGCCCATAGGGTGGGTTAGGGTTGAGATTTTTAGGCCCGAGGCAGGACCCAATCATGTTTATTAAGTATATAATCATATAAATATGCTAATAATTATTAATGGGTACTTATAGAAAAAAGTCTTTCGCTTTTCACAATTTACACATATACAAAAACTTTGGTCTTTGGCCTCTGCAATGCATCAAGATCAAGCAACCAAGTAATTGATGGTATCAAGTTGGACTGGATTGGGTTAAACTCGACCCAATTAAGGTTTATCAAGGTTGGATTGGGTTGGATTGGACTAAACCCCACAGGATTGGGCCTGGACTGAGATATCCCAGCCCGACCTTGGGCTGGGCTGGGCTGGGCTTGGATTGAATTCTAAAACCTAGCCCAACCCGGCCCATTGACATCCCTAGTTACATAAATAAACATGAGGCCACCTTGGGATCTAGGGTTCCTTCCGAAGGTTAATGGATGAACCATTTCCTACCTTCTAGCAGACCATCGATCTTTCTCATTTTGGGAATGACGTGTGTAATAAATACTCATTACGATGATGAAACGAACACGGATACTTACGACATCTTTCTCAATTTGGGAATCATTTAAAAACCCTTTATCTCAAATTAGAAATAAAATAAAAAATCGAAACTATTTACAAATCTGGAAGCCAAAATCGTAAACAAAAAAAAAACCATTTAATAAAATTACTCTTAAAAAAAATTGAATTGAACCGAAATTAACCATTTAACCAAAACCACACCATTAAACACCCTTATATTGTGTGTTAGTAAAAACCAATTCCTTCCTTAACAAATACAAACTCCTCAATGGGTCGTTGATTGTTGATGCAACTTCGATCTGAACTCCTACAGCTGCAACAGTTACAACGTAAGTTCAGGAATAACAACAAAATGGATTAGTCAGCAATAATACTTTTCCAAAATTCAGGCACAATAAAACGCGGAGGATAGATAACAAAAATTGAATAAAAATCAATAAAATCAGATCGAATGCAAAACGATTTTGATTTTGGCTGATTCCTATCTGATTCGATTTTAATGTGCACCTTGTCCAAATATAAATTAAACAAAAACCAAACTGATTGACACCCTTACAATATACTCGCGTTCTCCCATTAGGCCATTACAGATCAAATTAAGGATTGAAATCATTTCATTCTGTTAAGTTTGTCTCGAATTCTTGACCCATTTTGAAGATTGACCCGATTCGACATATTTTGGTGGCGACCTGAATGGAAATTTTTCTGAGATCTGTTATGGAAGCAGAGGGGTTGGGCCGATAGGCCCAAGCCCGGAGCCCATCACTAATCTCGTATGGGGGTGCGGGGGCGTAGGTATGGTTCAACCGGATCTACCGTGACCCGATGGGTCGACCCACGATTTTGGAGTATATATAATGTACTGTTGCTTGTTGAGAAAGTCATTGTATTCTAGGGTTTTCACGCAGCTAGGGTTTCAGGGCGAGTTTTTTCCTCGCCGCTGTTAGGGTGTAATCTCTCTTCTGCATAATGAATTATCTTCTTCTTCACCCGAGGACGTAGCACACCACCTTGGTGTGTGAACCTCGTTAAATCTCTGTGTCGTACGGATCCATTGTCTCTTTATTATTCGTGTTACTTGGCGTTTGATCTAACACATCCTCAAACTAATAAGTCAGCTTTTCTTCACAAAGTTCTCCCTATTCACATATTTGACATACTAATGCAAGTCACGAATTCCAGAAAAGTCTGGGCAGAAATTCATGAGAGCCACCTCATCTGTCATTTTTCTCAAAAACTTACAAGTTATACCCAAATGCAGAGGTAACTCATTACAAAACCTAAAAACCAAAACAAGAAGAAGATAAACTAGACAAAAGAATTGATTAATTGGAAGACATTTGGTTACAATGGCTAACACTGTTCTGGGGATTCATGAAGTTTAGGAACCCTATAGTCTAACAGAGCCATTTGCTAAAAAATCACCCCCAAAGTCAATCCTTGTTTCTTGTCCAGAAATTTCTTGGCCAACTGAACCTTTCATCTCTCCTTTCTTCATCGTTCAATACATGTATGGCTTCTCCTTTCAATTCATGGAAATTTAATCAACAAAAGGAAAGTGGCAGTACAGTCACAAGGAGAACAGAGATGTAACTTGATCACAGTCCCATAAATGACTTGTTTGCATTAAAGCACTCAAACATGAAGCTGATAACATCACACCTTCATCCAATGTACGTTTAAAAGATTGTGTAAAATACTAATGCTTGGACTGATACATAACGCAGCGATGGATCCATTCTATCAAGAACACACAACCTTTTCAGAGAACTAACAGAGGCCTCATTGGAGTATCACTATTTAATCGAACAATGTACTCTTAAATACTAGGCTTTCGATGTTTTCAGTGATATTTAGCAATGGAGCTGTCCACTGCCAATAACACCAAGAACATCCGGAACACTTAATAGAGTTTCATGCTCTGTTACATATGTAAGGCAGAATGTAGTGATCATCTGGCAATGGAGCTGTCCACTGCCGATAACGCCAAGAATGTAGAAACGCAACCCTAAAACGATGCAGAAGATAATGGAAAAACAAAACAAACAAACAATGCCCATGGATTTTACGAGGTTCGGCAAGGTTGCCTACGTCCCCGGTGAGATGAGATCCTGCTTCACTATCAATGGAGAATAGGGTTACAGCGCTCGTCCTCACACCTCTCAGTATTGCTTGCATTACAGAGAAAGAAATCCTCGCTACAAATATATAGCGAAAAAACCCTAATCCGGATTAAACTACAATTGCCACCCTAATCCGGATTAAACTACAATTGCCCTCAGTTACATATGTAAGGCAGAATATAGTGATCACTTTTGATGCTCAGTTATCAATTAGGAAGGCAAACGAAGGTGATTTACATTCTACAAACCTATAACTAACTCATCCAAATAGAAAACAAGTAATTCTTCATGCATGTGTAGATAGGGAAGTACACCATATACCGTGAATAACTTCTACTGATTAGTTGGGACAAGGGACTCAGAAAATACCTTGAAGGACACCTGGGTGTTCTGGTCTTTGTCTCCTTTTCTATGAACTCATTCTAAGAAATCAGAAATTCAAGAAACAAATATGAAACCCAATTGAGATGTCTCAGAACAATGGTATGAACATAATAAAACTGGCCCGTTGCGTCACAACTGAATCTATTCAAACAATTCTACAGTCAATCAAGCCCTAATTCAAGCTCAACTCAAATCAAAATCAAACTACTGTAATAACTTGAATGAGTTCCATATGAAGTACAATATGTAAATTTGTTCATTGAAACCTTTTATAAATTAATTCCCCCTACAGTAAAACAAAATTGTAGACACCCTCATATATTCCTTTTAAATGTTCAAATTGTAACCACCTCAAACTTCAAAGAATTGGCAGAACATCCTTTTGCTTTCAACGACTTTGCCGGGGCAATTTGGTTTGGCCAAGAACTCTCAAGGGATCAATAATGTTTCATTTGTTTCATGAATGCAAGGAACACACTCCATTAAACAGATGAGCAAATTGTAGGAATCAGTACCTCTCACTTGCCACTATTTGTTAAGAAAGAATTAACATATCTTCAGAATATGCAGCTGTGAAATAAAAATGTGTTGAGACACATATTAAAACACAGCAAGGCCCAAAAAGTGGGGGCTACATTAATTAAACAATGATGCTTCTATTAGCCGACCCACTAGATTCGTATCCAATGGAATGGATCATGTAGCCGATCACTCACATGAGCAGAGCATTACATAGATTACAGTTGTACCAGTTCTTACAATTAGCATTAGTTCAATCATTAGCACTAATCATTTTCTTGTAATACTAATCATTTTCTTGTAATTACTTTCTTGTAATTCTGTTTTGTGTAAGCTTATCAGAACATATATAAAAAGGATATTTTAGGGTCTCTCTTTCATATTGAGAAAACCCTTTCCTTATCTTCTTATCTTCAAAAGCTTTCATGGTATCAGAGCGGTAAAGGGAAGACAGTGACCGGACAACGACGAAGACAACGGCGGTGACGATCATGACGAATATGGTTCTACATCAAGATATCACTATCCGAGCTCCTTGAATGCAACAAATTTCGTCACGATCAAGCTCACATCTGAAAATTTCCTACTCTGGGAAACTCAAATCCTGTCTTTGATCGAGAGTCAAGATCTGATCGGATTTATCAACGGAGATTGCTCCTCACCAGATCAAGAAGTTGAATCAGAAGAAGGAAAGATGATCGTGAATCCTGATTACATATCTTGGATTCGGACAGATCGTCTTGTCAAAGCCTGGATCACCGGAACCTTGTCGGAGGAGGTTCTTGGACTTGCTGTTGGGGTAAAATCGTCATTCGAACTCTGGAAGAAACTATCGGATGCATTCTCTCAAGCTTCAGAAGCTCGAGAGTTCGAACTCTTGTTGAAGCTGCATTTTCTGAAAAAGAAAGACTCGGCATCACTCTCTGTATATTTGATAGATTTCAAGAAAATTTGCGACCAGCTCAGTTCCATTGGAAAGCCGGTTCCAGATCAGAGGAAAGTTTTTCTTCTATTGACCAACCTTGGTCCCTCGTATGAGAATTTCGCTACAACGATGCTGAAACCCCCAGTGTCGACCTATAATGAGTTGATTCCTCTGCTACAGAGTCATGATCTACGTAGCAAAGGTAATATTTCTAATTTTCCAAACTATAATCAAGCTTTTCTTGGAGAAAAGACCAATCGACAGAATAATGGATCGAACAGAGGAAAAAGCTCTGGTTCTTTCTTTCCATCTCAACGAGGCAGAAACAACTTCTTTTCTTCTCGAGGGTGTGGCTTCATACAGAATGCCAGATCCAATTTAGAAGAAGATAAAGAAAATAGAGATGATCAGCCAAAGAATGTAGTGCAACAAAGATACAGAGGAGGAAATAATAATTCTCGACCAGTCATCAAATGCCAAATTTGTCAAAAATTGGGACATGGAGCTCTCAAATGTTGGAGTAGATTTGATAATAGCTTTCAGTCTGATGATATACCACAAGCCTTTGTTGCAATTCGGTTGAGCAATTCTCAAGATTCTGAATGGTTCCCTGATACTGGAGCTACAACTCACATTACTGATACACCAGGTAATCTTCATACTTTAACTCCATATACGGGCACACATACCGTTATGATAGGGGATGGCACTCAATTGCCTATAACACATATTGGTGAAAGTTCTCTTACAAGTGGACTTTTCTCTTTGCCATTGAAGAATGTTCTACTAGTTCCATCTATCCAAAAGAGTTAACTATTGGTTTCACAACTTACCAGTGATTACCCTTGCTTTTTTGAGTTTAACAAGGATGGTTTTGTGATTAAGGATCGTCAAACAAGGAGGATTTTGGCATCGGGGAATAAGCAAGGAGGACTCTACGTGTTCAATGATCAGTCGGTGGCTGATCCACAGATTGAAGCCTATTTTTCTTCTCGTTCTCGGTCTGCTACAGAAGATGTTTGGCACATGAGGCTTGGTCATCCTCAAAAGAAAACAATTCAGTTTCTCCGAAGTAATGGTTTGGTTTCTGTCACAAAGAACTCAAAACATCCCTGTTCTAGTTGTCAAATTAGTAAAAGTACAAAGCTGCCTTTCATTAGTTCTTTTACTAAAAGTAATTCTCCACTTGAATGTATACATAGTGATCTGTGGGGAAAGGCCTCGGTTGACAGTGTGCAGAAATTCAAATATTATGTTGTGTTCGTTGATGATTTTTCTAGATATACATGGATGTATCCTCTTAGGCGTAAATCTGATTTTGTAAACACATTCTTGGGGTTTCAAACTATGGTGGAACGACAGTTTAATTCCAAAATCAAAGAGTTTCAGCCAGATGGGGGAGGTGAGTTCTCGGATAAAGCCTTTTTACATCATCTTAATAACTGTGGTATTATCCATCATCTTTCTTGTCTGGGTACACTGGAACAAAACAGTGTGGCTGAAAGGAAACATAGACACATCATAGAGTTGGGCTTGGCTTTGCTGTATACCTCCTTTGTTCCTTGTTGTTATTGGGTCGAAGCCTTCTCTACAGCGGTATTTCTCATTAACCGCTTCCCATCTAAAGTACTCAATATGGATTGCCCTCTTTCTCTGTTGTTCGGAAGAAAGCCTGATTACTCTATGTTGCGTGTGTTTGGCACTCAATGTTTTCCTTATTTGCGAGATTATGCTATGAACAAGTTTGCAGCACGTTCATTACCTTGTATTTTTTTGGGATACAGCAACAAACATAAAGGCTACCATTATCTCCATTTTGCTACAGGCAGAGTATACATTTTAAGGCATGTTGTGTTTGATGAAAATCTATTTCCTTTGGCAAACTCGTCTACAATCACTTCAGTATCAAGTGTCTCTCAAGCTGCCTCTGTTGCACAGGACTTTAGTTGTTTTGAAAAATGGCTTTCTCCATCTCAATCCAACATTAAACATTCTCATGTGCAATCTTCTTTACCTTCATCTACTGACCCTTGGTTCTCACCAAGTGATGATATTTTTGATCCTCTCAATAATGATTCTATCCTTCCCTCTCATGAGTCTCATATTTCTTCATCTACTATTGGTTCTTCTCATCCCTCTGTTTCTATTTTACAACCCACACCGTCCCATCCAAGCCCATCTCATTGTTTACCTGTTGTGGCAGCCCCATCTGTCTTGAATCCATCTACAGAGAATACCCCACCTACTATTGTACAAAACCCACTTCAGCCCACTTTAGCCTCTGATTCTCCTTTAGGCTCCTCTCATACAAGGATCAATTCAGTTGGACCATCCTCAACCAATCAAATGGGTTCTTCCTTTCCCATGGATCCTGTTTGCTCTTCATCTTTACCTACCCATTCAATGGTCACCCGCAGCCAAGCTGGAATACATAAGCCAAACCCAAAATATGCCCTTTCTGTTTCTACCATACCAACCGAACCCACTTCGGTTAAAGCTGCCCTTAAACATAATGGTTGGCGGTCTGCAATGATTGATGAAATGGATGCCTTGAAGGCCAATCAGACATGGACATTGGTTCCCTGGACATCATCCATGAATGTTATAGGATGTAAATGGGTTTTTAAATCCAAGCTTTGTGCTGATGGTTCTTTAGAACGTCTTAAGGCTCAGCATGTGTCAAAGGGGTTCAAGCAGCACGAAGATTCAGTCCAGTTGTTAAGCCTGGATCGATTTTGTTGGTTCTCACCATTGCTACAGTGCTTCGATGGCCCATTCGACAGCTTGACATGAAAAATGCTTTTCTTCATGGCCATCTCTCTACCCCAGTTTATATGAGCCAACCACCGGGTTTTGTTGACTCTCGTCAACCCCATGTTGTTTGTTGTCTTCAGCGTGCGCTTTAAGGCCTTCATCAGGCACCTCGTGCTTGGTTTGATTGTTTTGGCACATTTCTTCTTTCTTGTGGTTTCCTCTGCAGTGTTTCAGATTCTTTTATGTTTGTTTATCGTCGTCTTGGTCGAGTTCTCATTTTATTACTCTATGTTGATGATATAGTGCTCACCGGGAACGATTTACAATTTCTGGACTCGTTTATTACTGTACTCAGTTCCACCTTTGCCATGAAAGATCTTGGCTCGTTACACTATTTCCTTGGTGTAGAGGTCACTTCAATGCCTCAGGGGTTGCATCTATCTCAGTCTAAATATGCATTGGATATCCTTCGGCGTGCTCATATGACCGACATCAAGTCTACCTCCACTCCTATGGTGCTTCATTCTGATCTGACCGCTGCTACATCCTTTGCCAATGTTACTCTATTCCGTAGTCTTGTGGGCGCTTTGCAGTTTCTAACCATGACAAGACCGGATATCTCTTATGCCGTTAATTCGGTTTGTCAACATATGCATGCTCCTACCTATGCTCATTTTTCTATGGTCAGGCGCATACTTCGGTATGTTTGTGGCACTTTGGACCTTGGATTACGAATTGTTCGTGATAGCTCTTTCACCTTGTTTGCATTTTTTGATTCGGATTGGGCTGGGTGTCCTGTTACACGATGGTCCACTACTGGTTTTTGTACTTTCCTAGACTCCAATTGTATTTCCTGGAGTGCCAAGAAACAACCTACAGTTGCTCGCTCTAGCACGGAGGCTGAGTATCGTGCAATGGCCTTTACAACAGCAGAATTGACATGGCTATCATTCCTTCTTCGTGATCTCGGTATCACACAGCCCCGGCCTGCTTTGCTGTTTTGTGATAACATGAGTGCACTTCATATGACTGTCAACCCCGTGTTTCATGCTCGTACGAAACACATTGAGATTGACTACCACTTTGTTTGCGAAAAAGTGGCTCCCAGTTCTCTCCTTACTCGATTTATTCCCTCTACTCACCAGCTAGCGGATATCTTTACAAAACCTTTAGCTCGTAGAGAGTTTCATCACATTTGTGCCAAACTAGGCCTTTGTCTTCTTCCCCGGCCCAGTTTACGGGGGGATATTAGCCGACCCACTAGATTCGTATCCAATGGAATTAATCATGTAGCCGATCACTCACATGAGCAGGGCATTACATAGATTACAGCTGTACCAGTTACTTACAATTAGCATTAGTTCAGTCATTAGCACTAATCATTTTCTTGTAATACTAATCATTTTCCTGTAATTACTTTCTTGTAATTCTGTTTTGTGCAATCTTATCAGAACATATGTAAAAAGGATATTTTAGGGTCTCTCTTTCATATTTAGAAAACCCTTTCCTTATCTTCTTATCTTCAGAAGCTTTCAGCTTCATGGTCTACATTGTGTGGATTTCACATTATATACACTTACTCACTGCCGATTCAGACATCTAAGCTTAAACAGTTAAACTAATACTCAATGCATAAATTTTTCAAAGGCTTCACCTCTAGTTTCTGTTCCTCCTGCACAACCTAATCACCTGTCACCCCCACGGCCCATTTTTCTCCTTCCTTTTCCCTTCTCTCCTGTTTGTTTCCACAAGCCATTCCACCATCAGGCCCAAGTAAAACAAGGCTCTCAAAATATATTTCTGTACCAAAATCATACGGTGGACACCCAAGACAAAGAGTGTGAATCTTTTTCTTCGCTCCATCAAATATATCAAACACAGAATCACTTTCACACAATACTTCTTCATCTTTCTTCAAAATGTATAAAGGCCTAAACAATCTCGGAATCTCAGACAATATTGGTCCTGCAACTGAAAACACTTTAGTCCATGATTGTTCATCACCATGATCCTTCATGACCCAAATGTCGAAATTCTTGTCATCCTTGGAGCCATAGAGTGAAAGAAACCCACCCAATTCCACCAATTCCATGCGAAGTTTGGTATATTCTTGGCTGAAGCTTCTGGGACTGTAACCAAACCCAAAAACAACATGGCTGAAAAGACCAATCTGTTTTGGGTAACGCAACATCTTGAATTCTTTGGTGGCTGGGTTCAACAAATACAAGTTATCAGAACCAGCTAAACAGAGTAACCCATTACATGAACCTGAAATCATCAAGGAATCACTCCAGTACCAATCTCTAAAAGGGAAAAATCAGTTCTCTTCAGTTTAATCTTCTTCTGTCCACTTGTTTTGATGTGCTTATTTCCACATGCCTCAACGTGTATAGAGTAGGCTTTGTCATCATAAACCCGGATGAGTTTGGAGCATTGCTTGACTTGGGTAGAATGAATGAGTTGCCTTTTAATGAAATGAGGATTGGTAACTAAATTGCACCAATACTTTTCATACCCACCTGAATTGCATGAGGGACTTCACAGGTAGTCTTGAGAGGATATTGTCCTCGATTTCGCTTGGGAGAACAGAGCACATTATCTTCCTTGACGGCAGCTTTTCTTGCCCTTTCTTCATTTTCCTTCTTTTATCCATTTTCTCATTGATTTGCTCTACTCGAGAGAGAGATACAGAAGCAAGAGAAAGAAAAAGAAGAGGAACAAAACAAGGGTTCTTCACTATTAATGAAGCAAAAAGATTTGGAAAGAAAAATGTATTAAAAAAAAGTGGGATGGGAATAAAAGAATGGAATTTTTTGAAGGTTTTTTGTAAAATTGTTTTAAGATGCTGAAACTTACCTCACCACACCTTTCTTTGAAATCCTACCATATTCCATAGAATTTTGTGTAGAGAGGTGAGATCAAGATTATATTATTATTTAATTATTTAAAGTTTTTTTTTTTTATTCATATCCTTTTCATAGAGCCCATGGATTATAGAGTGATCCCACGGTTAGGAGGACTTGGGCACACGTCATGAGGTCACCCCAACTGTGAGATCACTCTATGGTCCATTGCCTTTATGGTAGAAAGGAATCCTATCCCATTTTTTATGATCTTTTCATTTCTTTGCTTTTACTATCCTTAACCCAATACGTGTAGGAGTCCATGATTTTCTTTTCCCACCCTTTTTTGTCTACCAAACAAAGGATACGATAATGAAAAATATAGAATTACATAAAGCAACTGTCAATACAAACTTTTGATAATCTTGTCTAATTGAAATACAAAGCATATAAGAAAAAAAAAAATTGAACTATCCTATCTAAACATTTTCATGCATTACACCCTTGATGACTTTATTATCCTCCTTTTTTCATCTATTAGTAAGCACCTTATTTATTAATGAGAACATCCTCTACATCCATCATCCTTAGTGGTGGAATGCTTTGTTCATTCCTGAAGAAATTACCTGGATCAGCCTTGGTCTTCACATGCAGTAAACGATTGAAGTTATTCTTGAAATACTTGGACCCCCAAGCCACAGCTTGAGAATAGCTTGTTTCACCACTACCATCCCTGCCCAAGTCAAGATCCCTATAATTGAGATATGCTTCTCTAGGGTTCTTTGAAACATAAGGAGCCATGAAGTCATACAGCTTTCTGATCCAAGCTATATGTTTGTCAGCTTGTGGATTGTCTTGTTCTGTCCATCTCACCACATACTGAATGTTATATATGTTCCCCTTCCTGTGTGGGAAAGGAATTGCAGATTCTGGAATCTTATTCATCTTTCCACCAAAAGGAAGGAAAAACATCAAGAAAGTCTCACCTTCCAAGAGTATTTGCCATAGATTTTCCAAAACACTCTCTGGGATGGGCTCCTTGACAAAGTCTGATTTCGCCTTGAAGTAGCCTCTGAATTGAGGTGTTCTGTTGAGTAAGATATCTGTGGATTCTCCGTTGGTGTAACCGGCGAAAAAAACTACAGATTGGAGCCAACTCATCTCTTTGAAGTCATTGCTTCCAACCCCCAATTCAGGGAAGCCAGTGGTGATCAATGGGAGGAGATCTTTGGCACCACCAAGGAACAAACAGTTGAATGCTACCAGTATGGTGCTGTTCCCACTCTTACTGGTAGTAGGAAGAATGGAAACTCTGATGAAGAGATCTTCATGGAGCTTGTCAATAACTTGTTGATATCTGTAGAGAAGCTTAGAAGCACCTTCTTCTAAAGTCTTGGACACACTAAAAGTAGTAACAGTAGGTGGGACAGCAACAAGGTTTATCTTATATGAGATTATAACACCAAAGCTTGCACCTCCACCTCCTCTGATTGCCCAAAACAGATCTTCCCCCATGGTTGCTCTGGTGAGAATTCTACCCTTACAGTCAACCATTCGAGCATCGATAATGTGATCAGCAGCGACGCCATACTTTCTCACCATGGGACCAAAACCACCTCCACTGAAGTGTCCACCAACACCAATGGTGGGGCAAAGTCCTGCTGAGAAACCAAGATACTTGCTTTTCTCTGCAATTTTGTAATAGAGTTCACCAAGAATTGAACCAGCCTGAACCCAGGCAGTGTTATCTTCTGTATTGACATCGATTTCTCTAAAATTGGTCATGTCAATCATGATGAAGGTAGAATCTGCAACGTAGGAGAGGCCTTCGTAGTCATGACCGCCGCTTCGAACTCTGACCTGTAAGCCATACCTTCTGGAACAAAAAACAGCTGTTTGGATATGGGATTCTTGCAAAGGTGTAATAATAACCAGAGGTTTTGGTGTTGTAGGGGAATAGCATCTGAGGTTATCTATAGTAGCTTGTAAGATTGTTGAATAGGAAGAATTGGTTTTGGTGTAGAGTGGAATGAAGGATTTAGAATGAAGAGAAAGGCATTGGAAAAAGTTGGATCCTTCAACTGGGTGTGAAGCTGCAGCTTCCCATGAAATGGAAAACAGAAATGCAGAAAGTAGTGAAAGTAGAATAGAGAATGATCTATTCATTCTTGCTACCCTTTTCTCTGTTTCTCAAGAGAAAGGCAAAGGATTTGGTTTGTTGTAATCTCCCAAGATTAGCTTCTTATAAATAGATCTACATTTAGAGGTGTGGGGATAGTTCTTTCTCTTGGTTGGGACCCATTAAGAGGGGAGCTATCTTGAGCTTCAAATTGAGTGAGAGTAAGTAATGGACAAGAAGGTACAATGTGATACCAAGCGTAGAGTATGAGACATTCAAAATTTGTGCCGCAGATTTAGGGTGGCAATTGGGTGGTTGTGTTATGCCAATGACTGTTGTGTATAGGCTTGAGGATGGCACAGTGGTACACACTATGGTTTGAAAAGAAGGTCAAATAACCCACTACAAATTGCGGTGAAGCAACCATTAACTGATCAACCTTTTAATTGATGACTCTTGTAAGAATCAGCATGACATGGTTTGAGGGTCATGCTAAGGTCATGGTTTGAGGGTCATGCTAAGCTCATGACATTGGAATTCCAAACCTTAGAAAACTCCACTGATATGGTTTTTCCAATAAACATGATGTTCCCATTGAGCTTTTGAGTTGGGAGTCTTGGAGACCCAACTGAATATATGAAGAATTTTAAGGTCTAATAAGAGTTTTCCAATGTAATATATTATTTTCAGTACTTTTCCTCAAGTGTTGTCTTCCTTTTGGATTTCAATACATGTGACTTATGCGGCCCCACTATTGAATAAACGTTGTATAATTAATATGGGCCAGGAAACTCTGACCGCTTACGCAATCATTGCATCAGTACACATCGGCAAAAGCCCAAAGGCATGTCGGTGGAGGTAAGGGCAGTACTATCTTTTCACGCCTACCTATGTCTGGATGCAGAAGAAACACAAGTGAGCTAATTCTTTTCTCCAATTGATATAATGGATCTGATGTCATGTTGAACCTGAACAAAGTGGTCTAAAATCACAATTTGGAAGAAGGGGTCAATGCACAATTGATGGGTTTGGTATGGTTCCATTGATACGACTTATGCTTTACTTAAGTCAGTAATTGACCAAAACAACCCATTGGCAAATATACTGGGAAATTAAGAAGTAGACCAAGACAAATGAGGTTTATTAGGAGGGAAAAAAGAGGGGGGCGTTTCTGATGCACAAGGCTCCCACATGTGCAAGGTCCAAGAATGTGAGAACTATGCAACCTTACTCTGAGAATAGTGAGAGGTTTTTCCACCACTTGACCACCAGAAAACTAAGGGTGTCAAACCCTAGTCCAAATCAATCAAAATCAGCCTGAGCCAAATCATAATGAAACCTATTGGATCAGCTTCATCAGGTTGGGGTTTTATGACACCAAATTCAAATCGGACCGCACCAAAATCGATAAGAAACCAAATTGACCATAGAAAATTGGACCAAAACCAATTCCAAACTGATATAACCACTGATACGAGCATGACACAATTTCTTTATATACTTGTAGATATATTTACATTGTAAACCAAATCCAGAACCGATACTGAATAAGTAGTAAACATAAAAGAAAATTGGATCCGAGACAGAAATCAGGCTGAACCGAACTCAAACTGAAACCAGTGCACCATTATTGGATTGGTTTTGGATTTTCATTCTCACATCGAAATCGATAAATATCAAACTATAGCTAATTCAAACCGACCAATTGACACCTCTATGTGAGCAAAGTAAGCAGAAATAACTTCTAAGGCACTTGTTTCCAAAGGAACCATTACCCAAGACTAAAATCTTAGGATTACCATTTTTTTTTCCTTTCCTTTTTTTCAATGAATAAGACAATGTAGCAGACAAAGAAAGAGAAACTACAAGAGAGTTCATCTCTCCACAAAACCTTAAGAAAAAAGTTCAGTTTCCCCTTTCTTAGAAGTTCATCAAAAGACAAAAAAAGATGAATTGCCAATTTGATTAATTATCTACGTTGCCCTCACCAGAAAGGAACTCTGCCATGCTATGCTATTTTGTTTACCCTCCCTATACTCAAAACCTTCAAACATAACTGCTTTCTTAAGTACAGGAAAAAAAAAACAAAGAAAGTCAAAGTGCAAGTTTGCAGGATGAGTACAGGAGAAAAAAGAGCACAAAGTTCTTGAGGTTCCGCTCATCACGCACTGATCCTCTGACCTTAGTATAAGAATAATAAATGGACAGGAGATCTTTCAGTCTTAAGCGGAACAAAATTAGATGTGAAAGCAAAGGGTGATGCATTTGTTACAATCCCATATCAGTTTATGGGATTGATTTTACATCGATTTTTTATGAAAATTAATGTAAATTAATATGATCTTGAGTCTCTTTATCTTATAAGTCAATTTATGAGGTTGAATTCTTCGAAAACTATAACAATGTGATCATTGCCGACTAAACTGTTCTTGAATTACTTAAAATTGAATTCCTTTAATGCGGACAGAAGTTCTTTTATATAGGTAAATGTCAAAGGTACAGTGACCTAATAGCCCACAACTTTGTTCAAGTTTTCAAAAAAGAAGGGCCTAGGCGACCATGTTTAACCACTACCTTCCCACTAACCAACACCAGAAATTTGTCGATGCACTCAGGGGGGATATGATTACAGAGAAATGGAAAAAAGTTGAGTCAAATCATCTTTCGGATTTATTGAAAGAAAGCGATGTTTCGAGAATTGGTGTGAAGATTGGTCAAGATATTAGCGATATCCTTTCACACGTTTTTTCTATCCAATTGGTTTTTCGAGATAGTGGATCCGTTGTTGGTACAATTCCTTGTTTGTACATAGAAGTGAAATAGAGTCAGGTTGAGTCGAGTTTTTGAAAACCCTAACTCAATTCTAAGTTTTTAAAATTCAACCTAGGCCCAATCCAAACCTATCGGGTTCATATTCAGACCCAACTCTATCCGGTTCATATCAATCTAACTCGGCTTTAACCCTGTCAAGGCCGAGTTAGGTTGGGTTGATCCTAGCTTTTGTAATGGTTGGATTAACTTTGGTTGATCTTTTTTTATCCTCATATCTTATACATTAAAAAATTATAAGAAAATAAAATACCAATAATAGCCTAAATTCTTATATAAAATTTCAAGCTTAAATATCTGGCTGAGTTGAGTCAGGCTGGACCAGATTGAGGATTCAACTCGAGGCCGACCCAACCTTGACCCTCAACCTGGCCCGACCCAACTCTGACCTAGGATTGGGATTTTTCAACCCTAACCCACCCTCAAAGTCAAAAAACTTGACTTAAGCCTTATTCAGATTCAAGGCGAGCCAAGATGAGTTTAGATTATCAGACCAAACTTTCACCCTAGTTATACATGTGTGGATATTTTCCTATATTCCTATTTTATAATGATAGAAAATAATACAAACATTGAATCCTTACGAATAGGTGATTTAGATGCATATAATGGATTGGACATTTCTTTTTTTTTTTTTTGGGAGTGGTTGCCCCGTGCCCTCCCACTGAGTAATCAAGTGCGGGGACTTAGGGACCCTTGATAGTTACGAGGGACTGACTGAAAGGACGCAACCATTGTTTCCCCTTATCCCTTCATTATTGGAACTCCCAATAAGAAGGCCTTGATAGCGTCTTAGGAGGCACAGAAAAGTTGCTTTATTGGCCAATTTTTCGACAATGATTTTGAGAGATTCAAGCATAGGATTTCGATAATGCATATATAATTGGAAAGGTGTTTTCGAGTAATGATTTTGAGAGATTCAGTCATAGGATTTCAATAATACATATATAATTGGAAAGGTGTTTTCGAGTACTATCCATTATCCATTGATGAAGAGATAATTACAAATTTGTCCGAAAGTATACTTGAAATGCGCTCAAATCGAGTAGCCTATATTGGTATTTTGATAAAATGAGGACTATACCACATTGTCTTTCACTCATCTAGATCCGACTTGAAATAATAAAACAGAGCTATCCTGAAAGTTTTGGCTAATTCCTACAACGTATGGGCATTCAATTCACCACAAGGGGAAAATGGTCGTTTTTCACCGTATTATCCTTGAGACCAAATTTGGGCTCAATTCATTAAGGTTTGGAGGGTTATTTTAGACGATGAAATTCAGTGTACACTTGTGGCTCAAAGAACCTTTTTTCCTTTATTACAAATTACAGCTTACCCCTATACCTTTTTATATTTGGGAAAATCTTGTTGTAACCAACTTTGGTGAAAAAAGTTTTAACTTTATTTTTTTCCCCTTTTATTATACTATTTTTAGAATTTTTTTCTAATAAGAGAAAATCTTCTAGTTTCACATTCTTACTCCATTGCAACCTGGTGGTCATGGATTCTAATTGAGAAAGAACCTCTTCCTGAAATGGGGTGCATAGCTTATGATCCCCGTGCAATGGGTATACTCTTTTTTAGCTTGCGTCGACCATATGCTAATTTGGAAGGTGATTCATTCATCCAACTGTTGAATTTAGTTGATTAAAACTCCACATATTTGAAACATATTTGACCATTCAATTCCTAAATGTTGTACCAAAAAAAATTTCCAACAGTAAGCATATATTCATTGGATGGATAGTTTAATCAGTTTATGAATATTGTGTGTTTCCAACAGTAAACATATGTATCTTTAGTTGGGCTTCTTGTTTGGGCTTGGGTTGGGCTGATCCCCCAAGTCCTGCGTTAGTACTTGGGGCTTGGAATGGTGATAAATACCCATGATGAGCTAGGTTTTTCAGGCTGGGTTAGATTTTCAGAAAGCCCACCCAACCCACCCCACTCCACCCCAGCAAACCTAACTGCCAATGGATGGCTAATGAGATAGTCTACAACTCTACATGACCTACACAAGATGCATATGTGTGGTAACATACAACCTCACCCTTGTATTTGGAATCTTCCCCTAACTGTTTGCTCACGAAATGACCTCTGCCCATGTAATGTCTATAGTCTTTTTGATAATTCCAACCTAACAGAAATCAATGGCCCTTGAAAATGGAATATTTTTTTGCTACCAATCATATTGATTATACATTAGATTAAGTTACCAACAATTAGGAGTAGAAGTTATACATTAATATTCCAAATAAAAATATATGATAGATTGGATCACTCCACACGTTATCAATGTGCAGATTCTTTTACACAATATCCATGTGTGGATCGTGAGACTCACCCATTCTCTCTCTTCGAAACCCACCTCTCGTATTCTAAAATTCATAATATAACTTTGAGTTAATATCGTATAAAACATCTTTCTAATTTTCTTGACAAGAACTATCATATAAAAATTCAAAACGTTGTGACCTATAACTAGAAGTTTCTATTTCTTTTCATAAGAAGTGATTCTCAGACCAAGCCCATATTGCTGGTGTCTATATCTCTCGTCTTCTAAACAAGGGGTAGGATGTCTTTTCATATCAAAAGGAAAAATATAGACAGGTGAAGGTGCTGACATGGCCATGCTCTTCTGTTTTTCCCTTGATCTCAAGTGGGCTAACTAAGACTAGAAAATACTATAAAAAAATAAAAACAACCATCACCATTGGAGCTGATGGTTGGTATTGTAGAGAAGTATTTTTTGGTCCCACAGCAATTGTCAACTTGTATGCTATTCTAACAATCTGTCACCTTAAGCCTACCCTGAAATAGTGTTTTAGCTGACTTTATCAAGTTTGTTCCTACTTTGTAGATAGTAAAGCCATATGCTCCGCACCATTTTCCAAATGTTCCAATCCTGCAAGTCTCTCCACAACCGTTAAAAAAACCCACCTCAGTAGAGGAGTCCATGCCATCACAATTCAATTTTTCTCTCTTTAAATAAGCTAAAGATCACTTGAAGGTGGAAACAAACCAAACCATCCAATTCAAAGTCTCTCCTTCTAAAGTCTGCAGCAATCATTTCCTTCTTCCCAAAATTTCATCTGAGATCCAATGTCTAGTCTCCTCTGCAACTTCTTTCCCACTGATCTTCTTCCTCCTCCTCAATTCTCTGTCAATGGAGAAAATACCCAAAATCAGGTTATTACCCAGAAAGCCATTACAAGAGAAGGAACCATCAACTGCAACTTCTTTCCCACTGATTTGCTTCCTCCTTTTCCATTGCCTTCAGATGGAGATAAGATGAATCAAACCGTTCATCAAGCAGAACCTACACAAGAAAGAACCAACAAATTCAAAGGCACAAAACTCAGAATACAGCAAGTTCACAGCCAGAGTTCCAAAGCTATTTCCTTGTCACCTGTTGTTTTAGGCCCTAAAACCATTGGCTCAAGGCGAACCAAAGCTTTCTTTACTTCAAGAGACGTTCCTCCCACTTTGTAGATCAAGTTAATAGAAGAAATTGTATCAGTCATCGCTTCGTAGCAGAGGCATTTCTCTGTTAGAACAACCCAATTTTCCTAATATAAGCACAATTTTTTTTTAATTATAAATTAATAGCTTTACTGCTTTGATTCTTCAGTTCTATTGTTTCTCTGTTTCTATAAAATATAAAATTTATTATGTTGATAATGCATAATTTAATCGCTCATTGATCTTGCGGAAACACTGCTTGTCATATGGAGCTTCAACGTTAGACTACGAACACTATCATAGAACACCATTTTTTTAAATATTATATACTCTATAAAAATATTCCAGCTGATCAGTGCTATGAGATTTAATCAGCAAAACCAGAAGTCAACTGATAAAGAGTGACCTTAATTGTAAAAATAAAGCCATGTACTGGAATCCTTTTTACCATTGCTTGCATTGTTACAGTATAGGTTTATCATGGTATGAAGTAAACCCCATTTA
Organism: Macadamia integrifolia; assembly: GCF_013358625.1. NCBI lineage: Eukaryota > Viridiplantae > Streptophyta > Magnoliopsida > Proteales > Proteaceae > Macadamia > Macadamia integrifolia. The sequence continues at coordinate 15,757,733 of NC_056565.1, forward strand.
AAATGAGAGAGGGGACAACTATATTCCAATAACTCCTCTATCTTCCAAATGAAGAAACTAAATAAAGTGAATATCATAGACGAAAGTCTAAGGGTGGCAATACCTAACACAACATGGAATAATAAATCGATTGCATGCTACTTTGGTTCTTCAGTTCTATTGTTTCTCTGTTTTAATAAAATACAATATTTATTATGTTGGATAATGCATAACTGAATCGATCGTTAGTTTTGTGGAAACGTTGCTTGCTGTATAAAAGCTTCAGCATGAGATTATGATCACTACCATAGAGGCTAGAGCACAAAAAGGTAATTATATATATTATAAATATTCCAGCTGATTAGTGCTATGAGATTTCATCAGCAAAAACCAGAAGTCAACTGATTTTAAAATAAATCCATGTACTGGAATCCTGTCATTGTTACAGTGTGGTTAGTTTAGCATGGTATGAAGTTGACCGAGTTAAACAATGAGAGAGGGGACAACTATATTCCAATAATTCCTCCATATTCCAAATGAAGAAACTACATAAATATCATAGACGTAAGTCTAGGGTAGCAAGACCAAACACAACATTGAACAAACCGATTGGGTGCACATTGGACGCAATAGTATGCTGGAGAGGATCTGAGTCTGTACAATATACATGATTTCTTAAAATAGGTGTTTCAACAACTTGCAAAGCATGGGAATTTTTTTAAGTTGATTAAACAATGTAACTGAAAGTGAAGAAGGTGTTGCATAAAAAGATTATACTCAAGCAGCGGCGAGAAAACTTGCCTTGAAACCCTAGCTCGAAAACCCCTCCCAAAAATACAATGACTTTCTCAATAAGACAACAATACATTATACACTCCAAGTCACGAGTCGACCCATCGGGTCATGGCCCAACCCCTCTGCTTCCATCACAGATCTCAGAAAATTTCCTATTCGGATCGCCATTAAAATATGTCAGAGCAGGTCAATCTTCAAAACGGGTCAAGAATTCGAGACAAACTTAACAGTTCTTATAGCCATTGTAACATAACTTTGAACCGAATCCCACATGGACCATGAAAACAATGCTCAGTCTCGCTCTCAACCCATTTCCTGTCCATGTATAATCTTCTTCAAGTTCAAGACATCTTAAATATAAAATTTCTTTATTTACTCCAATTCTTAATCTCGTTATTTTTGGGGATCATCACAATTCTTCACTCATATTCTAAAAACATACATTAAGGTTGAAAGAGGAAAACAGAAAAATAGGATATGATAAAAGCGTTGGTCAATGATTTGTTTATATCATTACTCATAACAAATCAGACCATCCATTTATGAATCGTGAGCCTCACCCATTCTCTCTCTTCGAAAGCCCCTCTTTCTCTCCTATTCATAATGGGGACTTTCTATTCGCCTGAATTAATAGTCGGACGCCTAATGAAACTCTCTCCTTGAGTTAATATCATATAAAAAACCTTTTTCTTTCTATTGTCAAGGACTACTATACAAAGATTAGGAAGGGTGTGCCTATAACTAAAAGGCTCCATTTCTTTTTATGGGAAGTGGTTTTCTGACCAGGCCCATATTCCTGGTGTCCTCATCTCCTAAACAGGGGCAGGGATAGGGATGTCTTTTAACATAAAGAAAAAAAAAATATAAACACTTTGAGAGTGCTGGCATGGGCCAAGCTCTTCCTTTTTTCCTTTTTTCCTTTTTCTTTATAAACCTCAACTGGGGCTATCTAAGGCGGGAAAATACTAAAATAAATAAAAACAACCATCACCATTGGAGCTGATGGTTGGTATTGGGAGGGAAGTATTTTGAGGTCCCACATCAATTGTCAACTTGTGTGCCATTCTCACCTAAGCCTCCCCTGAAATAGTGTTTCAGTTGAATTTATCAAGTTGCAAGTCTCTCCACAACCGTCAAAAAAACCTACCATAGTAGAGGAGTCCACGCCTATCATATTTTCATTTTTCTCTCTTTAAATAAGCTAAAGATCAATTGAAGGTGGAGACAAACCAAACCATCCAATTCAAAGTCTCTCCTATAGTCTGCAGCAATCATTTCCTTCTTCCCAAATTTCATCTTTGAAATAATGTCCAGTCTCCTCTGGAACTTCTTTCCCACTGATCTTCTTCCTCCTCATCAATTCTCTGTCAATGGAGAAAGGACCCAAAAGCAGGTTGTTACCCAGAAAACCATTACAAGAGAAGGAACCATGAACTGCAACTTCTTTCCCATTGATATGCTTCCTCCTTTTCAATTGCCTGCGGATGGAGATATGACGAGTCAAACCATTCATCAAGCAGAGCCTGCTCAGGAAAAAACCAACAAATTCAAAGGCACAAAACTCCAAATACAGCAAGTTCACAGCCAGGGTTCCAAAGCTATTCCTGTTTACTCATCACCTGTTGTTTTAGGCTCTAAAACCATTGGCTCAAAGCGATCCAGGGCTTTCTTTGCTTAAGAGACGTTCCTCCCACTTTTTTGATCGAGTTAATAGAAGTTCTGTCTTCTTCAGTTCTATTGTTTCTCTGTTTCTGGGACTGGGTGACCTTCATCATCCCTTTCCTGATGTTCAATCCTCATAACACGGAGATTAGGATCTATAAAAGACAACATTTATTTTGTTTGCTTATACATAGTAGCTTCATCTACCAATGAATCATATATACACCTCATCTCCCAAATGAATCATATATACTCTTTCTCTAACAATGCATCATACATTTTCAGTGCAATCATGAAAATACAATATCTTACATGATAGCTTCCCAATTAGATACACCAAAGCTATTCCAGATGATCAGTGCTTTCAGATTTCATCAGCAAAACAAGAATTCAACTGATATTAGTGACCTTAATTTTGAAATAAAGCCATGTACCGGAATCCTTTTTACCATTGCTGAACTGGGAGTAATTTCATTGTTACAGAGTAGTTAGTTTACTAGGGTATAAGTTGACCATAGTTTTCCACAATAATGATGCACCATAATGCAAAGATTTATTTTAGAGAGATCTCCTTGGACTGATACAGGTAATTACACGGAAAGGTTCTGAATGTGATGGAATCCTCATGCCACTTGCATATATACTAATTTACAAGGCAGTTTAGAGATAGCTATCAGTCTGCAACCATCATTAAAACTGAGAAATGTAGATGACCTATTATGTTTGCCTATGAGCCAACATTTTGACATGAGAGGAATCAGAACAATATGTGCAGGGCAAGATCCTTAATACAACTGCCAAAATATATACAAATGTCACAATAACAATTTGATGATAATTTAGCATTGAATGCTTCAGCAAGGAATGATATAACTCAGATTAGATAAACTAAAACAGCCTGGGGTAGGCTTAAAATGATGCTACGAGAGTTGTTGAGGAAAGACATGCATAACTTAGGACCGATAACAATATTGCTTTGAATAGAGTTGATTGGCTAATGAGGATACAGGTAACCGACCCCATTTAGTTGGGAATGCTGTTGAGTTGAGATTTTACACAAAATCATCCAAAGGAAGATCTTTCACAATTCATAGATTTACAACTCAGAGGAAGCACCATGGCGAAAGGAAGCTTGAGATACGTCTTTGATATACAATATTCTCCCTTGGTTTGGTAAGATAAAAGAAAGAACATGTGCAATCAATCAACCACCCCAAACTAGTTGGAAGATGTTCCTGCTAGGAACTGCACCAATCAAATTGTTACTCTGCTTCCTCAGCATTTCTGCTTTTGCGTCTATATCACCATCCTTCAACAATGACAGATATTAGTGAAAGTAAGAACACAGTTCAGAGTTTCATTTACATAAAGATATCATCCAAATAGCCCAGATATATAACCATTTCATAACTACATATAAACAACAGACTAAATTGCATTGGAATTTTTCAGGACCAAAGACATAAAGATGGGTATGAACCCTCCAAGTAGAACACTCAGTAAATAAGGAGATGCTTTGCACCATTCAAGTAACTGCATATCCTCAACAGACTAAATGGCAGTTGGGTATTCCAGGCCCAAATATATAAAGCGTATAAGGTACAGAAGCTCCAAATAGGACAGACAGGGTGAATAAAAACTGCTTTGCACCTTTCGCTGACCATTACAAAATATTTATGACTCACCCCAAGTTGAAGACAATCCAATTCACAAAAGTAGGAAGCTTTAAAAGTACATAATAGTTTCCAGCTGTAGCTTTGATGAGCCCAGAAAATAGTGAAAAAGAAAATGATAATATCCTTTTGTTTCTTGGTAAAATGTCTCAAACAGGCACCACATGAAAATATTTAAGACATCCCTAAAGGAAAGAATCCCATCAAGAAAACTGAAGTTCAGTTTATGCATCTTTAGGAGAACCATCCCTCTAACTCAATCTTAAGTGCAAAAATGGAATGGAAAAATGAAACAAAACAAAAAGTATATTAAATGTCAAGATACCCTTTAACATAAGCCTATGTCTTCTCTGTAGTAGGCTTGAAACCTTTCAGTTGTTGAAGCATGCAGATGGTAATAGTAGCTCTCTCTCTCTCTCTCTCTCTCTCTCTCTCTCTCTCTCTGTGAAAAGCTGTAAGATTTAAGAGAACTATTTTTTTTTTTCCTATGGTATTAGAGGTATACATTTTAAAACACTAGGTCTTTTTCTTTTCTTAATCAACCTTTTTCCCTTTCTTCTTATTCATTTTTATATAGGAACATTTTCCGGGTCTGCATAGTCCAAAGGGTATCTATGGATGGACTGGCATATCTACCATGTGGTGAATTGAATTGGGTTGAAATTTTTGGAAAGGTAGACCCCATTCAGTTGGGAAAAGGCTGAGTTGAGTTGTTTACTGTATCAGCCTATACCAATCGATGAGTATATCTTTAAGGTACCAATAGGTCCAATACGGAACATAACCAAAATGGTACTTATTAGAAGAAAAAAATGGTATAATACTATATCGGTATAATACAGCTCAATATTAGTTGATACTAATCGATAGAGTCGAAACTAAACTTAAAACCTCCTAAGAAACCTATTTTTGGAAAATAAAATAAAATAAAAATAAAAAAACTAAAAACTAAAACTAAAAATTTATCGATACATCGATGCAAATGGGTCCCAATGTGGTTTGAACTTACATATAACATATAAAATACATCATAGATACAATTCTTCATTTTCTCTACTTTTTGAAAAATAAAAAGATGAAAAATTTAAGAATGCTTTAAACCTTGGTTGCACTACCATCAATATTTCGACTAGGGATAGTATTGAATGTATGTTAGGTCTGTATACAGAATCATTTTGATTCCACCTTTATTTGAGACCACTTACAACTCTGAGTTTGAAACAACCCCTAGCTCTCTATGGTATTAGTGCATATAAGAAATCTCATTATTTATACGTAATCAATTGAAAGCAATTATCTCCTCGTATTTCATTATACTTCCTATACATGATATATTTTATATATTGCTTAATTATAGTGTTTCTTGACTATTTCCATGCATATCTTTAGCGCATCTTGCATATCTCGACACGTTACAATGCGATAAGTCTTTCATGCAGCAAGAGACAGATTTCCCATTCCTTAGAAAGATATGTGGCCATGAAAGAGGGATTAAGTGTAACAGAATTGACGTGGTGGTAGAGTCGTGTAAAATCACCCTTCTGATATGATACCCAATACTAATACTTGAAACCTTGGGTAGATCCCCAAGCTTCCTCGCTCACATGTTAAGTTTCAACCCAAGTTGGTCAATTGGCAAAAGAAAACATTGAAGTGCAAGACCAGCAAGAGGGTGCACATCAATACATGGGAAGGTAATATCATTGATTTGAGGCTTAAGTTCCACACTTGATCAATCCAGATCATTCCCTAGAATACCTAATGGTTGGACTAGTCAGATTAAGCTCCACATGGCACAAATAGGTGTGCAGTCCACAGATTCGTAATGGAAGGTCCAGAAAACCAATTCCATTAATTCAACAAAACTTTTACTTACCAGAAGACTATATGCATTGGCAAGTGATAAAACTGTAGGGTACAAATCAAGAACAGCGACAGCAACCTCCTCCGTTACTTGTGGGACCTGTATCCAAGAAACAAGAGGTAAACTAAACAACTATTATCATGATTCCATTTCAAGATGACATGTAATAGATAAAATGGGAAATGAAAGAGAACTGCTTCACAAATTGAAAATATTGTTTAAATGGAAGAAAAATAAAAGAAGCAACAAACATCATATTTATCCAGCCAACCAAAACCTGATATTTCAGGATATATGTTAAATGTGTTTCTGAGACTGAGAGCACACGAGGTTCTTACCTGCATGAGTTGGAGAGCAAAGACATCACTGACAGTCATCCTGTCAAGGTCTTCACACTTCTTGATGAATTCGTCATAAGGAGGACATTTCCCAGCGGTCCTGACCTTGTCCTCGGAAAACTGTGTTCTGTAATAGTGGGTTATCGCTAGTGTGAGATGAGCATATCTCTTCACTGTATCAGACAAGCCACTTGTTCTCTGCACATCAAAGCCTTCCAAAATCTCGGTTGTGAAACAACTGCAAATAATAAAAGGATTTAAAATAAGGAAAGCGGAACACATAAAGAGAAAAAAGCATCTGTGCATACCATGAAAAGGATGTGCAAGAAAGTAGTAAGTGTACAGAAAATAACCAGAGGGAACAGTGCTATCGAGTTTTTTATTGGCTGGGCAGTTGGCTAATGCTTGCTTGAGTTCAGTCTACCTATAGTGATTTTTTCTTCCATAAGCAAACTCTATTAAATGATTGAAAAGAGAAAACCACATGCCGAACTCAGTTGTGAAGTAGACCAACTTTTGGATGACTAATATACTCTAGACCAACCTATGTGAACTGAAGACTATAGTTATCACAGCGTCTTAAGCAACCCAAGGCGTAGGAGGAGGTCCAGACACAACGCAACCAACAAGGCAACCAAGGTGCCTGGATGCCTAGGGATGCGTTGCAACTATGTGGGAGACTTCCAAAGGGGGCTTTATCCGTAATTTTCAATTGATAATTCATATTCAAACTGTCAAATGCTGTGTAGTTGTCGTATCTAGATAACATATGACCATCAATAATGTAACACCCACGTGTAAAGATAACAATAATATTATATATTAAAAATTTATGTTATTAGTTATCACTTATCAGCAAGGGAGGCGGTTTATTTTATAATGGGTTTAGAGAGAGGGAGAGAGAGAGAGCCACGTTTAAAGGAGGTGGTGGCAGGTTTCATTATAAAATAGAAGAGAGGCGGTTTTTAACTCCCGTAGGAGAAGGAAAAGAAGATAGAAAGAGGAACAGAGAGTGAGCCATGGAAAAATAAAAAGAAGAAGAGAAATTTAAGGAGACAGAGGAGGATGGTTTAGGCAAATTATTGACATTGTTTTGATTTAGTTTTAATATATTAAGAAACAATTGAGAAAATAGGAAAGAGAGGGAGAGAATATTCGGTAACAAAAGAGGGAAAGAACGAGATATATGGAGAGAAAATAGGAAGGAGTGTGAGAGAAGGAAGGGTGCGATTGTATGAGAGAGATAGAGAGAGAAAAGCTGTTCTTTTGTCTTGATTGAAAAAGTTGAGGGACAATAGGAATGAAGGTAAGAGAGGGTATAAAAATAAAATAATACAAATAAAATTGATAGAATGAATCCGATTGGGTTTCTTATAGTGGGAAGTTCCTAGAAAGTAGGGAACAACCGTATACACGTGTGGAGACTTGGAGAATGAGTTAAATAAATAAATCATTAATTAGTATTTAAGGGAAATATAAAAGGGTTAGATTTTATGTCAATTTACTAAATAAAATGGAATGCTAAAAGAATTGTTGCTTGTATGTATAGGTAGTGGTACTCTTGGGTGAGTGGATCGCCTATTGAAATTTTCGAATAAGTGGATTGACAGGTAAGTGGAACTTGACATATTTCACTAATGTATTTATGCACCTATTTCATGTTAATTCATATATGGATTTATATTAAATGAATTTGAATGGTGCTATGATAATATGGAATGATTCTATGGATGAGGTTTGATTTAATGAATGATTTGTATAAATGAAAAGTTCAGAAAGTGGTTTATGATTGTACTTGACAATGTTGCAGGGATACGTTTAAAGAAATGTAATGAAAATAAATGAAATGATGGTTGACTGTGACAAGACTGCAACCCTTTCCAATATGAGTTATGTGATGGAAGAGGCATAGAGTATGTTATGTTCCTCGCTTAGCCACGGGATGCGCTGCCTAGCCAGCAGAATGGCCCATCTGGGATGAGATGAGATATGATGTACCACCTAGCACGTGGTTTCATCATGCGTGCCACCTAGCCTGTGGTTTCACATATGTGTGCCACCTAGCCCGTGGTTATGAGGCTGGATTGTGACTTTATGATATATGAGATGCCTCTATGATTACAGTTGGTAGTGTATCTCAATGACTTAAAGGAGGAATTCTTGGTTTTAAAGTTAAGAAGAGTATTTCTCAAATACTCCCTAAACTGTTTACAGTAGTTCATAAATGCTTTGACTTATTATGTTTTAAGTCAAGAAAATGTTATTTATGTATTTGAAAGATTTATGGATGCCTATATTTTTGTATTGTTTGTGTTATGCCATGTTCTATCTTATTGGGATGTATAGCTCGCTCCATTATTTATTTCCCTACAGATCACTAGAGGTGTGGCATGGCTTAGAGGAGAGCCACTTGAGCAGATTTTTGCTTACTTTTTGGAACTACAATAGAGATGTATATATTTTGTTGTAATTTGTACATGTGAGAACTTGTTATGTGTAATAGTGAATTTTAAGTCGAATGTAGTAACATAATTAAAAAATGTTCACCTTAGTTAGTAGCCACCAGTACTTTGTTATTTGGAAATGTTAATGATACTATCCTTATTATCTGAGATGTTAGATAGATGAATGGGAAATTCTGATGTGTTTTTGGTAAGGTCTAACTATAAGATTTTACTTAGATTTTTTTTTTTATATGGATTTAATGATATTTTTATCATTGCCCATAAGGGCCGCACCATTCCTGTTACCCAAGGCTTGGGGCGTTACAAATAATCTATCTGATAGGTACTTTTCTATATTAGATATATGAATGGTGTACATGTCAAAGGCAGCCCATGGTGCCAGTCTGTTGTACTTCCTGCGCAAATGAGAGAAGATGATATTTCCTTTCAGCTTTCTGAAATAAACAAAAGGTTTGTACAACATGGTAGAGGTTCAAGAACAGGTAGGCCATGGGCCACCCAGTCCTCGTAGCAGCCTTATAATTATACTTTATAGTATTTCCTAAGAAATCAGACAAGATTAAAAAACTATCCCACAAAAAAATGAACAAGATCCATGAGAGTTTTTGAGGAAATACTTACGCTGTTTTGATGCTTTCAGCTCCTTCGCAAGAATTTGGATCACCTTCCACCAGATATATCAGCTTCTTAAGCCCACATCTCTGTAAATAAAGGTCCAAACATCAGGAGTAAGGCATGGATAACGTCAATAAACTGATGCTAACCCATAATTCACCATGTAAGAACATGCAAGAACAAAAGCACATACATATAAACACACACAGATTAAAATAATTGACAGCACCCCAAAAGTAAATGTCTGAAGGAATTGATTAAAAGGGACCAAAAAAAAAAAAAGGTCACTTTTCTAAGATGACATATATCCCATAAATACAGAAAACAATGTCATTTAAAACCTCCATCTATAAAAGGCCAGCAGTTTCAACTCCTTTCATACCACAGCTAGACTGATCTGCTAAAAACCAAATCCTAAACAAACTTTTAGCACTTTTCAGAGAAGGAATTTTCTACTTGCAAAACAATACCAGGAGCCTCAGCTTCTGATCTCTATAGCGGTTATCCCTGATCGAACAGCGAAGATCATCAACTTCCTTCCTTTCAACAACAAAATCAAGCACATATTCAGAGTTAAGAAATCTGTGTCGTGCTATCCAAATTCCATCTCCAACTGGTAACCGTCTCACCTGTGGAATGGTCAATATTAAACAATTAATAGTTACACCAAGAGGAATGAATGAATATCAACTGAAGCTATTGAAAGAAAATAAGCATCTGAACATTCCATGTGCTTAAGTAAGTATATTATAAAGTCGGGGGATAGGATATCCAAGAACTTCCGGCTTCCCTTATAATTTTTTTTCCCATGGTGAATGATGCCCCTTAATAGCTATCTCTTAATTTTCAATTTAAATGAACACAAGATTGTATTCACCAAAAGATACTGAAATGAAGCATTACCAGTAACCTAAAGTTGCAAAGATGTCACAAGTGTAAAACTCGAACAAAAGTGATGAAAAAGTGAAGTCATTTTATTAAATTATTTTTGTATGCTGTCCATAATTTTTTCCAGGAATAAAAGTCAAGATGGCCGGGTAACATTAAATATAATAGTAATAATAGCTACAACCTGAGACAGCCTGATAGACAACTTTGAGACCAATATTATCGTCCATTCACATTGTGGAATGTGAATATAATTGCACAGGACTTGAACAACATGGAGAAAGTATTTTTCTGGCAAAGCATAACTAAGATGAATGAAGCATGCATAGTTGTCATGGCATCGCCAAGGCGGCGATTTGGCGTCCTAACGGAAAAAGAAGTTCATGGTAGTGCTACGATTTACGTGACTCACAAATGGCGGTCGCCATTGGCTTATAGGCGTCGCCATTGGCTTATAGGCGTCGCCATGGCACCGCCATGGACGCCAGGTCACACCTGATTCACTAGGCGGTCGATTTTTTGTAAAATGCTGAGTGATTTTGATAGGGCTATGTTGATTTTTGATGATTTGATGTTGCTTAATGTTGGTTTTCTATGTTACAGGGTATATATTGTAGGCTTATAACATGCTAAATAACTTTAGAAAATAGGGGAAATAAAAAAGTAGCATACTAAATAACTTTAGAAAATAAGGAAAATAAAAAATGACACATGGGCGATTCGACCGCCATGGCAACACCATAACGGGTGATTCATCGCCAAATCGATTAGCCACCCCTCCACCGCCTTGGATCGATTTGATGCCGTGACAACTATGGAAGCATGCAAATGATATGATTTTCAACCTGAACACACAAGAGGAACCTTGAACCATTAAACACACCCATGTACACACACATGCACACAAATCTTGAAAGGAAACTTCTAAATAAAATGAAACCATCCTTCTTAGCAATAAAAGCCTGAACTTTTCTTTTAACATTTTACAAAAATCATGGCTCCATGTTAGTATTTGGCGAAAAATGAATTGATCCCAATTAGGCATGAGAGAGGAACTTGATAAGACCTCAATCAAAACCCCACAAGACATGTACATATAAAGAGAGTTACAAAAGTTGAGAGTGCAAACATCTGCAGCCATTTAGTAACCCTTGCTCGTCTTACAACTTACCAATAAACAAGACCTATAATCTCCTTGATCATTCTCTAGATTATCCTTATAACACTGACTATTGAATCTCAACCCTCAAATGACTCGATTTTAAACCTCAAACATACAAACAACTTAAATAAGAAAGGGAAACATACCCAGCCTAATAAGTAATAATAAAGAATTTAAATAATTTGGGGGTGAGGGGTGAGTGGTGGGGGGGGGGGGGGGGGGAAACTAAGCTTCCTTTGGATATCTTGGATCAGTCAACTTCCATAGCTATTGGTCAACCATCAGGTCTTTATCCTCCCATATATATGTTTCTCTTTACAGTACAATTTTTACACATTTTCTGTTCCTTGTTCATTTTCAAATTCATTTTAACAAAATAAAATATTATTCTTCAATCTGACCCATAAATCATTTGTACTAAAAATGTAGGACCCTCAAATCATTTGTAGTGAATCAAGTTTTTGGGAAGAGTTATTAAATAGGAAGCATTTAAAACTTACCTCTACTTGAATTTTGAATTGTGAACGTACATTTTCGATAATTCTCCTATACAGTGACCTGGGATCCAATGAATAACACAAAATTTATCAGAGCTTTAACGAGAAATTAAATTTAATGTGCCGAATTTTCATAAGTAACCAAAGATTGAAGTTTTTAGATATTATTAAAAAAAAAAAAAAAAAAAAAAAAAAAAAAAAAAAAAAAAAAAAAAAAAAAAAGGTACTTTCATGAGATGAAGTTTTCAACATTGAGATTCACGTAGAATAATTTAATGCAACAACAACAAGAACGACAATAAAGATAAACCATTATACGACGTAATAATAGTTGTCAAGGCAAAGCCTAGGCATCCAGGCAACTTAGTCTTGGTCACCTTGTTGGTGTCGCTTTTTTTTGGACCCTCTTCAATGCCTTGGGTCGCCTAGACGCCATGAATACTGTATGTAACTCGAATAATCTATGAATTTTATAATGTGCATTGTGCAATGGCATCCAAAAAGCACATGCATATGAATCAAATGTCATCCCAATGGCAGAAAAAAATGACATGCATGGTAAAGTGTATATATATATATATAATATTTGAAAGGGAAACCAAACTTTACAGTAACATACAAACACAACTAAGCCCAGGATTTTTTTTTTTTTTTTTTTGGGGGTGGGGGGGGTTTGTGGTGGGTGGGTGGGTGGGTATGTGTGGATAACCAAAGTTGATTCTGCCTAATGCATTAGAATAGAACTATAAATCTAAACATGTTGAACGATGACAAACTTGATGATTTAGCCCAGGTCACAATTCATGTAAACAAGGATCCAAGATACACATATTCTTTCTCAATATATAGGAACCAAACTTGTAGGGATATTAAAATCCTGTAAGTTTAAATGAATTCAGTAATCTTTTCAGACCAACAAAATGACCAATATTTTGCAATATGCTTAAAACTTGACAACAGAGTCATGATATCGGGCCAAAAATTTTATTTCAGTCCCTCACTTTGTTATCTCTTTAACCAAAAAATCCCACAATGAGCCCGGTAACTTCAGTTCAACCCAAAAATCACCTGAGCCAAGAGTACTTGGGACTTCTTCCAGGATTCACCCTGATGCAAGATGGGAGGTTGTAATCCAAGAATTTGACTCAATGAGGCCCAATTACAGATTCATAGTAAGTTGTTTTCTCTCTCGAATAATTAAATCACTTTTTTTCAATAGAAAATAAGAACAGATAAATCAATCTTTTTTTCTTCTTTTTTTTCGGGTGGCATTACAGTTGATCAAAATTTTATAGGATCAGTGTTCGGTATTTAAATGGAACTTTCCCCAAAGGCCCGAACTCTTAACTGTTGCAGTCACTAATTGTGAGAGGCTTTGGAAATTTGTGAATCACGGAAAAGGAAAGTCTGAAAATAGGTAACGATTAAAAAAAGATTAATAGAATCTCCTAAGCAAATTAGATTGACTAATCATCTATTTTATATTTTCATTATACAAAATTGTATAACTTGAACCTAGGGTAATATAATATCAACAAATCAACAAAGCTCCTCCCAAGCTAGTTGGGGTTGGTTAAAAAAAAACATCAAGGGAGCAAAACAAACATCCTCTAAGGTCCCATCAATGTCCAAGTTGGCATTGCCAAGAAAGATAATAAGCAGATAACACTGACCCGTGCCTAGTGAATTGCTCCCTGTCATCCAATATCAAGATCACGTCATATACTTCCTCAAATCTCTCCCCAAAATCCAGAGGTGGTATTGCTAAAGCACTCGACTTAGCCTCTGAACCATCAGAGTTTGATTTAGGCAAGTTATAGCCCTAAAACATCGAGGAAAAAGTCAGACAACAAATCAAAACTAACTTAAAGCATATGTTGAACATGATGGCAAATTGTTTTCCCAGTATAATGCAAAAACCCTCATAAATTCTTCAACCAACTAATTCACATACAGATGATGAGCATGCTTTCAAGTTATAAGAGCTCCTTGCTGAATCAGCTGAACATGAAGACCATGGACCACATTGTGTGTCACCATAGGAGAAGCTCATTCGACTTTTCTCTCTTACAACAAAATCTACTTCACCTGGACATCAATGTATCATATGAGGAAGGCATATTGAAATATTAATCAGAAGTAATTTTCCTTTCATATTTCATTGGAATTATGAACAAAGCTGTACCTCTATCTGTAAAGATGTTGGTAGATGATGTTGCAAATGGATCCTCTCCAAGACCTCGCTTAGGCTCCAAATATGAAGTACAGACTTCATCCTTTTTAGGTTGATGCACTATTGTAGGTCCAAGTGAAGAGGTCCTCTTCTTTTGGGCAGCTTCTAAGAGATCGGTGGAAGCACAAGTTTGTTCCTTAGGACCGCTCCTCTGTGTAAACACAAGAAGAAGTATTATATAAGTAATATGCCAAAGAAACGTGACTAGAAGATATTTGGAAAAGAAAAAAAATCTAAGCTTCAAGTTTGCACTCGGGCCCTAGCATGGTATACGTATGGATTCAGTTGAGCCAACTGCGCTGATATCATCTAGCCAAATGGCCTGGCAGTACCAAGTTATGCATGCTTATCTGGTTGCCAGCGTGCGTTCAATGTGGGTGTGGTAGTCTGGTCGCAAATATGTATGCAATAATCACCATCAAGTGAACTAATTTTACTTGTAAGCATAGTTGTCAAGGCGTCGCCTAGGCGACGACTAGGCGTCCAGGCGGTTTGCCTGGGGCCTAGGCGACAGTCGCCTTATTGCACTGCATGTCGCCTTGTGTTTTGGCACTTATTTCTGCCAAATACCATTTAAGTAAATGCTTTTTGTATTTGTTATCATTTACTTAAGATATTATTCATAAATAAGCAAATACCCCCTATTTGAATCCAATAAAAATAGTTTAAAAATCAAATTCCAAAAGGATAAAAAGTCAACCCCCCAGTCCAAGAAGAAAATCTGGATTTTGGTTATAGGGGCGATTTTCAACTTTTAAATGCTAGAGTTTTTCCCAATTATGAAAATTTTATAAATTCTAGCATGTTTAAACATTGCTAAAAACCAAAAGTCCGGTAAAATAATTTTTTGTTTTGATATCCATAAAATTATTTTCATTCATGCGATTTTAACAGCATTCGCGCACTTAAAAATAAGTTTGACAGGAGCATAACTTTGTCATTACAACTCAGATTTAAGTAATCTTAAACTTGTTGGAAAGCTGATTTTATATTATAATTGATACAAAAAGTTTCATGTAAAAATAATATCATTTGACCAGTCAAACTTATTATAGAACCAGAGCATTTCTCTAAATTTTGATTTTTTATAACTTAATATGACTTAATGTTAATTTTTTATGATTTAATATGATTAAATGTTGATTTTTAATGACTTGATGTTGCTTAATCTTTATTTTTTAGGATACAAGGTATATATAGCTTAACAAATAATGTTAGAAAATAGGAAAAATAAAAAATAACAATTGTTCGCCTTGTTCGCCTCAAGGCGTGCGCCTTCTCGCCTAAGCGCTTAGACAACCCTCTACCTCCTTGGTTCGCCTTGGCGCCGTGACAACTATGCTTGTAAGTTATATCAAATGATCTTGACGTTGAGTATCATCTATGGAAAACCTCGAGTTCAAACCGGTAAAATGGTGCAGCAACGATGTAAAATAACTAGAGAAAGGAGAAAGAATGAAGAAGAGGAAGAAGAAGAAGAGAAGGAGAAGGTGAAGTTACGGTGAAAGAATTGAGAGAGATAGGAACTATCTCTCTCCTATATTCACTAATTACTTTATATGTTATTTCATTAGCTTAAAAATGAGAAATTACATCAATGCCCCTTTACAACATAACATGCACATATGTGCTTATTCCCATACCTTTACTATTCTACCCTCATCAAATGTATAATTCTAATATTGCCCCTCAAGCTAGAGAATAAATGTCATGCATGCCTAGCTTGCTAAAGAGGATATGGAACTACAGTAAATTGATTCCTTTGGTGAACACATTAGCAACTTGATTCCCTACCTTCACAAAGGGAGTGCAAATGTAACCGGAGCCAATTTTCTCCTTGATGAAGTGTTGCTCAACTTCAATATGTTTTGTATGATCATGTTGAACAAGGTTATGTGCTATGCTAATGGCAGCCCTGTTGTCACAGTACAACTACATGGAGCCTCTCAAACCCCAATTCCTGAACAAGTCTCTTCAACCATAGAAGTTCACATACTCCATGTGCCATGTCTCTAACTTTGCCTTTGTGCTTGATCTGGCCACCAAAATTTGCATTTTTACTTCTCTAGGTAACCAGGTTTCCACCTACAAAGGTGTAGTATCATGACGTGGACCTTCTATTGGTAAAAGAACCTACCCAATCAGCGTCAGTGTACCCCTCAATTTTTAGGTGGTCATGTCTAGTGAATAGCCATCCTCCTAAACTAAACTTCAAGTATTTGAGAATACGATACACAACATCTAAATGCCCATCTTAGGTTCATGCATGATTGACTCTACCCCAATAGCATAAGCAATATCTGGATGAGTAAGGGAGAGATCGATCAACCTCCCCACTAGTATCTAATACTTCCCTACATCAATTAGAGGGTGTCCATCTTCGTCACCTAGTTTATAATTTTGATCAATAGGTGAGAAGGTGGGTTTACAACCCAACATCCCTATCTCTTTAAGAAGTTACAGCACAAACTTGTTCTGACAAAAATGCCCTTTTTTATCTTGATACTTCAATTCCAAGAAGTACTTCAAGGGACCAAGGTCTTTAATCTCAAACTGTTGAGCTAAGTAGGATTTAAGTCTCTTTATTTCCTCTTATTCAATCCTAGTTACTACAATATCATCCACATTGAGAATTAAGGTTGCGAAATTACCAATACCTTGACGGATGACACCGTGATCAAACTGACTCTAGGTGTACCAATTCTTCAAAATAGCCTGTCTAAACTTCTCAAACCAAGATTTGGAGACTGTTAAGACCATAGAAAGCTTTCTTAAAGCGGCACATTTTACCTTTAGTTGTAGGAAACATGAGGCCAGAGGGAATTTGCATAAACAAATCCTCCACCAAGTCCCCATGGAAAAATGCATTCTTCATATCCAACTGATACAATGGTGAATCTTGGTTGGCAGCTTTTGATAAAAGGACTCTTATCGAGTTGTTCTTCGCCACTAGCACAAATGTCTCTTGATAGCCAATACCATACGCTTGACTATATCCCTAGCCTTTTGGAAGTTCAACAAGATCCCAAGTACAATTCGATCGAGTAAACCCATATGCAACCTACTGTCACCCTTCCTTTTGGAAGGTCGACAAGATCCTAAGTACAATTCTTCTCAAGAGTCCTCATCTCACTCATAGCTTCCTTCCACTTGGCACTAGTCATGGTCTCATTGACATTCTTGGGAATAGGAGTTGAGGAAAGGGCGGCCGAATAAGGAAGCCTTGTAGGAAAAATTGCATCATAGGAAATAACTTGACTATACGGTTAGTACAAGCTCTTGTTCCTTTCGAAACAGCAATGGGAAGATCTAACACAGAAGGAAAAGGAGTGTTAACAGATTCAGAAACGGAAGGCAAAGGAAGTAGATCTGAAAAGGACTACTGGCAAGTTTTACTTTCTTTTCTTTTGTAAACCAATACCTCCTTCTACTTGTCACCTCCCTCAAGGCTAGGTTCCCTTCTATACTAGCTCCCCCTGGTTTTGATGTGGGCACACCAATATCCACATCCTGGGTTTCCCAACATCACAGAGAAAAGGAGGAATAGGCAACTGATAGTACTTCTTCACTGTCAAACCCACTCTCCCCCTAAAGTGGTAGTCTGAATGAGGGAAGCAATTCTCCCAACTGTGGTTCATCTTCTTGAAGGTTTTTCCTGCTGAAACCTTTAAGGCCATCGATCTCCCAACATACCAATCAGGTGCTGCCCAACTTTTGAGGATCAAATCCCCTCCTAAGGAGCCCCACTTGACTGGAGTTTGAGGCTGCCCTGAGGCCTGGTCTGTCCGATACCAGAAATCTCCAAATTAAGCCCTAAATCAAGAATTGATTAGATCTCAGGATTAAGCAATCAGTTAGGCCTTAGATTTTGAGGACAGAATCCCTCCATTCGATGGTAATATCAGCCCCTTTTATTCCCTGTTGCTATTGTTCTTGAAATCAGTTTATTCTCAGGTTCTTAAATCCTAGTTCCACCTGCGATAGGTATTATATAGCTGCAGTTCATTGTTCTCTTGGGCTGAGGTTATTCAATATCATTGCTAGGTATTGCTAGGAGTTATAAGGGTGATTTTAACCTATTGTTACGTGCTGTTGGTTACATATTCATACACTGTTATCAAGTCTGAAAACAGAGTCTGTTTGGGTTATATCTGTGATCCTGTTAGGGGTTTGGTTATTTAAGACCTAACTCTACTACTCTAGATTAAAATATCTTTGGTGGTATTCTTTCGCATAAATATCCTACCAATTTCAGGTTTCCTGGAGAAAATCAACCAGGTCATAACCGTTGAATTCTGTCTCCCATTTCTGGTATGCTGATTCACTAGAGAGTGCAGCCCAAATGGCACCGGTGATGTAACCCAACTTCTCACGACCCCATAGAGAGAGCTTAGCAGAGTGAGACTAGTCCATGTAGTTTGTACTATCTAACTTGACAATGGATATATGGGAATTACCGTTATCCATCATGATGGGGCTGGGAGTTGACACTACATGGCACACCAATTGAGGAATCCGTTGATCAATAAACCTCAGATATGGTTCACAAATACTCACAGGAAGCTAGTTGGATACCCTAACCAGGTGGGGAGTTCATGCTCTACCTAATCTTATTCGCAACAACAGAATGCTTAATTTCAGTTAACAAAACAGACCACAAACATGGAAGCATGGTTTCAAGTATCAGTATCGTATCGTCCGTATCAACCATATCGTATTGGTATCGGCAGAGACCGATACCAATACCTGACCGAATCAGATCGGTTACCCGTATCATTTCACGGATAAAACAGTAAAAAAATGTACTTTTTTTTTAAAAAGCAAGGTCAAAAGTGACCAATATGCACCAATCCGATGGATCAGTATCGATACCTAAATCCATGCATGGAAGAACTCCAAACAAGTAAGCATGTCCAGAAGTAGGGTCACAAGCTGACCAAGACATTATGTTTCAGTAAGTACGCTTAACATATCATGTTTCAGCAAGTATCCATTGAAGAAGTAAAAACCGCTGCAGCCAAGATATCAAGTTTCAGCAAGTTGGATCACACACTAACCAAGATAAAGTGTTTAAATCAACAAGACAGCAGATTAACTACCAGTATAGCAGCAGAACAGCTCATAGGAATTTGAGTTGCAGAAAAAAGACTAGATATCACCAGACGAGAGCAAGGGGTTTTGACAATAGACCCCAGGGCAACTCAAATGGAGCTGGTACCATAT
This sequence comes from Macadamia integrifolia, assembly GCF_013358625.1. NCBI lineage: Eukaryota > Viridiplantae > Streptophyta > Magnoliopsida > Proteales > Proteaceae > Macadamia > Macadamia integrifolia. Next base: position 15,777,127 of record NC_056565.1, read on the forward strand.
CCAACTGAGATCAGATGAGGGAGAAAAAGAGACTGATTCCCAGGGCTGTCAGTATTCAGTAATCCTGTTCTGGCTCTGTTCTTCATGATTTGGTATTAGCACTCAATTAACTGTCCTTATGATCTCTTTGAATCTTGATCAACAACAATATCCACAACCTTATCCCAACTTAATGGCGTCAACCTCTCTGAATCTTGATCAAGACTCTAAATCTCGGTTTCAAATCTGGTTTCGACCCTCGCTGAAACCAAGATATAACCAGGTCAAAACCTTTTTCTGGGCCAAACTCGAAACCTAGGTTACGAGGCCCAAATAATGTTTTTTTACCTGAATTTTTTCATGTGCCTTTTTAACATTTTACACCTATTCCATGAATTAGTTTTACAAACAAATCCACCCAAAATGGTACTTGTGGTTTGGACCCAAGTTTGCTAATGTACGTTGTGTTGCTAATTTGCTATACCCTAGCCATATAATAAACACTGAGTCTACATATTTAACAATTAGCAATGTAAATATGCAGTTAAAACAACTAAAATACACATTAGATTAGGTCCATGTGGAGTTTCTTGGCAATTCAATTCTTTTTTTTTTTTTTTTTGGCAGGTCCATTCCACGAGCTGCGTGTGATTGATTGAATAAATTGTAGCCGCTCCTTGAAACGCAACCCATACATATCCGATGACATGTTTTGGGCCCTACTATTCTAGTAGTCCATTATTACCCACCTATGAGCCTCATCATCAACATATTGGAGGTATCCCAACCTAGCAATGATGGCTCAGTAAGACTAAAACTAGATAGAGCCGCCAAAGATGGTTGGGCCGGACACAAGAAGATTTTGTCGATGGAAAATGACCTAGCACCTAACCCGCCCCATACTCAATGCTGGGGTACATAGTTATCAAGGCGTCGCCTAGGCGATAACGGGGTTCAGTCTATATTGGCACCTTTGTCGCCTGGGCGACAAGGCATCGCCATGTTGGTGCCGCCCTGATTTTTTACCATCCTCCATTGCCTTGGTCGCCTTCTTACCTTGATAAGTATGCTGGAGAATGAACTAGAAGATCCACCATTCACACCCTCAAAGGCACCATACCTCCAAATGTCAAATCTGCACTCTCAAAAGATGGCCCACGATCATTTTCACCATACCCAACAGTTGAGATGACGCTCTTGAAGCCACTATCACCACAATGTGCTGGATGAGGCTCTCTCCTGTGAAGGATGGTGCACGCCAATGCCTAGATCTTCTACTCTTACCCAAACTCATGGCTTCCAGTGTGCAAGACAAGCTCGATACATACATGCCCACCCCAGTGCCTCCTCCTCAGGTCAAAACCCCTACGTCGAAACTGTCAAAAAAATCTCCCCCTCTCAGCCGAAACCTGTTGAAATAAGACAGGTTTCAATGGAAAAATGGGATTTTAAGCGGCTGTTAAAACAAGTTCCGGTCGATACTGGTCCTAAATAAAAACCTCCCACTGTAAAGACTCCATTCCGGAGGATGCAACAATGTCCCTTGCTCTCCCAATGCATCGAATTACCCCTCTCAAAGGGTACCATGAGCCAAATTTGAGACCCAAGGTTTCATCTAGTCGGAACTGAGAATGTTTCAACCAAGATTGAGAACCACAGTCTTGATTCGAGTCCTCACATGATGGTTTCTTAAAGTCTTCTAATGAGGGTCTCTCCCTTGGAACCCTTTATTACTCTAGGGTTCTAAAGCAAGAGAGCAGCCCAGGAAGAGTTTCAGAGCTTGACCCTTAAACCTTTTCCTTGCTCTGATACCAAGTTCGAACTTGTAGAATGGTGCAGCAACGATGGAAGACAAGGAGAGAAGGAAGAAGGAGGGAAGAAGAAGAGAAGGAGTATACAAAGGAATCAATGTGTACTTCCAACACCACGTATATCGAAAACTTTAGCTTCAAAACTTCAACAACAACAACTCAGACTTATCCCAACTAAAAGGGATCGGCTACATAGATTTGTGCAAAGACAGGAAAGAATAGTAAAAGTAAAAGAAAGTAAAAGGAGAGGAACACGACAATGCAACTCATAAAATCCCACCTAAATTTTAGTTTCAAACTTCATGATAACCTAATTCAACTCACATTACTTGAATATCCAAACAAATAGTCTAAAATGGCACTGGTGGCCTATTTGATCATGCAGTTCTACAGAGACACCAAAGGAAAAGAAATGTCAGCCCAATAGTAATCCCGAGGAAGGCTGCACACAAAGAATTTTTGTCATACATTGGAGATCTCACAAACTACAATCTTCCTTTGATTAGGCAAAATATTTGGGGAAAAAGGTACTTACTGTCATTGCTAAAGTGGATTTAACCCAAGAAACAAAAAGAGGAAAGAAAAAATAAATACAATGATATATATCTTCAAAAGAAAATAATAGAACGTCTTACCAGAAGAGAAGCCTAACTTCAGCCCCTTCACCTTAAGTTTTCGGTATAGTACCCTTTACCCACTCGATTTTCAAGTGGATGTAAAATTAATTTCCTTGAAATAATCAAATCCAAGGGTAGAAATCTCACTTCTTTACAAGCCGAATTTGCATGAGCAGAGCCCAAATCTGAAGCACAATGAACATCTTGACTAGGAAGTTCATCTATCAAAACAGATCTTGAGAGGCACTGACGTGCTGCTTCTCGGCCTTCTTGAGTTAGCATATACCTGCACAAATTCTATATTAAGATAGGAAAAGATGGTAATTTTTTGTACACTGACAGGAAACTGTCGGGCGCAGTGATTCCTTACCATACTTGAATCAAATGTGAAGTGATCAGTTCAATGACCTGAACTATTTTTCCTATCAATATTGAAATGAACTTTGTTGCAAGATATGTGAAAAATACCCACATTTTTAAGATGGAAAGCATTAATTTGATAAGAAAGCTATAGAATACATCATATATATTGATGGGTCCTCAACAGGCAGTACATGATCCAGTCTAACTCGATAAACTCCTTGCGTACAGCCCAACCAAGGAAGTGGATACTACCCCAAGTCGGTATTAGCCTGTATCGAAAAAACATCAAGCCCTCCCTTTTTTTCTTTTTTTTTTTTTTTTTGGGGGGGGGGGGGGTGCATCTTCTGTATAATGGAGGAATATACTCTTTTAGTTCTTTCTTATTAGAAAAGAAGAGTTTTACTTGAGGATTATTCGCCTTTGTATAATTGATTCCACTGGCCTTTTTGGAACTGCACAGATGTGCTCCTTTCTTTCTTATAAGCGAACTTTTCTCTTGATCTGTCACACACACACACAAAATGTGTGTTCTAATCATGCCAATTTTCTTGAATTGTGCGAGCCTATTTGTAGAAATAGTTGGTTTAGAACTACAATTGCCATAAAAAATTCAAGGCGAAGAGATCTCAATGAATAGTGAGGCAAATTAAGAGGGTTAACATGATTAGAGCCTAACTGTTGTTACTATTCTATGAACATTAAATATTGATGTCTTCCACCACAGGGTTCAAGTTTAACTAGGTAGAAGATTTTCTTCCACAATGATCAGATGAGGTCACTCAAATGGTATAACAGGAGATTAAAATAATTACATAGTAATGCAGGAAAAGGAAAATATATACAAAACCAAATTAGAGTCATACTTTGCTGGACAACTTGATTTGACAACTAATCCTTTGGTTATCAATGTTGTCATGCAACTCCATCCAGTATACCACTCCTTTGCTGAATTTCCAAACCCGGAAAGTTTTCCTCTCCCTTTTTCTGGCCTGTGGATATAGAAATTCAGTGGACGATAATCAATCTCACCCTCCAATAACATACAAGTTACAAAGATATATTATGAAAGAAAAGAACAGAAAAAGATTAAAACCATGTTGGCTAACAACCATAACAATCAAGAACAAATTGACATACACAATTGGCACACGCGAAAGCCCACTTGCTTCAGCAGCATCAATAAGCTCCTGTTTCCGCATAAACTCATTGCCATTTGCCATTGCCCTGTCATGGCATATTACAGTCGTCCTAGTTTTAAAATTTGGTAAAAAGGATTTTAAAAAAAAAAAAAATTCCAATTCAGTAAAACATTTTTGGATCGTACCTGTAAAGGGTAATCAAAAGCGCGTATGCAACCGAACTCTTTTGAGGTACGTAGCGTCTCGTTCCTTTGGATTTCTTCCCTGCAAGATTCAAAACGGTTACACTCGGAATCTTATCAAACCAAAAAAAAAAAAAAAAAATCGAAACACAAAGGTAACAAACTATATTACCTTTCTGTGTCACGTCTTCAGGTTCAGGTTCAGGTTCAGGTTCCGAAGTACGCGAGTCCGTCTGGAAAAAACCTTGCATAAGCCTTAGAATCCATTTCCCCACACCCCTATCATACATTCAAGCCAAATAACTCCATAAGAAACACATCGAAAAATTTAATCCAGAGAAAATCAGTAAGAAAAGCTTGAAGGGAAAAAAAATCCAAAGCCCTAACAGTACTTGATCTGAGAGAACTCTTTAAGGGTTTTAATGGGAGCTTTGGAGTTGCAGACATTGCTAAAAACTTTGTAGAACGTCCTATCGATATGTTCCGAAATCCCTTTAGCATTATCCATCTCCTGTCTCTTTTCCCGCACATACAACGCAAGTTCTTCGTTTTCGGGACGGAGAACTCGTTTTTGATAATCCATGGAGAAAAAGAAATGCTTGCATACACAGAAGTCGTAAGGTTTAGTTCAATTCAGTTCAGAGAAGCATTTGTCTGTATAGAAATCGAAAGAAGATCATAAAAGAAGGTTCCATTCGCCATAACTTCTTCCATGGATTCGTCGTCCATGCCAGGTTAGAGGTTTCTCTGCAAAGAGCAAATAAGCGCCAGAACCGTGGACGTTGAGAAGGTTTGAAATCATAATGGAACGAAGGGTAATTTCATTCTTTCACATGAGAGTAAGGGTTTTTCTAGCCCAGTTCCCAACTGGTCCAATGGCTCCAATGGCTCCAATTCTCAAGTCGCAACTGGTCTGCTCACCAAAAGCTTTTCGTCCGCTTTATCATTGGCACAGAAATAATGCGACCGCTTGGTTGCCCAAAGAGTGAGGGGAAAAAAAAAAAGGTAAATAGAAAAGTTCAGCCACCTCTGACCATTCTAGGATTCTAAGGGCATGTTTGGTTGCGTAAATCTATGGACGCATGTATCGAATCTAGACATAATTTCATGGAGAGTCATTCTTTGAAACAATCATCTTAACAGAAAAATTATTTAGTTATCTTGAATATGTGACATGATTTTTACTGATAAACTGTTTGGTTACCCTGTGATGTGCTTCTTCCAAGAAAACTGTTTGGTTAACATATGTTGGTTGGATGCATAAAGTAAGAACAAAAGTATTACGGAGTAGACATAATCAAGGATGTTGCCATACTATGAAAGTCATTGGAACAGTAAATTGAAGAACTAAAAAAAAAAAAAGTGAAATGCCTGAAATGTTGCCTCTTCTAGATCTCCTTCAAAACCTTCTTGTCAAAGTTTCACGGGAAGTGTTTGGATTTGCTAGAGAGTGGCCTCCTTCATCTTACAAAAACCCTAGTTAAAATAATATAGAGAAAAATCCCCAAATTAATTTCAGTCCAAATAAAATCCTTGTCTTACCTAAAAAAACTGACCTGAGAAAGCAAATAGAGATTGTAAACTCTCTCTCTCTCTCTCTCTCTCTCTCTCTCTCTCTCTATATATATATATATATATATATATAGAGAACTCTACCTGAGTTCGTGAGGAGATGAGATAGAGAACCACTGAACAAAAATCCAAATCTTGTCCACCTTGGTCGCCCAAAGGTTGAAGAAGGTAGAGTTGTTTAGAATCAAAATCCCGATTTTGGTCAATCAAGAAGGAAGTACCTTTTTATATTAAAGGGCAAAAGGGTGCTTCATATCTGAGATTAGGTATAGAGGTAATCTCATACATGAATGACTTTTCTTCACAAAGGTAATTTTTAGGAATTATTTGGATCCCTAATGAATGTAATTTTAGGAGAATAAAACACGTCCAAAAACGTAGAATTGCAATTCTATAGAAAGTAAATCCGTAGATTTACGCAACCAAACAAGCACTAAAACATCCTCTATTGGATTAAGTCGATGTTACTCTCTTCTGTTGCGCGATACCTTCTCATATCCATCCAAAAGTCACACTCAAGGGATTCCCTTTCACCCTCCATGCATGATCCCAACAGTTAATGTGAATACTAGTTTGCCCACTTTATCTGCCTTGCAGCTTGTCACGGGAGTCAAGAAGGGAAAAGAAACCCTTGAGATAGGACTCGCCATAACCTGGTGTTAGAGTAAAGCATTCCCCAAAAAGAAAATAAGGCAAACTAATTAGGCTATCGGGAGTTTGATTCCTAACAAGGGCTAACAACTCAAGCAATATGCCTTTCTCTGTGTCGAAGAAGCATGGAAAGCAGAGGCACCAAGGGGAAAAGACAACCACTTAGTATTGGTGGATCTGGCGATACCCAACTGGAATTCGCTTATAACAGTTCGATAAATTGGTATACTGGGGAGCCCCCATTTCAGCTCGTGTATGCCATGTAACCTAACAATGTGTTAGATTTGGTGTCTTTACCGGCTAAAGGAAGAGTCAACGACGACGCTGAGGCATTTGTTGGAAGAGTATTTTGAGATCTCATCCACAAGTCAATTTCTCTAGTACTCCACGGTAAACACTGTCAGTCTCATTTCGCTTTTTGTCAAAGTCAGGAATGTGGCATGGTGGTAGAAGGTCCCTCATTTCTCCTCTCCTTTTGGAAAATGAATAGTTGAGGTTCCGAAGGAGTAGAGAAGGACTAAGAAAAACTCAATTCGTAAAATAAAAATTTTAAATATTAATATTAAACTAAAAATGAAACTAAATTACGTCAAAAGCTATTTGGTTTCCAAATAAAGTAACGAAGGTGAAGGTTTTTATCATCTATAAAATCCACTCCAATTGGAGGCATTGTTGGGTATGGTGATTTATTTGTCATGTGACAATATTTATTGGTATTTTTTTTTTGTTGGGGGGGGGGGGGGGGGGGGGGGGGGGGGGTGGCACTCAAATTAAGTGAACATGTTGTTCGGAGTATCATAATTGTTATGTGTTAGAATAATACCGTCCCATCTCTTGTGAAATAAAAAAATCTAATTGATATTGATGCCCTTGAACAGATGCTCTTGCATTTTTTTTTTTTTGTTCCGCTAAAGATCATGAATTTCATGCTCTCTCGATGAAATTTGAAAGAAATACATTTGAATAGTCATTGAAATTTGAAAGAAATGCACTTTTTATGAAGAATGGTACACAAAATCACGTTACATTGGCATGATTTTTGTTTATAAGAAGTTAAAAACTCATTGACCAACATTTTTACCATACCCTATTTTTCTGTTTTCCTCTCTTGATAGTAATGTATGTTTTTAGAATATGAGCGAAGAATTTTGATGATCAACTTCAAATAACAAGATTAAGACATTGGGGCAAACCAAGAAAATTCTATTTATATATCTTGAACTTGATCAAAATTATACATCACGGCATTGTTTCCATGGTCCATGTGGGATTCAAGTCAGTGATTCATGAGAGAAAAGGGATTCATGTCAGTGATTCAAGATAGAAGATTACTTTAAATTATAGAGTTTAATCCCACTTTTGTCTGGTCAACTTCCGAACGTGCCAAGATTGGATGTTCTCCTTTGCAAACTGACTTCCAACAACCTTGAAATCCAGTAACAAGGAAAAGAGGGAGAGAAGGACATGGAGCACGAGACAAAGAGAAGAGGAATAACTGGGTGATGAATCTCGGCGGTTTTAAATAAACCTGAGCTTAACACTGTGTCCTAAAACTCAACCCAGCCCAGCCCAATCCAGTCGGCCCTAGTTGACACTAATTGGGTTGGGTTAAGTTAGTTTGGCCCTAATTCGTCCAGATTTTTGCCAAGATTGGATTAACGGACTATGTTTTAACAATCGGGGTTCGGGTCAGTGTCGCATTAGAGAAGTATATCAAACATTGAAAGTAATTATGAAATTTTGTGTATGATGAAATTATAAACTTTCAAATTTCACCCTTCTTAATAAAAGAATAGGATAACAACCCTAAATTACATTATGTAGATAAAGTTTAAACTCTGCATCAGGTTGGGTTGGTCCTAGGCCTTATAACCGAGGCTTGGCCCAAACTTGACATAGAGTCAGTGTTTTTTAACCCTAATTCACTTTGTATCAAAAATCTTAGCCAAAGATTTGTTTGAGCGCAGGCCAGCCAAGGCAGATTCAGGTTGTCAATGCCAAACTTCCCACTTCCGTTAATTAACCGGAAATAAATGACAGTGGTAATCAAGACTAAAGAGTTGAATAAAATTGAATTGCATATATATATATATATATATATTTTTAAGGGGAAACATGATAGTGCACGACACATGAATTAAAGGTCATCTAAAATCTAGTCCCAAGCTCGAACACCATGGCATGATTCAAAATGATATAAATATGACAAGGATAACATGGTTAAACAGGTTTTTATTCTTTGGGTTAACCGATTTGAGTTGTTTACGAAATTAACTTTTTTCCTTCCACGTTATTTGCTCAATCCAAAATTGAGATAAACCTCAAATGCCTAACCTGAACATGAATTTAAGAATTGTTTATGTTGTATGGACCCGGATCCTCTCCAGCATGCTAGTGCGTCTAGTAAGCATTCGATTGATTTGTTCCATGTTGTGTTAGGTATTGCCACCCTAGACTTACCTCTATGATATTCACTTTAATTAGTTTCGTCTAACCTAGCTATTGACACCGCCATGAAGAGAAAATGAAGTAGAGCTATACCAACATTTCTTTTAGGAAGAGGGCTCCTTATAAGGGACTATGGCCCCTATGTACTCTCGCATGCATGGGTGTCAATGAGGATGTGTATAAAAATATCAATATGGGTGGAATTTCAGGCACCGTTTGATAACGTTTCTGCTGTTTCTGTGTCTAGAAACAGTAGAAATAGTTTTTCAAGTTTTCAGAAACAAAAACAGGTTTTTTGGTGTTTGATAAACCTATTTCTAGAAACGTTTTTTGCAGACATAATGCTACTGAAAAACCCAATAGTATCATCGGATGCCCAAAAGGGAGGGAGGGTTCGGTTGCCTCTTTTTAAGTTTAAATAGTTAAGAGATTTGTCGGGCACAACAACCTTTTTTTTTTCTCTCAAATTCATTCCTAGAAACGACAAAACAAGTCCAACTTGTTTCATCAAAGTCGTTCCTGGAATTGTAAATAAACATAAATTTTGATTTATGTTTTTAGAAACGGGTGAAACGGAACAACTTTATCAAATGTTTTTCAGACTGTTTCTCCATTTCTGGGAACAAGAAAACGTAGAAACAGCAGAAACGAAACATTATCAAACGGTGCCTGAGTCTTTCATCATGGAAAAATTGTAATTTTGTGCCACTGGGGCCATGCACGCTGCATGGTGGGCCCTATGTACGCTGCGGTGTGATTTAGAAAACCTAAAGGACGTTACAGTATTACTTGAGCTCTACTTTCAATCTAGCTCAAGTCAAACTGCCAAAGTCGAACGCTACTATCTTGTTCACTCCAAACCGCTACTCCCTATTTTCTCAAGTTTAGGATACTAGCGATGGAAGGCAATACCAATGGAGAGAATAATGAAGTACTTTTGTGGTTTCAGATTTCGTCGCACTAATGAAGAACTCATTAGACACTACTCTGGAGGAAAATCGTTGACCCTGCTTTCTCCTTCTACACCGTTAAAGAAGGAAATATTTATGATTTCGCCGCATTGATGAAGTAACCATTTTCATCTTCTTTTTTGTTGTTAGTTTCGATATGATTATTTAGATTCTAATACCCATCCACGAGTACTACATGTAATCAGATGTGAGGGTTTGCTTCATCCGAACAGAAGAGAGAAAGGAGGGAGAATAAGAAGAAGATGTGAAACTCTAACAAGGATCGAAAACCTCTATGTTTTGAGGTTTTGGTCAACCCGGTTCATTTTTAAAACCAAACTTTTAGACCGGCACAGGTGACTATCCACCATACACGTAGCATCGGCCATGTGTCGACATCATAGCCAGCTTCAGCCAAAAAATGACATCGTAGAGGATTTTGATCCTGAGAGAATGCTACTCACTTACGTGGACATTGCACCAACATGCATACCAATGGAAGGCTGCCTGAAAGTATTTTCAATGCATGGGTCAAGGGGTTGTGCAGTTCTCTTCGCATCCACTTGCATCAAGGCATAGACACACACAAACGGATATCTTTCTTTTTTCCTTTTAAGTTTAGGTAGATGAATGATGACTCTGATGGGTAGAAAAGCTAAGGTAGTAGCCTCTTTGATCTCAATAGTTCCAGGATTGCAAGTGGTGAATGTTCAACTAATAGTAAATAAGGCTCTCTGTGGTTTGATTTCATTTGTATTTATTAATTATTTTTAGAAATTATTCATGATAATAAATTATGGACCACAAATAGTATTCATTTGGTTACTATTTATAAAATAGATTATATAATGAGAAAATATGTTTCAGTTTTCGCCTTCAGCTTTGAGCTTCGAGCGAGAGAGATGATAGGATTTGTGATTTTTTATTTTTTAAAAAAAACATAAAACAAATTGAAGTTATCTATTTACCATTAATTGTGAGTAGTTCAGCACAAGTGCTCATTTAAAGGAGCAAAAATCAACATAAATGATTTGTTGCCACAAATCACAAATAACTTGAGAGTAATTTGAGGTTTGTGATTTATTATAATTTATTATTAATAGAAATAAGTGCTAGAAATTATACCAAACACTTATAAAAATAGAAATAAGTCAAATAAATACAAATAGAAATCAAACCGAAGAGAACCTAAGGCATAGTGAAGGACTCATCATGCTATTCTGATTAGGTTGAAAGACCTCAAGAAAATGTAATTATACTCCACCTTGCTAGGTTGGATATGCACTACATATATATATATATATGGTGGCATTTTTGGGTTTTTAGGGTTTTATGTTTGAGTTTACAGTTGAGCCAACGAGTGCAGTGAACCCTCGAACGCGACATGCGTCCCAGGTGACCTAGACGATCACGATTGACGACCTAGCCAGCATCTCATCGGATTTGCTTTTTGAACTGATCCTCATTATAGAGAACTGATTTGTCGCTCGTACGATCACCTGGTCGTACGAGTTAGCAACCAACACTTGTCCTACTTTCTACCATTATAAGGATAAAGAAAGATAAATCTAAGAACAAAAAGGACAGATGTTGGTCACTGACTCATACGACCAGATGATCGTACGAGAGTAGCGAATTCTTTCTCCTCATTATACCCAACCGGATCGGGGGATCTAATCCTTCCTGGCTTCCTTGGCCCTCACTCTCTGTATCAGGAGGTCTAACCTTTTCTTTGTGTCGAACAAATAACGTGGAAGGAAAAAGTTAATTTCGTAAGCGACTTAAGCCGATCAACCCCAAAAAACCTATTTAAATATTTTCTTCTTGTCACTTTTATATAATTCTGGATCATTCCATGTTGTTTGAGTCATTAATTTCGGATTCGATTAAAGATGACCTTCCATTAATTTGGGTAGTGTTGACTTTGAGCCACTATGTGCTACAGCTGTGTCTCAACAAGCCTAGAACTTGCGACTTATTTTTATGATGTCTTTGATGTTGATAAACATGATGAATATGATTTCTTGCTTTATTCTAGCATTTCTCTTTTTGTTTGAGTTTATTTTGATGTTTTATGCATTTTTCGTACATAAAAAATGATTTTAAGTGTTATTTCAATTATTTGAGAGGGATGCCTACCCGGTTGTGTGGCCAATGCGCTAGTGTGCAGCTAGTTATGACATTGACATAGAGGACATAGTACAAACGCAATAGTGACATTTTCTTTGCTTTTATAATATATTATTAGTACATATTGTTGCGGTGAAAAATCATCCAAGGTTGTTGTGAAACTTACACAGAGAGTAAAACACAAGAGAGTGAGCATTAGGCTGATTCGGCAGGAATTCTCTAATGCCTAAGTTAGATCTCTTTACAAGCAAATAATTCCAGTAAGAATGAAAAAAGTTTCGATCATCTGAAAAGAGGTTTACCTGGGTATTTATAGTTGAAGATGGCAGCCATCGAGTGAGAGTTTTGCTTTGGTAGCTTCCTAATGTTGGTGAAAGTCTGAACATAGTAAAAATTGCAATAGGAAAGTGATAAAGAGTGAAGAAGACATTGAAAGTGGGTTATTAGAGTGTTTTAGTGTGAAGGGTAAAATTGCATTTTCCTTCTTATATTTAAAGCCGTCAACGTAGGAGGTATAGTGTAATTGTCAGTTCTACAGGGGATGATTATAACATCAGGGTAAATTGCAGGGAAAGCCATTGTAATTATCCTATGAAATAATTTACTTTCCAGTTGGGTTCACTAATAACCTCTAATGTTTTTGTATTTTCTATAATACCCTTCAAAATTCTATTTATTTGGCTACCAGCAAGGGTTGCAGCCCAACAACACCTAAATTTTGTTTGCAAGTCATGAAGCCTCGATATCCTATTGCCAACCTTGAATTACACACTCTAGATCAGTTCCACTCGTAAGAAGAGAAGTTGGCATGAGTGTGAAGGATATAGGAAGGTCAATAACGAAGTGATCTTCTAAGCTTCTATGGATGATATTGGAAGTTGAGAGTGGAGGCTATAAAGAGTGTGGGGAATTTAGTTGTAGATATATGTGGACTAAATGTAGAAAATTCTTTTGATATGAGAGAGTAGGACATTCCTTTTTATCGATAGTCAAGAGAAACTCGGTCCAAAATATAAATACTCATTTTAATTTTTTCAATCAAATTGGATTGGACCCCATTTTAGCGAGGACAAATTGAGGGACAGCTATATATACCAATACCTGACACATCGGACCAACCTAGCACAGCCAGTTCAGATCGGATCCCTGCCTGTACGTACTTCTCTTTTTATTTTCAAAAATGCCCTTCTTCACTTTTTAAATGACAATAAATAGGTCACGTTCATGTTTGACGTAAAGGGTGTATATCTCAATTTTGGGTCGACCAAATAACGTGGAAGAAAATGGTTATTTTCATGTCAAATTATCAATAGCTAATGAGGGTGTGTATAAGAGCATCAAAGGGTAGAATTTCAGTCTACGATGAGGGCCGAACTGTAATTTTGAGCCTATCAGTCTGAGCGCAGGTGCCATGCGCTGCGTGGTGACTCATATTTCTACTTTGACTTGAGCTCTGCTTTGATTCTCTCTCATGTCTAACTGTCAAAGTCGAACCAGGAATGCTAATTATAAAAGGACACTGTCCAGCGTCCACTCCTATCTTATTCACTCCAAACTCTCTCTCTCTCTCTCGCTTTCTCTTCTCTGTCTTATTCACTCCAAACACTTTCTCTCTCGTTCTTATCGTGCCATGGAAGACATTATGTTACCTCCTGGTTTCAGATTCCGTCCCAGTGATGAAGAACTCATTATACACTACCTTCGGAGGAAAATCGTTGACCCTTCTTTCTCCTTCTACCCCTTTAGAGAAGTCAATATTTATGCTTTTAATCCGGAAGAACTCATCGGTGAGTTATTAGCAAACCATATTGTTCCTTTCTGCTTTCTTTCTGTGTTTCATTATATTAGCTTATTTAGATTCTAACAACATTAATGTTCTATATATTATTCTGTTTGTGCAGAAAAGTACGGGAATAAAAATGATTATTTCCATTACTTTTTCACCGCAACAACTCGGAAATATCGGAAAGGCTCTAGACCTAATCGTTGTACATCAAAAGGACACTGGAAGGCCAGTTCTGCTGATATACAAATCAAAGACCATGAATCCAACCTTATCGGCTACAGGAAACCTCTCGTCTTCTACATTGATAAGAAGACCCCAAATTTACCAAAAAAATTAAAAAATAAGACCCCCAATTTACCCAAAAAGAAAAAATCGGTTAAAACCGATTGGTTAATGCAGGAATTTCGAACCAAAGAAGACCGAAAGCTTAAAAATAATAAATATCTTCCAATGCAGGTATGTAAATTTACAGGTTACATGTTTCATGCATATTATATTATTTTTATTTCAATATTTACTAACTAACCTTCTTACGATCCTTCTTTGTTTCTCTTTTACTTTTGTTACAGTTGGATGATTGGGTAATTTGTAAAATATACAAGGGAAAACGTAAAGACTCCAAAAGAAAAGAAAAAGAAAAAGAAGCAGAAGAAGAAGAAGAAGAAGAAGAAGAAGAAGAAGAAGAAGGGGAAGAAGAGGAAGAAGTGATGGAGGGACAAGGAGAAGAGGACATAGGCATAGAAGAAGATATAATCGAATCCATGGAGGGTGGCCAAGATAATTCTTTAGACCAATACTTTTCCAATATCGAGCAATTTCTTCCTTTGGATGATCTCCTTTCCAATCCTTCTGATATGATCTGTAGCTTCAACAACATATGTGATCCTGTTGGGTGGGACAATGGTAGCCCCTTTGATATCAGTGGTTCAATCACAGAAGTTGGGGAATGTTCAACTAGCAGCAATGTTAACCAAAATGGATATGAACCTATGTACACATCAGTCAATACTAATGATCAGCTTAGTATGGATTGGGATCCTCTCCAACACCAACGACCCTCCAACGATCTATCCAAAGGTAGGGAAGGCTTGGACACACATCCCCAGGTGTTGACAGGTATTGAGATGTGTGACCAAACCCCCGTAACTCTTGAGTGGCCATTGGGGAGGAACCCAATCCAACATGGTATATCACTAGATCAGCCAATGTTGCCAATGCCACCGCCAATCAATCAACAACCTTCGGTTCAGAAGGAACATAGCAGTACCAGTGATCAGCCTCAGGTAGTGAAGGACTCATCACGCTCTTCTGAATAAGTTCTAAGGCGACAAAAGACATGTCATCATTCCCGACTCGTTTAGGATGTGATTGAGGATATTTCTTATAATTCTTTTTATTTGTAGATTGTATTTTTTGCTTTGTTCTAGGAAGGCTCTATCTTTTATGAACCCTGCTTGATTTATTGAATGGAATTATGTTTACTAAAAAGACAAAAAGGGGTTTGCAGATGAACTTTTCATGTTCCATTAGACAATTAAAAACTTTTTGTTCATATATATCTTTCAAATGTTTGTGGAGATATTTCTCATATCCTCAAAGGAAAAAAAAAAAATATTACATGTTAGGCCACCTTTTATTGGTTGTAAGAGAATCTGATCGAGTGTTTAGTATTAATTTTAAAATGAGCAAGATAATGCTACTCACTTTTGTGGCCACGTCAACAAATCAAAGGAAGGATGCATGGAGGCATGGGCAGCACATGGGCTGTGCAGTCTCTTTGCATTCGCTTGTGTCTAGGCGTAAACACACACAGGCAGATAGCTCTCTTTTTCCTTTTTAAAGTTTAGGTAGATAAGTCCAAGTTTAAGTAGATGAATCTGATGGATGGAGCTATGGTAATAGCCTCTTTAATGTCAATAGTTCCAGGACTGCATGAGCCTACAGAAAGATTGAGTTGTGGCCATATCTTTAGCAACTCAGATATTTATTTTTCTGAGTTGCTTCTTATTAAGTTTGTCTCGAATTCTTGACCCGTTTTGAAGATTGATCCGATCCGACATATTTTGGTGGTGACCCGAATGAGAATTTTTCTGAAATCTGTGATGGAAGCAGAGGGGTTGGGCCGATAGGCCCAAGCCCGGAGCCCATCACTAATCTCATATGGGGGTGTGGGGGCTATGCCCCCGCGTTATGGTTCGACCGGATCGACCGCGACCCGATGGATCGACCCACGATTTTGGAGTATATATAATGTACTGTTGCTTGTTGAGAAAGTCATTATATTCTAGGGTTTTCATGCAGCTAGGGTTTCAGGGCGAGTTTTTCCTCACCGCTGCTAGGGTGTAATCTCTCTTCTGCATAGTGAATCATCTTCTTCTTCGCCCAAGGACGTAGCACACCACCCTGGTGTGTGAACCTCGTTAAATCTCTGTGTCATACGGATCTATTGTCTCTTTAATATTCGTGTTTCTTGGTGTTTGATCTAACACTTCTTGATGAATTCCTCTGGTATTTTGGTCAACTTCAATTTATCAAGGGTCTCTGGCAGTCGAAAAAGTTCTTTCAAGTTTTTGGTAAACTTTAATTTATGAATTCCCTCAACCATTGCAACCTGTGGTTTTTATACTTTGTAGACAACGATGGATAATACAAAGAGATAGATGCATATGACATCCAAGAGAGATTAAACTAAGTAATAGTTTCTGGAATCAATCTGTCAATTTCTTTTGTGAACGAGTGATAGATTTAAGTAATGAAATTGGTGCCATTTGTAGGGATTCTATACTGTAGTTTTGATTGACAATATCAGGTCCATGGGCAAGTCACATGTGGATGCATTTTGGATGATTTTGGATATTTTATTAATCTTTGGCGGATATATTTTGGTTGATATTTGATGGTGATGATATAATAGGTTGTGAATTTGGAATGATTTATAGATACTATCTACTTTCTGCCATTCCTGTTTTTAACTATGGGTGGAGGGGAGAGAGTTTTTTTTTTTTTTTTTTTTTCCTGTTGAGAGAACAAGAGTACAAAAGATAGAGAGATGCTGAATTTTCTATCGAAGGTGAACATGCATCAGGACTATGATTCTGGAGAAGGGTCAGCGCCTTGAGACTGAGCAAAGGTTTCGCGATGCCCGGTGAACCATGGCCTGCCCTTATCTCTGAAGAGGAGCTCCATCAACGGGCCCCTGATACCAAGGTAATTTATATGCTATGTAATGTACCTTATCTCTTATGCTTTGCTTTATAGTTCTGTGTGACTGTTTATGTCATGGGCATTTCGTTAGACACGTGATGGGCACACTATATGATTAGAATCATTATATGTGGCTTTTCATCATCATCATTATTATTTTCAATGGTGAGGTGAAACTGCTGATGCATGCCTGTTCAAATAATTGGAGTCTCCTCAGTGAAATTATTACATTTGGTGCTTTAGACTCATTTATACCTTTTGATATGCACTTAAATTCACATAGTTATAGTTGTTTCTTGTGTTGGAAGTTGGTAGCATTCTGGTATATCTTTGTTCCCTGTTTGCAACTTAATCCATCTGTTTTTACTCCCCCTACTCCCAAAAAAGATTGTTTGTGCCCTTATAGGCTCCAACTTAGAATTCCTATGCGGGGGGGGGGGGGGGGGGTGGGAAATAGCCCTTGTGTGTTCCTGTTCAGACAACCTGTGAATGCATGGGATTGTGAACCTATTGAGGGCATTCCCTAGGTCATGATCAAAGCCATCTGTCCCATCTATTTGCAGGTTGTTTTATTTATCTGAACTAGTTAATCCCTTAGATCAAACCTGTCTAAGGATAGGTCCACTTCTTAGGATAAAACAGAAGCTTTGCAGAACCAGTGAAATAAATCCATTATTTCTCAATCTGCTTCAGATTTCTTCATTTATTAGGCCAAAAAAATTCCAGTGTAGGCTTTGTTTCTAGTCCTTTGAATGAGGTTTTAAAACATTGCCACAAACCCCTAGGATTTGTCCCTAATCTGAAGTATGGATGAATTTAAGGACCATTAAGGCTTGAATTTCCTTCACAATCCATCAAGACAAACGTATCCAAGTCATGCACCAGGTGAAACTTGAGAACTACCTAGACTCATTCTAATGTTACTCCATATCCCCAAGCATCTTCTAATGCTAAGTTGTAGTGGAAAAATCAAGAAATCTCTAAACTAGGTAAATACAACCATTTTTATATGGCTGCTTGAGTCTTCCATCTGTGTGTCACCTCCAAGAGTGAGTTGAAGAACCATCTTCACTCCAAGCCTTGGCTGCAGCATCCTTGAGTTCCCTCATCCTGTTCCTCTTTCTCTTCCCTTCTTCTCCTTCAATTAGACACTTCACCACTGCAGCAATCTCCTCTCGCCCAACCATTCCATCTTCCCCTTCTTTAGGCAACAAGGCCACCTTCATGTCCTCCACTAGCATCACTGCATTCATCCTTTGTTCTGCATAGAGAGGCCAAGCAATCAAGGGCACACCATGTACAATGCTCTCCAAGGTTGAGTTCCATCCACAGTGGGTCAAGACCCCTCCTGTTGAGGCATGGCTTAGCACTTGGATCTGAGGAGCCCATGATGGTAAGACAAGGCACATCCCTTTTGTTCTTTCCAAGAACCCCTGCAGGCAGAAAGGCAAATGTGTTCTCAATGGTTTGAGCCTTAAAAAAGGCATTTGCTGCCTTCCCAGTTGGGCTTTTAACAACCCACAAAAATCTTTGCTTGCTTAGCTCCAATCCAAAAGCCAATTCGGTAAGTTGCTCTGGTGAAAGGACACCAGCACTTCCAAATGACACAAACAGAACAGACTCGTGTGGTTGATCATCCAACCACTTCAAGCAATCAGGCACATCAACCCCATCCCTTGAACCACTTTGCACCAGTGGTCCAACCGGGTAGACCGGTGGCATGCTATGATCTTTACCTTCCTTGATTGCATTTAGAGCATTTGGTTCCAAGTCCATGAAGCTATTTAACATGATACCTTCAGCCAATCCAAAGCGTTTGCA
This sequence comes from Macadamia integrifolia, assembly GCF_013358625.1. Lineage (NCBI taxonomy): Eukaryota > Viridiplantae > Streptophyta > Magnoliopsida > Proteales > Proteaceae > Macadamia > Macadamia integrifolia. The sequence continues at coordinate 15,795,780 of NC_056565.1, forward strand.
ATGGTGTAGAAACCATGTGTAGTCCTCGTTCTTCCTATCTTGAATTGGCTGAAATAAATCTCTCCCATGAAGTGCAACGCAACCAGGCAATTTTACTGGCTTTTCCAGGTCTCTATACTCACAAGAGTACATCTTATCAAGCTTGGGCAAATGAAACCTCCATGACAATACCATTGCCCCCGCCGGGTTGAAGATGCAAGGAGAGACCTTAAATTCCTTGGCAACCTCAAATGCATCTGTGCCAAACTGATCAACAACCAAGGCAGTAAGACGAGTTGTGGTGCTTAAGACCTTTATGAGCACCTCACGGAGAGAAAGGAGGGACCGGGCAATCGTTTGAGAGATGCGCGTCACAGGCCTTAAGTCGTAGAGGTCATCGAGATTTGCCGGAGGGAGAAGCACTGAACTGATGTTTTTGGGAAGGTTATCTAGGATTTCTTGTGCGAATTTTGAAAGGGCACCATTTGTTGGGATGATGAGTGTGATAGACAGGTTGTGTTGGTGGATGAGTCGCTTGGCAAGCTCTGCTAGTGGGATGAGGTGACCCATTCCTGGGGAAGGTAGAATGGCGATGTGGGCCGTTTCCATTGAAAATTTCTTAATCGAATGGAGGCTTCAATCTTGGATTTCAACAAGTTAATGAATCAATATGTTTGGAAAGATAGATCTGTTCTGGAGAGGGATCTATATGCTACTCTGATATACCTACCATCATCTATTGAAATGTCTAGCACAATAAGGGGGTCAATGGGTCATGGTATCAATAAAATAAAAGTTTATTAAAAAAACGTGTTAATAAAATGAGAGGGTCTTGGTAAGAAATTATGTAAGATAATGTATATTTTATGGACTTGTCTTTGTTTTCCCCATTGTTTATTACTCTTTGAGGGGGAATTAGGATGGACTAACTGGGGATGGATATATCTGTGTTGCTGATGGGTTTTCTCTCCTAAAATTTTAAAGGGAGAGGTTTTTTAAAAGATAGCACAGGGGTCAATGAAATCGAATGCGGAAGCATTAATAGTGGTGAAATTTCTACCTTTCATAAGGGTTTGAGTGGTCATTTTACCCCCCCTTAATTCTAGGTGTTGAGGGCCACTGCCTTCCAGGCTTTTTCCCCAATTTCAATTTAATTTCTACTAAATGATGCCAACATTAACTTAATCTTAATTTCAAATTAAGATAAGGGATACCTATCACACGTTTTCCATTTTTATTAAGGAAAAAAAAAATTCTTGAAATTCCCTGCAGCCCATATTCTCTTGGAGAGGAAGCTGAAATGGAACGGATCGCACGAGGTGAAATTTGAGAACTAGCAGCTTGACTGATTTTATTGTTTTTTCCTTATCAGAAGATAAATAATTTAATCCATCAAACAAGAGGAAAAGAAAAGATTTATACATCTGAGGGATTCCATATCACCAAGCATCTTCTAATGCCAAGTTGTATTGACACATTCATGCATGGGTTCCCCAAAGTGAATGGATCAGGTTCACGTTCTCGTACATCCCTGGTTTGTAGATTTGGAATCTATTAAATGAAGAGAGAGAAAATTGATTCTAAATTCACAGATCAGAGACGTTCTCGTACATTCTCGTACGTGAACCTGATCCACTCCCTTCCCAAACCAAGTAAATACAACCTTTTTTATACGGCTGCTTGAGTCTTCCATTTATGTGTCACCTCCAAGAGTGACTGTGTTGAAGAACCATCTTCACCCAATGCCTTGGCTGCAGCATCCTTGAGTTCCCTCATCCTGTTCCTCTTTCTCTTCCCTTCTTCTCCTTCCATTAGACACTTCACCACTCCTGCAATCTCCTCTCGTCCCACTATTCCATCTTCCCCTTCTTTAGGCAACAAAGCCACCTTCATGTCCTCCACTAGGATCACTGCATTCATCCTTTGCTCTGCATAGAGAGGCCAAGCAATCAAGGGTACACCATTGACAATGCTCTCCAAGGTTGAGTTCCATCCACAATGGGTCAAGAACCCACCTGTTGAGGCGTGGCTTAGCACTTGAGTTTGAGGGGCCCATGAAGGCAATACATGGCCTATCCCTTTTGTTCCTTCCAAGAACCCCTCAGGCAAAAAGGCAAAAGGGTCCTCAATGCTTTCAGCATCAAAGAAGTTGGCATATGCTGCCTTCCGAGTTGGGCTTCTAACAACCCACAAAAATCTTTGTTCACTTAACGCCAATCCAAAAGCCAATTCAGTAAATTGCTCTGGAGAAAGGGCCCCGGCACTTCCAAATGATACAAACAAAACAGACTCATTTGGTTGATCATCCAACCACTTCAAACAATCAGGTACATCAACCCCATCTCTTGAACCACTTTGCACTAGTGGTCCAACCGGGTAGACCGGCGGCGGCGGCTCGTTTTTGAGATCTTTACCATCCTTGAATGCATTTATGGCAGTTAGTTCCAATTCCATAAAGCTATTTAACATGATCCCTTCAGCTAATCCAAAACGTTTGCAATGATATAGAAACCATGTGTAGTCCTCGTTCTTCCTATCTTGAATTGGATGGAATAAATCTCTCCCATGAAGTGCCATGCAACCAGGCAATTTCACTGGTTGTTGCAGGTCTCTATACTCACAAGAGTACATCTCATCAAGCTTGGGCAAATGAAACCTCCATGACAACACCAGCGCCGCACTTGGATCAAAGATGTAAGGTGAAACCTTGAATTCTTTGGCGACTTCAAATGCATCGGTACCGAATTGATCAACAATCAAGGCAGTAAGATGAGTGGTGGTGCTTAAAACCTTGAGCACCTCGCAGAGAGAAGGGAGGGACCGGGTAATTGTGTGAGAGATGTGTGTCAAGGGCCTCACGTCGTATAGATCATCGAGATTCACCGGAGGGAGAAGAACTAAATTGATGCTTTTGGGGAGGTTATCTAGGGTTTCTTGTGCGGATTTAGAAAGAGTAGGATTTGTTGTTGGCATGATGAATGTAATAGAGAGATGGTGGTATTGGATGAGTCGCTTGGCAAGCTCTGCTAGTGGGATGAGGTGACCTATCCCTAGGGAAGGTAGAATGGCTATGTGGGCTGTTTCCATTGAAACTTTCCTAATGGAGTAGGGGCTTCAATCTTGGATTTCAACAAGTTAATGAATCAATATGTTTGTAAAGATAGATCGGTTATGAAGATAGATTTATACGCTAACTTCTATATATTGACATCATGTACCAAGTGTGAAATGTCTAGCACAATAAGGGGGTCATGTTATTAATAAAACAAGCTTACCAAAAAAAAAAAAGTTATTAATAAAACAATAGGGCCGGCCATGTGTTAATAAATATGGCTTTCTTTCTCATCTCTCATCTCCCACTTCCTATTATGTTTTGTATGAATGTAGCCGACTCATGAAGTTGGAATAAGTCTGAGTTGGTTATTGTTGTGTTGTATGTATTAATAAATATAGGTTGACAAGAAAAATTATGTGTGTATGGGTGTATATTTTGTCGCTTGCGTCTTTATTTTTTCTATTTTTTATTACTCTTGACAGGGAATTGAACCAGGATAGAATAAATGGGGAAGGATATATAATTTTTTATGGGAAATGAACGTTCCCAGGTCAACCGGCCCTTGTGCGTAGCCACTCGCTCTAGCCTATTACGTTTTCCAGAAACAAGTGGGGCTTAGTCAAATCGCGAGAATATGGAGGGTGTGATAACGCGCTCCATCCCGAGAGCGCTTGAGCACGACACACAAAAGCAAACATAGAGTCCAGGAAAATGACACCCCATCCCTGTGAAATAAAAAAAATCCCACCCCTTGTTGATGCCCATGTGAGCACCTCATTGGCCCTAACGCCATGGACCCGGGAGGGTTCAATTCCCTTAACAATAATAAGAGCAAGAGATTCATGCCTGGTTGCGTAGTGTACGCTAGTGCCTCCCTGCGTAATAATTGTAATAATAGTATTATGGGAAAAAGATCCTTGCTAGTTTGGTGTTGCGGTATTGTTGCCTACATCCAAATACATGCGGGCGAGAAAAGACCATGCTACCCGCCAGCCCCATCTGTTGAAGATACTCCTGTGTGCCTCCCATTGGCCCTGTAAGTTGGTGTTGCTTACACCAGAATGGTAGGGTTCTTTCTTCCCAATATGATAGAGGGTTTCCTGAAAGGCATTGTGGCCCCTGCGCTAATGCGAGGGCCAATGTTCATTGAAAGCAGTGAAGAGCACTAAACACTCCCATGTAAGTGGCCCAAGGACGTAAGAGAAGTTGAACTCAGAATCACATGCTTCTTGAGGCGAAGGTCCCTTGCCAACTCCACTACACCCTTGGATGGGGAAATTTGGAGTGACTCTGCTAACCGTCAAACTCTTAAATCAAAATACTTTTGCAACAGGTCTGTTTTTGATTCAAAAACTCTAAAATTCAGAGGTTCTCCTTGCTGGAATAGTATTACTAAAACTCTTCTTCCATTATTGAGAAATATTTTCTTCCGGAAAAAAAGGTAATGGCTCCAACACTTTCTTTTGGTATGACCCTTGGATCCACTTATCAAATCTCACCCTTGAGTTACATAGCTTTATAAATAACCATGATTTACACCATTGTTCGGTAGAATCAGTTAATAATTTCACTGTTAATAACTAATGGAACGTAGAATTGTTAAACTCTGTTGTTCCTGTTCATTTTATTGATTCTATTACTCAAATTCCTATTTCCCATCATTCTGACGGTGGTATACGGTGTATCATTTCTAAGGAGGGATCTTTCAAAACTAGACTAGCAGCTAAGTTTCTCAAGACCAATTCACTAACAAGCTTCAATGAACGCTCAAATGGGTATTATTACTCATTTATATGCTCACAATGGCAGCGAATTTTTTGGAAAATCAATATCCACCCCAAGTTTAAGCTTTTCTTTTGGAGAATGGTCAATGTTGGATTACCAACAAAAGAAGTGTTTTTAAAATGGGTGGAAATCGACCCCTCATGTTGTTTTTGCCACACCCAGTAGGAATCCTTGTACAATTTATTGTTCAAATGTGAATTTTCAAGAAGAGTGTGGGCATCTTGCCCTTTGTGATTTAAACCTAATCGTCTCCCAGTTGCTTCTATCAATAAATTAGTTATGTTTAACTCTGGGACTATTCCTAAGCAAGATTTGACATGGTTCTTTTCTATAGTTATGTTCATATGTTATTTCCTCTGGAAATATAGAAATAAGAATCTTTTCTGTGCACAAACATTAGATCCTCTAACCATTCTCAAACAAGTTGAGTTTTGGACTGCAAATGGAATTTCCCACAAAAACACTGAAGCCCAGGTATATCCAACTCAGCCCAATATTACACTCTAACACCAATGCCACACAACACAATCACTCTTATTATCACAAGTGTCACGTGATAACATAAAAAATGCATCTACATGGGCGATCTCTTTTGTTTTCCAAGGACATTGCATCTAATGTGAGACGAACTATGTCTTGACAAGAAAAAGTGGTGAGGTAGTGGCTCTAGGCTTGCTGAAAGGGACGACAAAGGCAAGGACCATGAAGTGGAATGTGGACGTTGTATGGAGCGACACGGAAGAATTTAGGAAGTTCTTTGATAAGGAATATGACAAGTTGTTAACCGTACGGCTAATGACTCTAATATTATTATATTTAGAGATGGATAATCACTCTACCCCCACCCCCACTCCCCAAAAAAAAAAAAAATTGCATTAAAGCTAATAGTAGGTACGTGGGGGAACTAAAATCTGTAGCTTGTATAATCGATTTGGGTGGGTTACTTCTAGTTTTGTATAAAGGGCTTAGGGGTCAGGCCTAGCCCCTCCCTATATCTCTATGATGAGGAGGACGACAGATCAAATAGAGTAATACGAAACCACTTGAACATGAAATAAATAGTCTTTAAGCTCGCTTCACACTGTGTTAAGTAAGCGTTTAAGACACCAGATAGACATTCTATCGACAGATTTAAAGAGGCCTTCGGACTACATAAGTCCCTATAACCAAAAGACAATCGATATATCGGACGGATATGATATAAAATGTATATGACTATGTCTAATGAATATTTCTCTTTTGGTTGATCCAAAAAAAAAAAAACTTGGCCACTTTGCAAATTCTCTCTTGTTCTGGAAGTACATAATTTGTTGTCTACTCTTAGTTTTTGTCTGGAAGTGACAAATGATGTGGTTATACTTTTGAGACACTTAGCTTTTTGGGTTCTCCCTAAAAGAACATATTTCTTTAACCTCAACTCTTATAATGATGTGCATTCACTCCTTACTTATCAACGAATTTTCCTTTTTTGCTTAAGGAAAAAAAATTGTCATACCAATTTTAAATCATCTTTGAAGTTTGGGCAATGGACCCCAGTAATAGTAAAACTCGAATGAATACGTTAAAAGTGGCTCATGAGAAAGGAAAAATAAATAGAATTACAACAGGTTGGGCATTTTTTTTACAGTTGACCAGGTGATTGGGGAACATACTCTAGGATAGATTTAAGAAGGCTGTCAATTTAAAATCATAATTGGTCACCAAAATCAAATAGAAAGGTATAAATTGAAATTAGTATGCCACTTATTCTGTTCAGTTTTAAATTTACATATTGTAAAAAGAAAAAATTGATTCAGTTTTGATTTTGACCAATAAAGCATCGATTTTAAACCATTTAGAATGGTTTAAAATCGAAAAACATCAAACCGATTTTGAATTGAAGATAATCAATCAGTTAAATCAATTATATTGAATAATTGAACCGATTACAAATCGTATGGCAAAGAATCATCAACAAACTAAAATCAAACTGGTAATAAACTGCATAATCGGAATTGATTAATAGAAACCAAATTTCTATTTGAGAAACTTGAAACTATATTTGGTTTCAATTACGACATTATGCAAATCGGATCAAACCATTTAAACTGAAATTAATTCGGTTAACAACCTTACATGCATTGACTTCTTTTGTTTTGCAACTAATGTTGAATTTCATGTTTTGTTTGTCGTCTAGACTTTTCCAACTTTTTAAAATCTAACTGCCTATGTGATTGGAAGGATATTTAAAGTGAATAATAACACTAATCCAATACTGCTTTTCATGTCAACTACCATTACCATAACCATAACCATAACCAGAACCAGAACCAGAACCAGACGCTTGAGAGGTGTCATTGAGTCAACTAGGGGTGCAATGGGGTTGGGTTGGGTCGGATTTTTAAAAACTTCAACCCAACTCTAGGTCCCCTTAACTCAGCCTAGGCCTATGTGGTGGCCCGATCTCGGGCTGGGATATTTCAGCTCAAGCCCCAACAATATTAAAGGAATTGCCAGTGAAAAAAGTCCTATTCACCAGCCAGACAGGGCTTCAGCCAGCGAATTTTGGATTTCTTTGGCAAAAGCTATAAGATTTCTAATTAGATGTGCTAGCATAGTCCAAGATTTGTTTTCAAAATCGGTTTAGTGGTGTTGACTACAAATGGAGTAAGCAGAAATTATCCAATATTAGTAAGTGATCTCTTTGGAGATATTGGATTGGATTTCATTACCACACCTTAATGGTATGAAATATTTATTACTATGTGTGGACCTAAAGTATTGTTTCCTTAATGGGAAGGAAACCCTAATTTCCTTGCTCTATATAGTTATCACTGGCGCATTAAGTGAATGACTGGAAAAAATCAAAAGTGAAAAGGGAAAGAGAGTAGATCAGACCAACAACGACATTCGTGTTGCAAAGAGAGAATGTTCTACTTCAGCCATGGATTCAGGTATGTTGTTCATGTCCATAGTAATTGTATTGCATGCTTATCTGATCTCCATGCGATGTATTACAAGTATATTTTCTTTCAAAAGCCTTTTTTTATATGGCCGCTTGAGTCTTCCATCTATTTGTCACCTCCAAGAGCGACTGTGTTGAAGAACCATCTTCACTCAATGCCTTGGCTGCAACATCCTTGAGCTCCCTCATCCTATTATTCCTCTTTCTCTTCCCTTCTTCTCCTTCCATTAGACACTTCACCACTGCTGCGATCTCCTCTCGCCCGACCCATCTTCCCCTTCTTTAGGCAACAAGGCCACCTTCATGTCCTCCACTAGCATCATTGCATTCATCCTTTGCTCTGCATAAAGAGGCCAAGCAATCAAGGGCACACCATGTACAATGCTCTCTAAGGTTGAGTTCCATCCACAGTGGGTCAAGAACCCTCCTGTTGAGGCATGGCTTAGCACTTCGATCTGAGGAGCCCATGAAGGCAATACAAGGCCCATCCCTTTTGTTCTTTCCAAGAATCCCTCAGGCAGAAAGGCAAAAGGTTCCTCAATACTTTGAGCATTAAAGTAGTTGGCAGCTACCTTCCCGAGTTGGGCTTCTAACAACCCACAAAAATCTTTGTTCACTCAACCCCAATCCAAAAGCCAATTCACTTAATTGCTCTAGTGAAAGAGACCCACCACTGCCAAATGATACATACAAAACAGACTCATTTGGTTGATCATCCAACCACTTCAAGCAATCGGGCACATCAACCCCATCTCTTGAACCACTTTGCATAAGTGGTCCAACCGGGTAGACCGGCGACACGTTAATGAGATCTTTACCTTCCTTCATTGCAGTCATAGCAGTTGGTTCCAAGTCCATAAAGCTATTAAAAATGATACCTTCAGCCAATCCATAGCGTTTGCAATGGTGTAGAAACAATGTGTAGTCCTCATTCTTCCTATCTTGAAATGACTGAAATAAATCTCCCCCATGAAGTGCAATGCAACCAGTCAATTTTGACTGGCTCTTGTAGGTCTCTATACTCACAAGAGTACATCTCATCAAGCTTGGGCGAATGAAGCATCCACAACAACGCCATCGCCACCATTGGGTCGAAGATGTAAGGTGAAACCATGAATTCCTAGGTCACATCAAATGCATCAGTGCCGAATTGATCAACAATCAAGGCAGTAAGATGAGTGGTGGTGCTTAAAACCTTGAGCACCTCGCGTAGAGAAGGAAGGGACCGGACAACTGAGTAACAGATGCGGATCAAGAGCCTTGCGTTGTAGAGGTCATCAAGGTTTGCCGGAGGGGGAAGCACTGAATCGATGCTTTTGGGGAGGTTATCTAGGATTTCTTGTACCGATTTTGGAAGGATACTATTTGTTGTTGGGATGATGATTGTAATAGAGAGGTGGTGGTGTTGGATGAGTCTCTTTGCAAGCTTTGCTAGTGGGATGAGGTGACCCATCCCTGGAGAAGGTAGAATGGCGATGTGGGTTGTTTCCATTGAAATTTTCTTGATAGAGTAGAGGCTTCGATCTTAGAATTTCAACAAAATGAATCAATATTTTTGTAGAGATAGATTGGCCATGGAGAGGGATCTATATGCTAATCTTATATAATGGCATCATCTACTGAAATGTCTAGCACAACAGGGGTCAAGGGGGTCATCATCATGATATACTATTTGATGAGGCAAAATATGTCCCCTTCTTCAGCATGGCTGAAGCGTGTATACAAACCTGAACAGAAGACTGACCCACCACCTCGGCCTCTCCTCGTTGATGATGAGGGTATTTCTTCCCAACCACGGCATGGGCAGGGATCATCCTGACCAATGCTGCACCTCGGCATCTCATCAGGCCGTGCTATCACCTCGGCCCTCCATCAGGCCATGCTGCCACCTCGGCATTTTATCAGGCTGTGCTGCCACCTCGGTCCTCCATCAGGCCGTGCTACCACCTCGGCTTGGCACAGTCAAGTAAGTCACCCAGAAAAGTGCACACATCCACTCCTACATTCAAGGAACACAATCCCTGATCACAGGGGCAAGACTCTATCCACTACACGTCATCAGAGGCGTCATCAGACTCTATTCCCAGAATATGCCTTGGAACTCGAAATATTCCCAGAATCACAGTGTCACTCCCCTCAAGAATTCTACGCCTAAAAAGGACTCTCCACAAACGCCCTTCCTTCTCTCTCCATCAGCAGCCTATAAATACCAAGGTAAGCCTTTATCATTGGGGATCAATTACTTCTTTTACTGGAAAAGCTCTATTGAGCATCTGCTGTGGAAAGATCTGACTTAGGCATCGGAGAGTCCCTTGTCGGGTCAGTCCAGCTCTCCCCTGTCATCTCTTCTCTGTAGGTCGACTAAAGCACCAGGAATTGCAGGGAAGATCATCCGGTCAATTTTTATCGCATCACTATTAATAATAAGAGAGGAGAAATTACGCAAGAGGATGTATATACTCTATATTTTATGGACGTGTCTTTATTTTTCCTATTGTTTTATTGCTTTTTTTGACAGGATGGGAAAAACTAGGGAAGGATATATTTGTGTCTAGGATTTTCTCTTCTTAAATTTTCTAGCCCATATATATGATGTTTTTTTTGGTAAAAACTATATATATGATGTCAGCATTTACGTAATCTTAATTTCAAATTGGGAAAAGGGACATAAATCGAACTAAACTTTCTATTTTGTCCCACCCTTGATCTTTGGCGTCTTATAATCTTTGGACGCCCTTCGCCTCTAATTCATGTGTGTAACCTGCAACATCATAATTCGTAGAGACAACGGTGGTGAAAGAAGTCTTATAAAAAAAGGATTGAGACCTATTCCAAATCCCCAGTAGTTTCTACAAACAAATTATTTGTTCATCACTAATATGCAACTCCTTATATTCAAGGAAAAAGATCCTCTCCAGGGATTGAACAGATCAGAGTCATCCCACAAGGGGTGACCTAGTGATGCACACGTCATGTGCTGGGCATGTGATGGGATGTGCATCCGGGTCCTCTATCTGTGGGATTACGCTCTCAGCTCTCTGCTCTTTAGAGAAGATCCGGACATACTCTTTGGAGAAGATTTGGACACGATATTCAATTAATATTACTCAGGTTTAATGGGTGGAAGTATTCTCTACCTTGTCTCTTTTTCACCTTCCTCAAGCAAATTCTCCCAATCTCTGTCCCTTATTTAGTGGGATTTAATTAGTTGTAATCTTTGAATATAAATGCACATATGATATCAATAAACGTATTGAGTTTTCACTTGAAATCACTAAGGATTTTACATGGTAGCAGAGTGGATTTTTTTTTTTTCGTTCCTTCTAATTATGTCAACGTGTAAGGTGATCTCTTTCCTCATATGCCCAGCCAGGAATACCTCCTATTATCAGATCCGTCTTTTAAAATGGAAATTTACATATGAGTTTAATAGCTGAAACCCAATCTCTATTCTTTATTTAGTGAGATTTAATTAGTTGTGATCCTTGTGTATAAACCCAAATGAAGTATGAAATAATAGCGCTAGAATCCTTTACAATCAGGTTTCAGTAGAAGAAGGATTAGAAATAAGATCATTCAATAAAAGAACATCAAAGGAATTCAGTTCCAATGCCAAATGGCCCTACAACAAAGATAAGCTTAGTCAAAAAACGAGACAAAATTCCAGTCTAATTCAACATCATCTTTACATAACACACACAAATTGGCTAAACACATCCTTCACTTTGTGGGTTCGAGGTTAAGGGTTCAATTCAACATGCCCCACTATTGCTCAAATGGTCTCGTCACAATTACAATAACTGAGCGGGGACGTTGAGCCTAGAATGTTGGGAGCCCCTTTTTATAATAAAGGGAAAAAAAAAATGAAGTCTAAAACCCCATCCACATATAACCTTTGGTCTACAAACACCCTCCCAAGAAACTAATGGGCACTTATGCCTCCAAATGCCTCCAAATGAAACACTTCATCAAAAGGCTAAAAACAGGGTAACAGAGTAAATAGATCCAAAACAGGGATAATGATATGCGGTAGATCGTGTTAGCGCCATTTGCCTTCAACATTTAATTAACAGAGTTGGGAAAAAACTCTCCCTTTGGAAGGCAAATTCCCTTAGCTTTGCGGGTAGATCGGTTCTGATTCAATCAACGCTCGCATTCATCTCGGCATATCTCATGTCATCCTTTTTACTGCCTAAAAAAATCTGGACTAAATTGGACTCCATCTATTCTAGATTTTTGAATGAAGACAGCCAAGACGGAAAGAAACTTCATCTTATAGACTGGCAAAAAATCTGCAAACCTAAACCTCTTGAAGGCCTGGGAATTAAATCCTCCGAGGTACAAAATAAAGCTTTAATTTGCAAACTCGGTTGGAGACTCATGAATGAACCTGACTCCTTATGGGTCAGAATCTTAAAATGTAAATACTACCTCAACAGGAGCTTATTCCATATTGCTACGAACCCTTAAAAAAAAGGGTTCATGGCCATGGAACAGTTTGACCGTGGTGTTATTATCCACTGTGTTCCAATGGTGTACCAAAATCATTGATAATGGCAACCAAACGGGCATTGAGTGGGACCCGTGGGTGCTACCTGTGGCGCCTTGGGTACTTCAAATTTCTCAATTCCAGACTCTATGAAAAACATAATGGTAAGTTTTTTTTCGCTAAAGGGTCATGTATATTAAGAGAAAAGGGGAAAAAAAGAAGAAACTGTACAAAGAAGATCCAAAAAAAAAGAGGATCCAGAGAAAAACAAAAAACCAGAAATCACCCCACCTAGAGCCCACCCCCACCTACGGCATTGCCATCAGTGGAAAGATAGGTGCTAGGCCAAAAAACAGAAAAAGAAAAAACTAATAAAATCTGAATCGCGATATGCCCATCGCATCCTCAGCCATGAAATCAAGCACCTCAGGAGGCCATTCCACCACTGATGTAGATGCTTCCTTCTTAGCAGCCATCTGCGCCAGGAAATCCACAATAGGGTTTGCCTCGCGATAACAATGAGTGATTTTCCATCTTATACCACTGAGATAAGAAATAAGGGAAGACCACCTTTGCCAAACAAACCACGGGATCCAGCCCCTTTGAAACATGAGCACCACAGCGCCCGAATCACATTCAATCCACAGAGATGCACAATTCAGCTCTCTAGCTCTCTCAATTCCTTCAATTAAAGCTTGAAATTCAGCATAGAAATTTGAAGCTATTCCTAAATAGGAGCTATAAATCGCTACAATCTGGCACTTGCTGTTCCTTATAATGCCACCTGCTCCAGCATTCCCTGGATTACCCAAGGACGAGCCATCACAATTTAGCTTCCACCATCCATCCATCGGAGGCAGCCAGAAAATTTCTTGGTCCCCTTTAGTCTTCCTTCTTGGTACCTCTATATTAAGCTTCAAGCATCTCTCAGAATCCAGTCGAGATTTTATTCTGTCATTTTTTCCTGGGCCACGTCTTCTAATCTCCTCTATTATTGTATGAAAGACTTGACCATAAGATCGATGGAGACCCCTAAATCTTCTCGAATTCCTTTCCATCCAAATAAAGTATGGAACAAGAATCAAACCAGCCATCCACAATTGAGACAGTCCAATGGATTTGGATTTTTGAGTCCACCATGAAGCATGCGCTAAAAAATCATCCCCCTGATAGGACCATTGAAAACCAAAGACTTCAGCAAACGCCCTCCAAATGTAGACAGCTCCATCACATTTCACGAACAAGTGATTTATAGACTCCTCAGCCTTATTGCACATCTCACACCTAGAAGGGAGCAGCACTCCTTTTCTTTTTACCTTGTCATCACAAGGAAGCTTTCCATGTATAAGTCTCCAGCCAAAAACTGATTGGCGGGGGATCAAAACCGAACTCCACACCATTTTTGCCCAGCCCACTTTAGGAGAAACCTTTCTCAATGCTTCCCAGGCCGATTTAGTGGAGAAAGCTCCTAAGGAGGATAGAGACCAACAGCATCGGTCTTTCTGACCCTGTGGCAAAGATATATTCCCTATAGCTTTGAATATATCTTTTAAAAATTCAGACTGAATAGGGGGAAAACACCACTTACCATCTTCAATAAAATCTACCACTCTGCAATTGCTATAGGAAAAATGGGACAAAGGGAGGGGGGAGAGCTCAGCAATAGACAAAGGACCTATCCATCGATCCTTCCAAAAGAAAATGTCCTCACCTGTACCCACCATCCACCGCTCAGATAGAGATACAAAATTCCACATCTTCGCAATACCTTTAAACACTGAAGATGCTCTATAACCCTTCTTGAGGTCTCCACCTTCATTCACAAATCTAGCCCGCAAAAAGGAACTAAAAGCAGATTCTTCATGCTTCATTTGCCACACAAGTTTGCTAATCACTGCACAGTTGACATCCCTCAGTCGCCTGATACCTAAACCCCCTTCCTCCTTAGGTCGGCATATCTCTTCCCATTTCACAGTGATTTTCTTCACTGTGGAAATATCCCCAGACCATAGGAAATTCCTAATCCATCGTTCCACCGTTTTAATCACCGATTCAGGCCACCAATAAATGGAAAAATTATGAATAGGCATACCTAAGATCACAGACCGAATGAGCTCTGCACGACCAGCCATTGAAAGGAGTTTGCCTTGCCATCCCTGTAAACGAGATTTAATTTTATCCATAAGAGGAAGCATCCTATCCTTCTTGACAGCGCCCTTGAAGATCTCAACCCCAAGGTACCTCGTCGGAAGAGAGCAAATTGGGATACCCAGCAGATCAGAAATATACCTCTTCCTGTGAGGGGCGACTTTGCCAAAAAAAACCTTACTCTTCTCCAAGCTTATTTTTTGGCCAGAAAATTCTTGGTAATTAATCAAGAATTCTCTCAGACATCTAACATGTTTTGCTCCTGCATTCATGAAGATAAAAATATCATCCGCGAAAAGCAGATGACTGGGGACAGTAGCACCTCTAGGACCAGGGAGCGCCTTCAGTTTTCCTTCCTTTAATAGACCATTTAGACCCCTGCACAACACTTCTTCTGCCAAAATAAAAAGCATAGGAGATAGCGGATCCCCTTGTCGCAAACCTTTCTCAACTCCAAAGAAACCCACTGGACCACCATTCAATAAAACTGAAATTCTAGAAGAAACCAAAATTTCATGAATCCAAGCTAACCAAACATCCGAAAAGCCAAATTTTTTCAAGACTGCAAAAAGAAAATCCCATGACAATGTGTCATAGGCTTTCTGCACGTCAATCTTAATACCCATGCCACCCCCTCTGACAGATGTATGTAATAAATTAGCAAGCTCAGAGGCTAAACCAATATTAGATGAAATAATCTTACCTTTCTGGAACGCCCCTTGCTCATCTGACACCAATCGAGGAAGAAGGCAAGATAACCTCTCAGCCATGATCTTTGATAGGACTTTACAGAAAAAGTTTGCCATGCAGATGGGGCGAAATTTATCCAGAGAGATCGCTCCCTCCACCTTTGGAATTAGCGTCACAAAACTGTTATTTACCCCATTCGGAAGCTTCCCACCGCGGAAGAAAGCAATCACAGCCCCACAAAAATCGTCACCCACTATCTCCCAACACTGTATAAAGAAAGCACCTGGGAACCCATCAGGACCAGGAGAGCTATCTGGATCCAACCCCCATACCACCTTCTTAATCTCTTCTTTGGCAGGAATAGCTTCTAATATGGAAGAGTCCTCCCTATTCACCTCATTAGGAATCACCTGCAACAGCTCCATATGATCTATGCAATGGTCCGCTTTATGAAAATTTTCAAAAAAAATGACACATATTCTGCCATCTGCAGCGGCTCAGAGACCATTGTACCATCTTGTTTTTTCAAAGCACGAATGCTGTTTTTTATACGTCGCACCTTAACCGATAGATGAAAAAATTTTGAGTTACGGTCTCCAAGTTTCGCCCAATTGCAGCGAGCTTTTTCAGCCCAAAGCTTTTCGTGCATCTCCACTGCTTTCAAGAGCTTAGATTTCGCCTCTGCTTCTCTGGAGTATAACTCATCAGACATCCCTATCTGGTCAATAGTTCGCTGGACTTCCTCCACTTCTGCAGTAGCATCTTTAAGAGCTACATCCAAGTTAGGGAAAGTCTGTCTTGCCCACCCTTTTAGAGCACCCTTAACTGCCCTTAATTTATATGCCAGCCTGCCAATGGGACCACCCCTAACCTCCCTAGACCACACATCCCTCACCAGGTCCACAAAGGATTCCTCTTTCATCCAAAAACGATGAAGTCTGAAAGGGGCATTTCGAGGCTTAGGAATCGCTGCTGAGGAAAAAAGGATTGGAGCATGATCTGAAATTGATCTATGGAGCACCTTCTGACCACAATCACCAAAAACGTCCAACCATTGAGCATTGAAAAAACTTCTGTCAAGCCTTGCCGCCACATGTCCTCTACATCTATTGTTTGTCCAGGTAAAATTGGATCCTTGGGAAGGAGAGCTAATCAAATCACAAGCATCCACCATGGCCTGGAACTCTGCCGCGGAACCCACATTGAATCTACCAGGACCCCTCTTCTCATGGGAATATAATGTGGCATTAAAGTCCCCCAAAACAACCCATGGACATAACAGTGCAGCCACAATGCCCATCTCCACCCAAAGATTTCTACGCACTGCCCTGAAACACGAAGCATGAATCACAGAAACCACAACCTGCTGACCATTCCATTGCATAGAAACTGAAATCATCTGCTCTGAAGACTGAACCACCACAGGCCTCGCAAGAGAATTTTTCCAGACTACCCAGAGGTTTGGCACTTTATCAAGACGGGAGTTATGGATAAATTCAGACATGAATCCCAGTCGATTAAAAAAACGAGCAGGGAAAGAAAAAGGATCCACCATGGGCTCTGCAATACACACCACATCAAGGGAGTGATCACGAAGAAAAATATGCAACGCTCTAGAAGCCGCTGCCTTTCGAACACCTCGGATATTCCAATAGAAAATCCGCATAATTAAAAAGATGTTCCATTAGACTTGTCCGACCTCAAGGTCTGACCACCACCTTTCTTTTTCTTTTTCTTTTTCTCCCCTGCGTCAATTCCTTTCTCAATTATCTCTGCTGCCTTATCGACCACTTGAACTCCCATCCGAGCAATCTCCTTCCTACTCAAAGGGAGCTGCAATGGGGCAGTATACTCCCTATTCATCACTGCACGACCCCCCCTGCCTGTCAGACCTCCTCGAGAACTACCTAGGGACACCCCTGTCCTTGTGTGACGAGCAGAAGACCTCACCCCACCCTGAGAGGAGGATGCAATAGCCTTGCTCACCTGCTGCTGAAGCTCCAACGGTCCAGTGATTAAAACTTAACCCAACTGGTTTGGTTCTCCTTCCTTAACCATATCCCGGTTTGATTCCTGCCCAGATTCAGAGGAAGACTCCTCATCAGACCGGCCCACCTCATCATCAGAAAATAATGCCTCCTTATCTGAATCAGAAGATTCAGACTGTATTTCCTCACTATCATGAGCTTCCTTATTTACAATCTCCCCCTCCTTAGCCGTTTCCAGATTTTCCAAAATAGGAATAATTGAATTGTGAGATGGAGAATTCAAATCAATTAAAATCTCACCTTCTTCCACATTTGGTAATTGAGGCAGAGAATTAAGAGGAAGACAAGCTCCCGCCAGTACTCCATCATTGTTCACACTTTTTGAATTTGAAATCACAAGATCGTGATCCCTTCTTTCCAAAGAAGTGTTGATGCAAACCGGAGAGTTATTCGTTCCCGAGTTGACTCTGTCTTCTTCATACACCGCCCCTGGTATCTCTGCATTGGCTCGAGCATTCTGCCGCTCGTCATAGGCCTTCTTTTCTCGGCAGGCGTGAACTTGGTGCCCCAGTTTTTTGCAGAAACCGCATTTGCCCAATGAATCCTCGTATATCAACTGCTGCTTGAACCAGAACAAAATTTGAGTCCCAGGCTGTTTGCGTTCCACTTGGATTTCCTCCAGCCTTGGAACCCCCACTTCCATTTCCACTAGAACACGAGCATAATTTCCGTATATAACGCTCTTGGTGCGTTGATCGAGACCAACTGGCCTCCCTACTGCCTTGGCCATTGTCAATAATACCTTTTCATGCCAATATTCCAGAGGAAGATCTGGAAAACGAACCCAAACCAGGACCTTATTGATCAATTTTTCATGGATGCTAAAATCTGGATGCCATCTTTGAAACCGAACGAGTTGACCTCCAATCTTCACAGGGCTTCGCTTCCACATCTGGGCCATATCAAGCTCAGACTCAAATTGGAAGATCGTGAAGCCCTTACCCATTGGTATCATCTTCACTTTACCTTTCAATTTCCAAAATTCACGGGCTTCTCTGCGAACATCATCCAGGGAAAGAAAACGAAAATTGATTCTGCCTATCAGGGCAAATCGATATTTTAGTAATCTATCCTCGTAAGCCTCCTGGGGAATGATCACCTTGGTCGAATTCCCTGCATGAACAGGGTCGGGCAGTTCATCCACCATCGGTGTGTTTGAGCCTACCACATTCGCATAAGATTTGTGTGGTATTTGATCAGTTGAGACGGTCACTTTTGCAGAAGCTTCGGTATCAGAACCAACAATGGAGGCGAAGGATTTATTTGCAGCAGCAGAAGGCTCCTTTCCTCCATCCAAAACCGCCTTCTCCATTGGAGGATGAGCCTTCCAAAAGTCTGTTAACCGGAGTTGCCTTCCCCTTTCCGGCGGGAAGCCACCTCCTGGACCATCCCCTGTGACTGTGAAAAGGCTCTCAGACATTCTGATTCCTACCCTTCATAAAATTTAGATCTGGAAAAATTAAGTCAAGCAGAGAGGAATCGAAGGGGTAGAAGTGCAGAACCTTCCCTGAGAACTCCTAACCGATGCTGTGATTTTTCCAAATTTTTCTCACAAAATCCTCAAGAAGATCCGATTCACTTCCTCAGACTCTCAGAGACCTTTCCCTGCTTTTCCCCTGACTTAGAATACCCGATCGAACCCGAAGGGAGTCTGCAGTTGAAGCTGATCAAAGAGCAGAAGCTGCAAATTCGTTTGAGGTGGGATCCCTGGTCTGCAGGTGCGAACAGCAACAGAGACGATGGTTGTCTGCTTCGTGCAGCTTGAGACGATGGAGTCGCTGGCCTTTTTCGTGACTTTCAACCGAGGCCCGATAGTTTGGATTAAAGAAGAAACTCACCGGCCGCTGCCGCAATCAAATGGAGATTCGCCTACGCTATCAACTGCTAACAGAGACGGATAAGCGCCGTCGGTGGTGGCAGAGTCTCCAGATCTCCGTCGGTGGTGGCAGAGTTTCCAGATCTCCGTCGGTGGTGGCAGAGTCACCAGATCTCCGTCGGTCTCAGTCTCCGTCGGTCTCAGTCTCTCCGTCGGTGGTGGCAGAGTCACCAGATCTGAGTTATTTTCTTCTCAGCTCACCTCAGATCTGATGGTCCAGATCCACCATTCCTCCCACATAATGGTAAGTAATCTCCTTAACAACAGATGGAATACTAATCTTCTTCTCCCCTTTTTACCTATACAATGGAGGTGGAAATTATCAAAATCAGGATTCCTTACCGCTAGACTGGCAAGTCATGGAACAATTACTAACAGTATTGAAATCTCCAACAGGAGTTCTTGCTCATTTCTCCGCTCACATTGGTAGCACTTCTTCTGGAAAATTCTTATTCATCCCAAATTAAGATATTCTTCTAGAAAATTGCCCATGATGGATTGCCAACAAGGGATGTGTTAAGCAAATGGGTTTCCTTGGAGTACGCTTGCGTCTTTTGCAATTCCAAAATGGAAACCATTTGGCACCTATTCATCTCCTGCGACCTTGCCAAACGAATTTGGGCAGTAGTCCGTTGGGACTAAAAACCATGGCCCTTCAGGCTTCTTCTTTCCAAAATATTATTATGTATTTCTTCCACACTTTATCCCGCGAGGATCGGAAATATTTCTTTGCTATTTTCATTATATTATGTTTCCTTACCCACACAAAACCCTGGATCCTGCATTACAGTGGATACATCAAATTAGGAACCCCGTGCCTCAACAGGCACTTCTCACCCACATTCAAGCCTCAAATACTCCCCATACCTTGCATAAAAAAACCGAATTACCAACACCTTTTTATGAAGGCAACATCTTAATTTACACCATAGTATCTAGACTCGAGGAATAACGGATAAGTAGGCGGTAGGGTTACTCAGTGGTAATGAAAAACTGCTACTAATAACGGACTATTTAATAACGGAAAACCCTTTAGAAGGAGGCCCCAAGGCTCTTCTGTTTGGAGTACAGTCTGCATCAAAACAAGGGCCAAAATTAACAGAAATTTGGACCAATTCAGAGATCATCCAAAAACCCGCTTTTGATTTACACTTTTTGGTGGCCCTTAAGTAAGGCCTCTCTGTTTTTTGTCTGTATATTGGACATTGTCGAATGTAGACTACTACCTCACTCAAAACAGGTATCTCACTGTGCTTCCGTTGCAAAAGCAACAATGGCAAACAGTAGATCAACAGCTGCTAATTTTGTAAATGTTTTTAACAAATAGTAAAATCTTTTCTGTTTCTTCAATCTAAAAATATCCAAGATAGGGAGGATGAAACACAGTGGATCATCCCAACGTCATGTTAGTGGAATAGATCCAAAACAGGGATGATGAAATGGAACAAATTACACCATGTGAAATTTGAGAACTAGCCGGACCCATTCGATTTTTTTTTTCTTTATTAGATGAAAAATAATTCAATCCATAAAACAAAAGAAAAAGATTCATACATCCAAGGGATTCTGTATCCCCAAGGCATCATCTAATTAATGCTGAGTTGAGTCTTCCATTTTTGTGTCACCTCGAAGAGTGACTGTGTTGAAGAACCATCTTCACTCAATGCCTTAGTTGCAGCATCCTTGAGTTCCCTCATCCTTTTCCTGTTTCCCCTCCCTTCTTCTCCTTCCATTAGACACTTCACCACTGCGGTAATCTCCTCTCGCCCCACTATTCCATCTTCCGTCGCTTTAGGCAACAAGGCCACCTTCATGTCCTCCACTAACATCACTGCATTCATCCTTTGCTCTGCATAGAGAGGCCAAGCAATCAAGGGCACACCATGTACAATGCTCTCCAAGGTTGAGTTCCATCCACAATGGGTCAAGAACCCACCTGTTGAAGCATGGCTAAGCACTTGAATTTGAGGAGCCAATGAAGGCAACACATGGCCCTTCGTTTTTGTTCTTTCCAAGAACCCCTCAGGCAGAAAGGCAAAAGAATCTTCAATGCTTTTAGCATCAAAGAAGTTGGCATTAGCTGCCTTCTGAGTTGGGCTTCTAATAACCCACAAAAATCTTTGTTCACTTAGCTCCAATCCAAAAGCCAATTCGGTATATTGCTCTGGTGAAAGGGATCCACCACTTCCAAATGATACAAACAGAACAGACCCATGTGGTTGATCATCCAACCACTTCAAGCAATCAGGTACATCAACCCCATCTCTTGAACCATTTTGCACGAGTGGTCCAACTGGGTAGACTGGGAGCCTGTTAATATCTTTACCCTCCTTGATTGCATCTAGAGCACTTGGTTCCAAGTCCATAAAGCTATTTAACATGATACCTTCAGCCAATCCAAAGCGTTTGCAATGGTGTAGAAACCATGTGTAGTCCTCATTCTTCCTATCTTGAATTGACATAAATAAATCTCTCCCATGAAGAGCAACACAACCAGGCAATTTTACTGGCTCTTGTAGGTCTCTATACTCGCAAGAGTACATCTCATCAAGCTTGGGCAAATGAAGACACCATGACAACACCATCGCCGCGGTTGGGTTGAAGATGTAAGGTGAAACCTTAAATTCCTTGGCAACATCAAATGCATCGGTGCCGAATGGATCAACAACCAAGGCAGTAAGACGAGTGGTAGAGCTTAAAACCTTGAGCAACTCACGGAGAAAAGGGAGGGACCGGGCAATAGTATGACAGATGCGTGTCAAGGGCCTCGAGTCGTAGAGTTCATCGAGGTTTGCCGGAGGGAGGAGCACTGAATTGATTGTCTTGGGGAGGTTATCTAGGATTTCTTGTGTGGATTTAGAAAGAGTATCATTTGTTGTTGTTGGAATGATGAATGTAATAGAGAGGTGGTGGTGGTGGATGAGTCTCTTAGCAAGCTCTGCTAGTGGAATGAGGTGACCCATCCCTGGGGAAGGTAGAATAGCTATGTGGGCTCTTTCCATTGAAACTTTCTTAATGGGTAAAGACTGTAGAGCTGAGGCTTCAACCTTGGATCTATACAGTAAGTAACAAGGGTGAAATGTGTAAGCACAATATATAATGGGGTTGTCATGGGCCATGTATTAATAAATAGAGATCGTCGAGAAAATTTATGCAAGAGAAGTGTATTTTAAGAGGATGTAATATTCTATCGCACTCGTTTCGCACGGGTCTTTAGTTTTCCCATTGTTTCATAACTCTCGACAGGGGAATCAGGATGGAAAGAGCTGGGGAAGGATGAAGCATGTGGGGCTTACTCAAATGGCCAAAAAAACGAAGGCATGTGTTTCCAAGCACGAGGGCGGGGAAATGATGCCTCCACTCTTGGAAATAAATTTTTTTTACCCCTAATGATGTTTATGTACACTTCCATTGGCCTCGACACTGGTGCAAAGTCCTATGTAACAAGGGAATGTTCTTCCTTCACTCTGGCAAGATATTGCTGCTTTGCTGCATAGCATACGCTAACACCTCCCTCTAGAACAATTATACGAAGTATTTTTTAAAAGACAACATGGCCACTATGCCAACATACCAATGGGTGTATACTTAAAAGGATCAACAATGGTGAGATTTTCACTTTTAATGATAATAGATACAAATAAAAATAAAAAAATTTGGTAGAATGGATCACACATTTTCATTGCAAATGCATAAGTAATTTTATAATGTTTTTCCTCTCTAACAAAAGATTTTATCTTGGACACCATATTAAAATTTTTCACGCAATAATAGTAAAACTTGAATGAATACACTAAAAGTGGCTAATGAGAAGGAAAAAAATCAATAGAATTCTTTCCAATATTACATCCGCTTGTTTTGTTTCCTTCTCTATCAAGCTTGACAATTTTTTCCTACCTGAATAGGTGATTTTGGCAAACTTACTATTGGATAGATTTAAGCAGCCTGGAAAAGCTTATCTCGTTCACAACATTACTAAGCTTGTCAATGTAAAATCATAAATTGGTCACCAAAATCAAATAGAATGATATAAATTGAAATTAGTATGCCAATTATTATTTGGTTCAGTATTTTTTTTTATTATTATTATTATAAGAAAAGAAAACTTCATTAAGTAGAGAGAAAGTGATTTACATCATTGTATGATCTGAAGTTGTAAAGCTGAGATCGTTTTGCTATTATCATATGTGCGATTGTACGCAATCCTAGAACCACTTCGCTATTGGGTCTATAACAAAAAGTAATGCTAGATAGAAACTTATGCACATCCAAAACCAGGGGAATTACATTTCAAGGCCATTAGGTGGTATTATAATTTGAAATTAATTCTCCAAGATCTTCCGAATCACTCCAAATCTCCCCGATTCTCCATCCATCGTCTCTCGCCAACTTCATACTAATAAAAAGTCCCCGAGTACATGCTTCAATGGTATTACCTGTCATCTCCGTCTTGATTTTATATATAGTAAAAGGAAACAATTATTTATTCCATTTTGATTTGACCAATAAAACATCGATTTTAAACCATTTAGAATCATTTAAAATTTATAAAAATAAAACCAGTAAAATAGAATAAAATCGATTTCAATTGAATATTCAGTTAAACCAATTATGCTGAATAATTGAACAGATTACAAACCACATGGCAAAAAATCATCAATAAATAAAATCAAACAGGTAATAAACTGTATAATCGGAACTGATTAACCAAAACCAAATTTTTATTTGATACACTTGAAACTAGATTTTGGCTTCAATTACGACATGAATCAAATTGAATCAAACCATTTAATCCAAAATCAATACATGGACCTCTTTTGTTTTTTCAACTGATGTTGAAGATCATGTTTTGTTCATTTTCTAGACTTTTCCAACTTTTTAAAATCTGATTGCCAATGTAATTGGAAGGATATGTAACATGAATGATGAACACTAATCCAATATTGCTTTTCGTTTCAACTACCATAACCATAACCATAACCATACCATAACCAGACGATTTAGGGGTGTCATTGAGTCAACTAGGGGTTCACCTCTTCCTCCATTAAACAAGAGGAAATTATTTAACCAGGGGACTCTGTATGTGTCCCAAGCATCATCTAATATTAGGTTATTGTGGCACAATTATGGGTTCTCCAAACTAAGTAAATTCAAATTTTTTATACGGCTGGTTGAGTCTTCCATCTATGTGTCACCTCCAAGAGTGACTGTGTTGAAGAACCGTCTTCACTCAAAGCATTGGCTGCAGCATCCTTGAGTTCCCTCATCCTTTTCCTCTTTCTCTTCCCTTCTTCTCCTTCCATTAGACACTTCACCACTGTTGCAATCTCATCTCGCCCCACTATTCCATCTTCCCTCTCTTTAGGCAACAAGGCCACCTTCATGTCCTCCACTAGCATCACTGCATTCATCCTTTGCTCTGCATAGAGAGGCCAAACAATCAAGGGCACACCATGTACAATGCTCTCCAAGGTTGAGTTCCATCCACAGTGGGTCAAGAACCCTCCTGTTGAGGTATGGTTTAGCACTTGGATCTGAGGAGCCCATGATGGCAATACAAAGCCCATCCCATTTGCTCTTTCCAAGAACCCCTCAGGCAAAAAGGCAAAAGGGTCCTCAATGCTTTGAGCATTAAAGTAGTTGGCAGCTGCCTTCCGAGTTGGGCTTCTAACAACCCATAAAAATCTTTGCTCACTCAACTCCAATCCAAAAGCCAATTCAGTTAATTGCTCTGGTGAAAGAGACCCACCACTTCAAGCAATCGGGCACATCAACCCCATCTCTTGAACCACTTTGCACAAGTGGTCCAACCGGGTAGACCGGTGGCACGCTGATGAGATCTTTACCTTCCTTCATTGCAATTATAGCAGTTGGTTCCAAGTCCATAAAGCTATTAAACATGATACCTTCAGCCAATCCATAGCGTTTGCAATGGTGTAGAAACCATGTGTAGTCCTCATTCTTCCTATCTTGAAATGACTGAAATAAATCTCTCCCATGAAGTGCAATGCAACCAGTCAATTTTATTGGCTCTTGTAAGTCTCTATACTCACAAGAGTACATCTCATCAAGTTTGGGCAAATGAAGCCTCCACAACAACACCATCGCCGCCGTTGGGTCGAAGATGTAAGGTGAAACCATGAATTCCTTGGCCACATCAAATGCATCGGTCCCAAATTGATCAACAATCAAGGCAGTAAGACGAGTGGTGGTGCTTAAAACCTTTAGCACCTCGCGGAGAGAAGGGAGGGACCGAGCAACTGTGCAACAGATGCGTGTCAAGGGCCTTGTGTCATAGATGTCATCAAGGTTTGCCGGAGGGAGAAGCACTGAATTGATGCTTTTGGGGAGGTTATCTAGGATTTCTTGTACCGATTTTGGAAGGATACTATTTGTTGTTGGGATGATGATTGTAATAGAGAGGTGGTGGTGTTGGATGAGTCTCTTTGCAAGCTCTGCTAGTGGGATGAGGTGACCCATCCCTGGAGAAGGTAGAATGGCGATGTGGGCTGTTTCCATTGAAACTCTCTTAATAGAGTAGAGGCTTCAATCTTAATGAATCAATATGTTTGTAAAGATAGATTGGCCATGGAGAGGGATCTATATGCTAATTTTATATATTGGCGTCATATACTGAAATGTCTAGTACAACAAGGGGGACACCATCATGGTATACTATTAATAATAAGAGAAAAGAGAAGTTACGCAAGAGGATGTATATATTATGGACGTATCTTTATTTTCCCTATTTTTTATTACTTTTTTTTGACAAGGACTCAGGAAGGGGAAAACTAAGGAAGGATATATTTGTGTTGAAGTAGGGTTTTCTCTTCTTAAATTTTCAAGACTAAATATGATGTGAGCACTAACGTAATCTTAATTTCAAATTGGGAGAGGGGACATAAATCAAACCAAACTTCTATTTTGTCCCACCCTTGGGCCTTGTCCTCTGATTCTTGTGTGTATCCTGCAACACCATAAAAGAACTACTGATTTATCACTCATATGCAGTCCCTGATATTCAAGCAAAAATATCCTCTCCAGGGATGCGACAGCCCAGAGAGTCATCCCACAGCTGGGTGACCTGAGGACGCACATGTCATGTGTTGGGCAAATGTTGGGATGTGTGTCAAAATCCTCCTAGCCATGAGATGGCTCCCTAGACTCTCTGAAGAAGATCCGAACACAATATTCAATTAATATTACTCGAGTTTAATGGGAAGAAACCCAAAAAATATGCTGGCGCAAGAATTCCTAGCTAGCTCAACGTCTCCCATATTCTCTATCCTAGTCTCTTTCTCACCTTCTTTATGTAAATTCTCCCAACCTCTATCCCTTATTTAGTGGGATTTAATTAGTTGTAATCTTTGAATATAAATCCTCATATGATATCAATAAACATATCAAGTTTTCACACAAAATCATCAAGGATTTTACACGGTATCAGAGTGGATTTCTTTTTGGTTCCTTCTAGTTTTGTCCTCAGTCACGTTTAGGATCTCTTTCCTCATATACTTGGCCGGAACACCTCCTCTTATTAGATCGGTCTTTTAAGATGAAAATTTACAATGTGGAATTAATAGCTGAAACCCAATCTCTATCCCTTATTTAGTAGGATTTAATTAGTTGTTATCTTTGTATATAAACCCAAATGAAGTATGAAGTAATAGCAAAGACAGCTAGAATCCTTTTACATTTAGGCTTCCGTAGAGAAAAATTAGAAATAAGATCATTCAATAAAAAAACATCAAAGGAATTCAGCTCGAATGCCATATGACCCTACAGCATATATGTGCTTAGTCAAGGACCAAGAAAGATAAAAATGCCAGACTCGACATCATCTTTACATAACACACAAATTGGCCAAACACATCCTTCACCTTGCGGGTCGAGGTTGAGGGTTCAATTCAATATGTCCCACTATTGCTCAAATGGTCCCATCACAACTGCAATAGTTAGGCATGTGGGGGTGTTGAGCTTGGGACGATGGGAAGAGATCGGATCAAGTTCAAGTACAAGAACAATCTCAAACTTCTTTGGTCCATAAATTTAGAATTTACTTTCTTTAGCTCTCTTCGTTTAATATATTCTAAATTCACAGATCAAGAATGTCCATGATTATTCTCATAAGTGACGTGTCCCTTTTTATTATTAAAAAAACAAAAAAAATTAAGTCTAAAATGTATGATCTTTGGTCTACAAACACCCTCCCAAGAAACAAACGGGCACTTATGCCTCCAAATGAAACACTTCATCAAAAAACTGAAAACAGAGTAGATAGATCCAAAACAGGGATGATGAAATGGAAAAGATCCAATACAGGGATGATGATATGCAGTGGATCGTGCTAGCGTCATGTTACTAGAATAAATCCAAGATAGGGATGATGAAATGCAGTGGATCATCCAAACGTCATGTTACTGTAATAGATCCAAAACAGGGATGATGAAATGGAACAGATCAGACCATGTGAAATTTGAGAACTAGCTAGACCCATTCGATTGTTTTTTCGTTATTAGATGAAAAATAATTTAATCCATAAAACAAGAGAAAAAGATTCATGCATCCAGGGGATTCTATATCCCCAAGGCATCATCTAATTAAGGTTAAGTTTGAGTCTTCCATTTATGTGTCACCTCCAAGAGTGACTCTGATGAAGAACCATCCTTGAGTTCCCTCATCCTTTTCCTTTCTCTTCCCTTCTTCTCCTTTCATTAGACACTTCACCACCGCGGCAATCTCATCTCGCCCCACTATTCCATCTTCCCCCTCTTTAGGCAACAAGGGCACCTTCATGTCCTCCACTAGCATTACTGCATTCATCCTTTGATTTGCATAGAGAGGCCAAGTAATCAAGGGCACACCATGTACAATGCTCTCCAAGGTTGAGTTCCATCCACAGTGGGTCAAGAACCCTCCTGTTGAGGCATGGCTTAGCACTTCGATCTAAGGAGCCCATGATGGCAATACAAAGCCCATCCCTTTTGTTCTTTCCAAGAAACCCTCAGGCAAAAAGGCAAAAGGGTCCTCAATGCTTTGAGCATTAAAGTGCTTCTAACAACCCACAAAAATCTTTGCTTACTTAGCTTCAATCCAAAAGCCAATTCAGTTAATTGCTCTGGTGAAAGAGACACACCACTTCCAAATGATACAAACAAAACAGACTCATGTGATTGATTATCCAACCACTTTAAGCAATCGAGCACATCAACCCCATCTCTTGAACCACTTTGCACGAGTGGTCCAACCGGGTACGAGCAGGTGAGATTGGGGATCGTATAGAGAGAGATAGACAGTCTCTTGTATGATTGTATGAAGAGAAAGCTCAAAAAGGAGCAAACGTTGACCTGTCCAACGTAGATTGTAGATCATCTAGAACCTTATAAAATTGAGTTTGAAAAGAGAATTCATGTTTTGTTCATTGTGTAGGCTTTTTGAACTTATTTAAATCCTAATTCCTTTTTTGATTGGGATACCAACTCAACCTAACTTAATCCAATCTTAATTGTACAATGTATAATTATACATTATATTTATCTATGATAAAAAAAATCTTGTTGTAATCAAGGTTGGTAGATAAAATAATTTTTTATTACTTGTTTAGATAACATGCTTTTTTTCTTTGGCTATTATATTCTAATGAATTGCGGGGACTTTACTCACACACATTAGAGGAAAAAAGGGGGGGAAAAAGACATGATAGGAATTGATCCTTAGATCATCCACACTCCTGAAGGACACTTCCTTCAATAAGGATAAAGTCACGTTATTTCAAATAATTCACATGAAAGAAAGACACTTATCTTTATTTCATTTTTCTATCAAGCCGTCTGCAATTTTATCAAGAACTTGAAACATATTTATACTATTTTTCTTCCATTTTTTTGATGGAGCTGATCTCTCTCTCTCTCTCTCTCAACCTTCTTAACCTTCTCTTTCATATTACTGGAGATCTTTGAGTTTGTCACTAATGGCTTTGGTTTGTGATGACCATGTCTTGAAGAAATCAATGAGGGATCCTATTACGGTTACATACCAATTATATGGGGGGGCTGATTCAGTGCAATTAGGTGCAATTTTCCCCCCTAATCTGACGACATATGTTCCTGTTGACCTAGGTAGCCAAGATTAAAGAGGAGAAAGTCGAAGGCAAACTGGGTCTGAATCTGCCATAAAACCCAACCCTATTCCATCCTCTTTAAATCACAAAACGAAGTTGCAAAGGGAAGCATCATCTAATGTTAAGTTTTTGTGGCACGGTCATGGTATCTCCAAACTAAGACAAACTCTATTATACGGCTGCTTGAGTCTTCCACCTATGTGTGTCCAAGAATGACGTCATGGCTTCCCCCATAAAGCCAACCCTATTTCTATGGAATCTCTGCACGCATCATCTAGTATCAGAGCTCAGACACAGCATCCATCGGTGGAATTTCTACAATTTCTATTTAAAGGAACGAGGTCATGACTTCCTCAATTAAACCAAGGGAAGACTACTAACATACTAAAGCAACTTCGGGGGATCAAAATGCAGTGAAGATTCAATTTTCAGCGAGTGGTCTTGAGGGATGATGTGTGCAGGGATTCCATAGAGATAAAATAGGAAAATTAAGACGAGAGAGATTTAGATAAAAGAAATAAAAATAATATAATAAAAGATAGGGTTGGCTTTACGAACGAAGCCATGACGTCCCGATCTATTGGGAGGTACTTGATGTCTCCTCAAGATAAAGTCAAAAGATAATTTTTATCATTTCATTCGTTGTCCTACTTTTTTTGTCTTTCCTTTTAAATAGGATAAGATAACGGTTTCAAAGAGTTTCAACCTCTTAGTCCACTAACACCACTTCTTTAATAACTACTACTATAACTGATAACTCCTACATAATTGAAAATTCCTAAACAAATAAATTCTATCTCAAAAGTAACTATTCTTACTTATTTTGTACACATAACATTTCTCTTTGGTGTGGTAAGCTTTTGAGGTTCTTCATTCTCTCTTTTGCCTTTCATTTGCAATGCCAACCCTCCCCATGTAATTGTAAGAGTTTTGAGGCCTTGAATTCCACCTACTGCATTCAATTGATCTCCATCTGTATTCATTGTCTCCACATTTAAGCTTATGCTGAGCTTCTGGAGCTTCTCAAGTTTAGTTAACTCACTGAGCTTGTAAGCATCTTGCCTTTTCAAATTGCTGATCACAAATCCATTTAAGAACTGAAGCTCTGTAAGGGAATCAGGCCTTTGGGCATCTTGCCAAGTGTGTGAGCGGCATAATTCATTCACTTTATTGATTGATTCTGGAAGATTTGTAATTCTTGACACCCCTTGCAAACCAAGATATCTCAGATTTTTGAGAAGCGCCAAGTGATATAATAAGTCTGGATTGGCTACTTCAATGTGATGCTTTGGCAAACTAATCCACCTTCCTAATTGCAAGATCTCTAGGGGTGTCAATTCCAAGCCCGCACCGATAGGTCCGATCGAGCTTGATATGTTTATGGTTTGACCTTGATCGGCCCGATTAATAAACGTGTCAGGCGTAAGCCCAACCCATTTATAAATAAGTAGTACACGATGCAAGGGGTAAGCCCGATGGGCCTTCTGACCGACCAATCCCGTTTATAAGCCCGACTCAGACCGACACGCTTAGCCCGACCTTTTATATAGGTATTTTTATTTTTTTGGGATAGAATAGGTATACATTGATATTTTTATCAATTATTGACAGTAATTGAGTATAATATCTTTTCAAAATTGTTGATAATTTAACAAAATAAATTAAAGTATCTTAAATCTAAGAAAATTAAAGACCGTTTAAGGCACGTTCAAGGATTTATTGGTACATTACCCCGTTTAAGGTCTCATTATAGCTCGATTAGCCCAATTAGGAAAAGCTCATTAAAGCCCAGAACCCAATCGAGACCGACTCATTTCTTAAATAGGTAGGTCATAGTCCAAGGACATAGGCCCGCCAGGCCCTACTAGGCCTGATTGAGACCGGCTCGGCCCGGCCGATTGAGACCCCTAAAGATCTCCATATTCTTGAGCTTCTTGAATTCTTCCTCCCCAAACGCACCCTTCACCTTGCGGGCCGGGTTAAGGGTTCAATTCAGCATGTCCCTCTATTGCTCAAATGGTTTCATTTCAATTGCAATAGCTGGTCGTGAGGGGTGTTGAGCCTGGGACGATGTTCACTATCACGGAGCCCTTTTTTATTATTAAAAAAAAAAGGAAGAAAAAAATGAAGTCAAAAACCACATCCACCTATAATCTTTGGTCTACAAATACCCTCCCAATAAACTAATGGGCACTTAAGCCTCCAAATGAAACACTTCATCAAAATGCTGAAAACAGAGTAGATAGATCCAAAACAGGGATGATGAAATGGAAAAGATCCAAAAAAGGGATAATGAAATGGAACATGTCATACTTTAATAGATCCAATACGGGGATGATGATATGCAGTGGATCGTGCTAGTGTCATGTTACTAGGATAAATCCAAGATAGGGATGATGAAATGCAGTGGATCATCCAAACATCATGTTACTGGAACAGATCCAAAACAGGGATGATGAACTGGAACAGATCACACCATGTGAAATTTGAGAATTATTTTTTCTTTATTAGATGAAAAATAATTTAATCCAAAAAACAAGAGAAAAAGAATCATACATTCAAGGGATTCTATATCCCCAAGGCATCATCTAATTAAGGTTAAGTTTGAGTCTTCCATTTATGTGTCAACTCCATAAGTGACTGTGTTGAAGAACCATCTTCACTCAAAGCCTTGGCTGCAGCATCCTTGAGTTCCCTCATCCTTTTCCTCTTTCTCTTTCCTTCTTCTCCTTCCATTAGACACTTCACCACCGCGGCAATCTCCTCTCGCCCCACTAATCCATCTTCCGTCGCTTTAGGCAACAAGGCCACCTTCATGTCCTCCACTAACATCACTGCATTCATCCTTTGCTCTGCATAGAGAGGCCAAGCAATCAAGGGCACACCATGTACAATGCTCTCCAAAGTTGAGTTCCATCCACAATGGGTCAAGAACCCACCTGTTGAAGCATGGCTAAGCACTTGGATTTGAGGAGCCCATGACGGCAACACAAGACCCTTCCCTTTTGTTCTTTCCAAGAACCCCTCAGGCAGAAAGGCAAAAGGGTCCTCAATGCTTTGAGCATTAAAGAAGTTGGCATTAGCTCCCTTCCGAGTTGGGCTTCTAACAACCCACAAAAATCTTTGCTCACTTAGCTCCAATCCAAAAGCCAATTCCGTAAATTGCTCTGGTGAAAGGGATCCGCCACTTCCAAATGAAACGAACAGAACAGACCCACGTGGTTGATCAGCCAACCACTTCAAGCAATCAGGCACATCAACCCCATCTTTTGAACCATTTAGCACGAGTGGTCCAACTGTATAGACTGGGGACCTGTTAAGATCTTTACCTTCCTTGATTGCATTCAGAGCACTTGGTTCCAAATCCATAAAGCTATTTAACATGAGACCTTCAGCCAATCCAAAGCGTTTGCAATGGTGTAGAAACCATGTGTAGTCCTCGTTCTTCCTATCTTGAATTGACATAAATAAATCTCTCCCATGAAGTGCAACACAACCAGGCAATTTTACTGCCTCTTGCAGGTCTCTATACTCACAAGAGTACATCTCATCAAGCTTGGGCAAATGAAGCCACCATGACAACACCATGGCCGCCATTGGGCAGAAGATATAAGCTGAAACCTTGAATTCCTTGGCAACATCAAATGCATCTGTGCCGAACTGATCAACAACCAAAGCAGTAAGACGAGTGGTGCTGCTTAACACCTTGAACACCTCACGGAGAGAAGGGAGGGACCGGGCATTCGTTTGACAGATGCGCGTCAAGGGCCTCGTGTCGTGGAGGTCACCGAGGTTTGCCGGAGGGAGAAGCACTGAATTGATGCTTTTGGGGAGGTTATCTAGGATTTCTTTTACGGATTTAGAAAGAGTCCCATCTGTTGGGATAATGATTGTAATAGAGAGGTTGTGATGTTCGATGAGTCGCTTCGCAAGCTCTGCTAATGGGATGAGGTGACCCATTCCTGGGGAAGGTAGAATGGCTATGTGGGCTGTTTCCATTGAAACTTTCTTGATCGAGTAGAGACTTCAATCTTGGATTTCAACAAGTTAATGAATCGATATGTTTGCAAAGATAGGTTGGCTATTGGGTTATGGCGAGAGATCTATCTGCTTAACTTCTTATATTGGCATCATGCACACCAAAGACCGCATATGTTGGAGAGCTACAATTGGGTTTTGTCTCTTAAAAATTCCAAGCCAAGGGCCCACACTCCACACCCATCACACATTATTCATTGTATGATGTCAGCGCTTACGTAATTTTGATTTTGATTTTGATTTTGATGGGCATAGAAGAGCGTATGAAGCTTGGATTGTGGCGGTAAGGGCCCGGCCTCATTGCAGAGGATTTATATTGATATGCAATTCCAGCCATTGCAGAGAATTTTTTTTGTCTTTTTCTGCGAGGGGAAAAGGAACCACTCCCTGAAGAGTACGAGCAGGTGAGATTATTTATAATCGAGTTTAAAAAGAGAATTCATGTTTTGTTCATTGTGTAGGCTTTTCGAACTTATTTTAAATCCGAATTCCTTTTATGATTGGGATATCTTATCAACTCAACCTAACCCAATCCAATATTAATTGACCCTAGTAGCCTATGTACGATGTATAATTATACATTATATTTATATGTAAATATGATAAAAAAATTCTTGTTGCAATCAAGATTGGTAGAGAAAATAATTTTTTATGAGAGAGGATCACTTGATCGTACGATTTAACATCCAACACTTATTACACCTTCTGTTATTATAAGGATAAAGATGGGTATATTTAGAAACAAAAAGAATATGGATTGGATATTGACTCGTATGAGCAATTGATCCATTGGTTATTATATTCTAACGAATTCCCCAAGAGGTCTTTACTCATGCACACTAGAGGGAAAGAAGGGGAGAAAAACATGTGATAGGAATCGATCCTCAGACGATCCACACTCCTGGAACACACTTCTTTCAATAAAGGTAAAATCATGTTATTTCATATAATTCGCATGAAAGAAAGACACTTACCTTTACCTCATTTCTTATCAAGTCATATGCAATTTTATCAAAAACTTGAAACATATTCATACTACTTTTCTTTCATTTTTTGATGCAGCTAAAGAATCTCTCTATCTCTGGCAAATCTTTCTCAATCTTCTTGACCTTCCCTTTTATATTACTGGAATTCTCTGAGTTGTCACAAATGGCTTTGGTTTCTGATGACCAATCCTCGGTGCAACCCACGCATGGAAGGGGAACCTGATCCTAGAGCAAAGTGAGAGCCGCTTAGAAAGTACCACCTATTTAGGAGAGGGCCGCTATGGACGTCGGGTTCAGAAACATGATGGTATGTTACGGTTTCATATTAGTCATATGGAGTGTTGATCCCACATCAAAACAGTTTTGGGTTGAAATGGATCCAGATCCTCCCCAAATCCCTCAAGGTGCAATTCCCCCCCCCCCATCTGGCAACACGTGTCCTTGCTGATGTGGACGATCAAGATTAAAAAGAAGAAAGCTGAGGGGAAATTGGGTATGG
The DNA here is from genome assembly GCF_013358625.1 of Macadamia integrifolia. Classification (NCBI taxonomy): domain Eukaryota; kingdom Viridiplantae; phylum Streptophyta; class Magnoliopsida; order Proteales; family Proteaceae; genus Macadamia; species Macadamia integrifolia. The sequence continues at coordinate 15,830,437 of NC_056565.1, forward strand.
ATTTGCCCTAAAACGCAACCCGATTTCATCCTCTCCAAATCAAAAATCGAAGTTGCAAAAGGAGGCATCGTCTAATGTTTAAGTTCTCAGTGCATAGTCATGGGATCTCCAAACTAAGTAAAGACAAACTTTGTTATACGGCTACTTGAGTCTTCCATCTTACGGGAAAGGCAATGGGGTAACCGAGAGATGTACCCGATTAACAATAATGCGGAACAAATACTTCCCCTCTTGGGTGAACCTAATAGGAAACAGTCAAGTAGGGTTTGATGAAGCAATTCATCAAACACATTTTGTACACTAATCAAGCTCTCAGGAAAATAGCCACAATGCACAAATCAGTGATCAAATTTATCAAATGCACAAACGCACATCAACACAATCGATTTAATGTGGAAAACCTCCAAATGACAATCACACCGTACCAAACGTAGCCCGATGTGTTGCGAAGCTGCTGTCAAAATTTCAGCCCAATCGGACCATGGATGACCTTCCGATCGAGCTCTTGAAGGTGACTGCCGACTGTTCTCAAACCCAGAATTTTCTGGTTTTCTCTTCTGTTTCTTCTCCTACGAATTGAGCTGATAAAAACGCTATTCACACTTCTTCTTCACTTAATCTTATAATAAGTACAAGGTCAAATGGGTCAATACACATTTGTACTCTTGTGACAAAAATGCCCTCCTTGGGTCTCAAACAAACATGGGCTTCACTTTTCAAAGGTGAACATACTTGGGCTATCTTCCACAAGGAGGGAAACCTAGCCCAACACCATCTATGTGTCACCTCCAAGAATGACTCTGTTGAAGAACCATCTTCACTCAATGCCTTGGCTGCTGCATTTTAAGTTCCCTCATCCTATTCCTCTTTCTCTTCCCTTCTTCTCCATCCATTAGAAACTTGACCACTGCTGCAACCTCTCGTCGCCCCACTATTCCATCTTCCCCTGCTTTAGGCGACAATGCCACCTTCATTTCCTCCACTAACATCAGTGCATTCATCCTTTGCTCTGCATAGAGAGGCAAAGCAATCAAGGGCACACCATGTACGATGCTCTCCAAGGTTGAGTTCCATCCACAAATGGCCCAAGAACCCACCTGTTGAGGCATGGCTTAGCACTTGGATTTGAGGAGCCCATGAAGGCAGTACAAGGCCAAACCCTTTTGTTCTTTCCAAGCAGAGAGGCAAATTAAAGGCTCCTCAATCATTTGAGCATCAAAGAAGTTGGCAGCTGGCTTCCGAGTTGGGCTTCTAACGACCCACAGAAATCTTGGCCCACTTAGCTCCAATCCAAAAGCCAGGTGAAAGGGATCCAGCACTTCCAAATGATACAAACAAAACAGACTCATGTAAAGATAAATGTGTGTTGGAGGATTGGAGTTGGGTTTCCTCTTCTAAAATTTTAAGTTAAACACCCACCACAAGTTTTTGATTATGCATCTCTCCAACCCTCCAACCCCTCAGCGTGCATCTGATGGCTAGGATATCTCAGCTCAAGCCCAACTTTACCTAGCCATGATTGATTCTAACTCTTCCTATATACGATGTATAAATTGTACATTATATATTTATAGGAGAGGATTGGCTATGTTCCAAGCTTCTTGGAGCTAGCAGCTCAATCAATGGGAGTGCTAGGATGAGAGGGGCATTGGATCGCCCCCAATGAGGAGGGAGAGAGAGTGACTAAGGTTGTGCACCCTAGCAGCGTATCGAGCATTTTTACTAAATTTATATGTGTTATGTATGATGCAAAAAATCTTGTTGTAACCAAGAAAGGTGAAAAAGAAGTTGTGATCTTACATGTTTTTGGTCTTTATTGGATAATACAGGAAAGAAAGACACTTACCATTATTCCTCAACCTTTTGTCTAAGAAGAAGCATCAATTCACTTTCTCTGACGGAATTGAAATTCTTTTTCTCTGACGGAATTGAAATTCTTAATACTATCACTATGTAAAGACTGAATTTAGCATAAACTTGTGGTACATGAAGATTTTTGAACACAAATCAACAGAACAAGAAGACAGAAAATCTTAATAGCATATTAATTGTAACAGATAAAAGAAGATCATTTCAAACTCCAATATCCAAAGAAAGGGAGAAAAAAATTTAATTAGTCTACTCACTGGTCTTAGGGAAGCCAACAGTACCACTGATCTTATAAATAATTGGGGAACTTGAGGAACAAATTGCTGCATTGCCATTGCTTGTGCCTGCTGTATCTGGCCTTGACACATTTTCCTCCTCCAGGAATGAGTTCTACAATTGAAAATCTCAGCATATTTCAGTTCTGGGAACATTTCCTCCAATTCAGGCCTTCTGTTAGATCAAACACCAAGAAACACGAATAAAGAAAGATAATAGATCCGTACGACACAGAGATTTAACGAGGTTCACACACCAGGGTGGTGTGCTACGTCCTCGGGCGAAGAAGAAGATGATCCACTATGCAGAAGAAGGATTACACCCTAGCAGCGGCGAGGAAGAACTCGCCCTGAAACCCTAGCTTCGTGAAAACCCTAGAATACAATGACTCTCAACAAGCAACAGTACATTATATATATATACTCCAAATAGCGGTTCGACCCATCGGGTCGCGGTCGATCCGGTCGAACCATACCGCGGGGGCGTAGCCCCCGCACCCCCATACGAGATGAGATCAGTGATGGGCTCCGGGCTTGGGCCTATCGGCCCAAGCCCTCTGCTTCCATCACAGATCTCAGAAAATTTCCCATTCGGGTCGCCACCAAAGTATGTCGGATCGGGTCAATCTTCAAAACGGGTCAAGAATTCGAGACAAACTTAACACCTTCTTATATTGAAATTCTCCAGAAACCACAGACGAACAATTTCGATTTTTGAGACCACATCACTTTCTTGAATCCCACTTAGGCTCCTTAGCCTCCCTCCTCTGAAGTAGAGCTTCTTCAAACTTTCTGTTTCTTTATCCTTTTGTAATTCTGGTGCCTCCCCCTGAGGGAAGCATTGGAGGTCCAGCTTTGTAAGATTGGGTGGAAGCAGAAGGGAAATTTTGACTGGTGGTTTTTCCATTGTAGGCTTTCTTGTTAATTTCCTTCCAGCTTTCTCGATAAATGAATTGTTTCTCTTTGGTGTCGTAGACTTCTGAGATTTTTCATTCTCTCTGTCTTTGCCTTTCATTTGTAATGCCAACCCTCCCCATGTTATTGTAAGAGTTTTGAGGCCTTGAATTCCACCTACTGCATTCAACTGATCTCCATCTGTATTCATTGTCCCCACATTTAAGCTTATGCTGAGTTTCTGAAGCTTCTCAAGTTTAGTTAACTCACTGAGCTTACAAGCATCTTGCCTTTTCAAATTGCTGATCACAAATCCATTTAAGAACTGAAGCTCTGTGAGGGAATCTAGACCTTTGGGCATGTACTTCAGTAAATAGCACTCTGACACATCCAAGTGTGTGAGCTTCTTAAGGGATGCAATCCCTGATGGCAATTTTTCTAAATTATGACATGCTCGGCGATCCAGGACTCATAATTCACTCACTTCATTGATTGATTCTGGAAGATTTGTAATCCTTGACACTCCTTGCAAACCAAGATATCTCAGATTTTTGAGAAGCCTCAAGTGATATAAGAAGTCTGGATTGGCTACTTCAATGTGATGCTTTGGCAAACTAATCCACCTTCCTAACTGCAAGATCTCCATATTCTTGAGCTTCTGGAATTCTTCCACATTACATTCTAGACAATTAACATCTATGTTGAATAGCATCTTCAATTTACTTGGATCTGGTTTCAGATCAACCTCCTCTACTCTTCTTTCCTCGGTCGTTGCTACACAGGCACGTCGTGGGAACATGGAAGGACTTGAAATTGGATTACCACGGGAATCGAAATAGAAGAACATGGTTGCCTTCGCGATGTGAATTACCATGCTTCGTACCCAAGCGTGTAATCTGCAACCCTGAGGAGTTCTCTTATGCTCAGAATAGATGGGCTCAACAAGGCCACTCTCACACAGTTTCAAGAAGCAATCTTTTCCATTCTGTTCAAATTCCTTATCATCCACCAAGTCTTCCCCAATCCACCAATAAACTAAAGATCTCTTCCTAATTATTGAGTTCTCAGGGAATATAGAAAGACAAAGAAAACAGACCTGCAACTGTGGTTCTAAACTGTCATAGATAGACTGAGCATCAGCTATTGCAGGACTAGCCATTATATCCTCCTCTGAGTCGAGCTTTTCCCACTTCTCTTCTGGTTCTGGGTTTTTGGTACCATAGTCAGTTGCTTTGTGTGTGGTGGGAAGAAGATGGAAAGGTTGTGACTCTATCTTGATTTTGTCGATTGCCCTAGCAATATCATTGAGCTTTTTGGTGATCATACAGGCATAGGGCCTATTGGAACTACTGGCAGCAGAGGTGAGATTTTCGATCAAGTCGTCTGCAATTCTGTCAAGAGCTTGGAACCTATTCATAATACTTTCCTTCCATTTTTTGATGGAGCTGAGGGATCTCTCTTTCTCTGTAAGATCTTTCTCAATCTTCTTGACCTGTTCTTTTATATTACTGGAGTTCTCTGAGTTCTCACTGATGGCTTTGGTTGCTGATGACCATCTCTTGAAGAAATGACAGAAGGGATCCTCTTCAGAATCTGCACTCAACATCCCCATCTTCCTCCAAAAAAAAAAGTAGCAAAGAGACCCTTATTGCAAGACTGCTGCTATAAATAATATTAAAGGGACTTGGGTTTCCTTCTCCTGCTGCTTTCACTGAGACCTCCTTCCCTCTTCAGGCTTATATTCATCTTCCTCTGAAAGGAATAACAAAGTTAGCTTTCAGAAAGAGAAATCTGAAGATGTGCTCCTGGTGCTTCAATTGTTGGTGCACTACCCATTAGTCAATCTCTTTCTCCTTGGAAATAGATTAGTTGAATTGGAAGTAAGCAACTCTTTCTGAATTCTCTGAAACCTCTTGTCCTCTTGAGGCTTAGATGTTGCTGTTACTGTTGATGCACCACCCATTAGTCCCTACTGTTTGGAAATAGAGTGGAAGGTCTGAAAGTTCCTCTCTTTCTGGTTTCTCTGAAACCCACTTAAGCCTTCAGGCGTAGATGGTTGAAACTTCTATTGACTTTTCAGTATATTGAATAGTCTTTAGCTGACTTAGTTGTCAATGGTTTCCCTTAGGATGTGGTCAGCAATCGACCAACAAAATCAGTAGGTTGGCACAGTTGTTCCATCATGTGCAAGAGAGATATAGTTTCAGAATATCCTTTTTTCTCATGGTGAAGTATATGGTTTCTAGTTTCTACTCATGAGGACAGCAGTGTTTAAACTCAACAGACAAACATTTGTTAACCCCCCCCCCCCCCCACCCCTTCACTCTCCCTCTCTGTTTTTTAGGAATTTAACAAAATTGAAACAAACTAATTTCTTGTTCTTGGAATATATCAAATCACAACATTAGCAACAAATTATTGTCTTTCTATGTTTGTCCTCTCTTACCTGCATTTCTTTGTTTCGATTTTGGTTGATTGTGTTAGTCTAAATAATGTATAATACATATTTTGATACTTATGTTTGCTTTGAATTTGAGTTGCCTATTTTAACTCGATTAGATTAACACAAGGTCAAAGAAAATTAATGAAACTAAAAGAGAGAGACAGAGTGATGATTTGGTGATACACAATGTGAGGGAAGAAATCGCACTAGCCTATCACATCTTGAAGCTCTGCGCTCTAGAGTGTTTTTAAAGGTGGCTATTCTATTAGAGCGCTAGCTTTTTTCCGCAAGCTACTAGTTGTAGCTCTGGGAGAACGCATTCATTGCATGCTTGTCTACTTAGATCACTTCGCCCTCCAAACCTAATTTGTGTGGAGCAAGAAAGAAGAAATTGGAGTCGAAGGGGGTGCCATTACACCTCATGTTTGGTTTGATTAGGTGGTAAACTAGGTAAAAGGGTAGGTAGGTTTTGGTGGATTGTCATGATATTAGCCTATAAATAATTCTAAACTTTTAAATTTATTGTTTATAATACCAACGTATATTGACACCAATATATCATTGTTCTTGATACAATTTTTATATTAGAGGGAAAAATAAAAATGCGTGAAAGGAGTCGCCACCTAGTGATGGTAAGATCACTACTCTATTCTCCTATTAATTCGTATTTTTTATTTGAATTTGCTAGTTTTCTTTCATTTTCAAATTAAATTGTTGTCTAAGTAAATACATAAACAAAATATGAATAGTGTTTGGTTGGTAAAACAATAAAGGAGAAATTTTGGAATTTACCAATAAATGTTAGTGGTCTACAAATGATAGGAATATCACTTCATAAGGAGATTTACATTAAAAAAAAAAAACAAATCTTTTTCTTCTACCTCAGGAGGGGGGTTGTACTCTTTATCATTCCTCACAAAAAAATGCATACAACATGAATGATGCAGTAGGTTGACCACGGAAACAAAGAGATGTAGCTTTTCTAGTTAGAAACTTAGAAGAATTCTTAAAATAAATTCTCTGATTGCCAATTTTAGAGTATCCATAATAGCTGGAGAATTGTCTTAAATAGTCATGCAATCTTCCCATGAAGATTAAAATCTTTTCATCTATTTTAAGCAGTCCTACGCTCCTACCTATTTACGTTTTAAATCTTCAACAAACCTTCTACCTAAATAAAAAATAAAAATTAAAAATTCAATCCAACCATTTTTGCCAGAGAAAATCAAGAAAATAAAAACATTCATTTTCAATCCCATCCCAACAATATTATGGATGTTATGGCTTGTCAATTAGGCAGAACCCATTTCTGTTGCCACACATATGATGTGAACCAACAGAAGTGATCTCATGGAACCAACGAAGGGGCATTAGCAAGAATAAAATGTTGTGGTTTTAATGAGGATGGGGTGGTAATTTTGCACCTCTTGTGTCTGAATGTAAGACCCACGTACATGATTAGGTAGCATTGTTTTCTCCTAATTATTTTATAGTAATAGATAATTATAATATATTATGATCTACGTAACCCAATATTTGCTAAGGAAAAACATGAAGCTACTTAGGCCAAAGGGTTGGATTGTGACCTCTTTGTTAGGTATAATTTATTTTTTCTTAAATGAAAATATTAGAATTTACTTTGTTGACACATAAGGGTTACTATCTAATTGGCTGTTAAACCATAATTAAATCCATGCATGCGTTGGACAAAAGATTCAGGCCTAACATCTTAAATCTAAGTAGGTGGACTACATCAGCTACACACCTACACTCTCATCAAATTAAAAAAAAAAGAGAGACTACATTAGCTATATTACACATAATAATTAAGTTTTGGATGAAAGAACATTACCCAATAGCATGTACCTACGTCAAAACACAACAGGTGCGAAAAGATTGTATTGCTCTGCGTTGAAGATGCTCACTCGCATCCTCCCATCACCTTATAGTAGTAGGATTGTGGGAGCCTTATGCATTGGATTGCTCCTCTCCGATCCAATGAAAAGCCATCATAAAACGCCTTTTAATGGTTAATGGGTTTGTGGTCGAAAACTTTATATTCCCAATCTATCTCTTCTTTATCCCCCCCCTCCAAAAAAAAAATCTTTAGTTTTTTATGTTCCTATTCTTTCTATTCATTTTTTTTTTCTTTTACCAAAGACAAATTATTTTCTATTAAAACTGTTAGCAAAATAGAAAAGTTGCATAACCCCATTAGGAAGCCCTTCTGATGTGGTCCTAGTATCTATGATATGAAAATTAAGAGGGGCTCGATATATTTTTTTTTTTTTGATTATGGTATTGGGTCCTTTACTCACATGTAAGATTTCAACCCTAATATAATGACTACAAGGGAAAATAAATGTTGAAAATGTTCTAAAATTTCTAAAACCAGTTGAAAAGAAATGCATAGTTAAAATATGAGAATGACAATACAAGAGACGAGTATATGATCGAATTGAGCCCCAATATCTGACAAGTAGACATTCCAAATTATACCCTATCTATCTAAGGGTCCAAATTGCCGCGTCAACCATCCACATGGCACAACAATATCAATTGTAACCCCCTCTCTCTCTCTCTCTCTCTCTCTCTCTCACTCTCACTCTCACTCTCAGGGCATATTTAGTTGATTATCATGCTTATACTTTTGGGCTTTTACAACTGTGCAAGCTAGATTTTAGATTTGAAAGCATATGGCCAGGAGAATTACAATGTTTGAAATCTTTAATGTTTGAAGTGCGAGAAGCAATAAGCCATTTAACCCAAGAGGGTAGCGTAGTTGGTAAGCAACGAACTTTGTATGAGCCGTAAACTCGAAGGCCTTAAGTTCAACTCCTACTAGGCATACATCGGGCCACTCACACGGGGGTGTTTTAGTGCTCTTCATTGTTTTTAGTGAAAGTTGAATGATTTTCATTCAACCCTGGTATGACCCGATTCATGCAGTTGTGGGGTCAGTATGGGCCCGCGGCACTAGTCAGGCCTGGATATCCGTCGTTAGCACAAAAAAAAACCACTTGGACTGCTCTTCAGGGTTCTTGAGTTTATGTGAAATAAGAGTTAGTTTTTCTACATCCACAGTGAAGATCGCACCCCCATATCCATTTTCGTTGTTACATGGTCACATCACTTGTGTGCAAGAGATTTCTTTGCTCGACCATTGAAGGAAAATTAAGCATTTTAAAAAATATTTCAAATATGGTAAAATCTAAGGAAAATAATTTATATCCAAGAAGTAATCTTACACGCTGACACCTTGTCCAATGAAAGCACTTGCATAGGCATCAACTAGAAAAGGGTGCTATGATCATTTTACAACTTCATGAGGGACATGCTTTTGAATGCATTCCCTAAAATAGCACCTCTTTTAAATTTGAGGAACTAATAATGCCTATAAGCCTATCCAATCATGCACTAGAAAAAGAAAACCTCCCAAATATCTCTATCTAGACAGTAATGAACTTATGACAGTAGTAACTGCCAGTCTCTTATCCTACGCATCCTTCTTTTCAGGCCATGGCTCATTTGGTAAACACTAGTTTGGTTTGGTTTGGTTTGATTTCAACATTCATTCTTTTGTTGCTTTAAGGGATGAGAAAAAAATCTTGAGTGTTATTTTCTCATTGGCCTTGGAAAAACTTGAATATCCGGTTTGCAAAAGACTCAGTTACAACTTACAACTGGTTGGCCATTGTCCGGTTTGACCTTATCCGGTTCAGCTGGATCCATATCCTTACAAACTATATTGGATAAACACAGACAGTTATAGTATTTATACTCTCACTTTCTACTTTTCCTCATACCATGGTTCGCACACCTACGACCAACCCCAACCCAGCATACCCCAAGAACGGTCAATCTTTTCTTATCCTGCGCACCCCCGCGTCTTTTCCAATCACAAAAATCAAAAACCAAAAATGAAAATCAGATGCCCAAAGCAAGCCCACATTTAATTTAAAATTTTAAAATTTTAAAATTCTTTAAATTTCCCCCATTTTTCCCCCATTTTTTCTGAATCAGGCGTTTACAGGTTTGTTACTTTCTTATCATGCGCACCCTTGAGCTCCCCAAACCTTTCCCTTTTCCTAGAATTTGCCTTCCAAAATCCTCACAGGTTCGCAGCTTTCATTTCTCATGCCATAAGCGTTATTTTGCAGAGTTCGATCGGTTACTACTTTGTTTCCTGCTGGAGATCACGCTTGGGCATCATCATCATATGAGGAATGGAGTTCGTGGGCAGGACTTTGAAGAAGCGATTTCGAGGGTTTGGGACTTTCTGTGGCGTTGTGGAATCTTATGACTCTTCTTCTGAGCTCTTCAGGATTATTTATGAAGATGGTGATTCTGAGGAGATGGAGCTCGGCGAGGTTGACTCAATTTTGAAGGGAATCGACATGGGCGAAGCTGATGAACCCGTAGAGAAGAAAAGGCGTGGGCGGAAACCGAAGAAACAGCGTCGGATAGACGATGGAGGTGCTGTTCGTGATGGTTCAGGTAATTCTGCTGATAGTTTAGTGAATGATTGTTGTTCTGGGGAGGGTTCTGAAGATAATATTATCAGAGATGATTTGGGTCGTGGAGGGTTTTCAGGGAAGTTAGAGAAGGAATGTGGGTTGGGTGGGAATTTGGGGGAGAGTGCTTTTGCCAACGGGGTTTTAAGTGAAAGAGTTTGTTCTGATGGGTTGAATCCGAATGTTTCTTTTGATGAAAATTTGAAGAAAAATGTTTATTCTGATGAGAACTGGAAGGGAAGTGATCCTGCTGAATCTGTGGACAGAACCCAGAAGGTAAGATTTGCTTTTGATTTGAATAGTGACTCTCATGAAGAAACTGAGGTGGATTTGAATAGTAGCTCTCTTGAAGAAGCTAAAATGGAGAATAATATTTCTGGAGGAAATTTGAAGAATAGTACTTCTTTTGAGACAACTGAAGCAACCCAGATGAGGAATTTTGATGCTGATGGGAATCCTAAAGAAAAAACTTCACTCGGAGCTGCTGAAGAAACCCAAATGGAAGGTGGTATTTCAAATGGAAGTTTGAAGGACGAAATTTGCGGAGCTACCAAAGAAACCCAAGTGAAGTATCGGACTGGTTTTGGGGACCACATGATGGGCAATGCTTGTTTAGGGATGGATGAAAGAGTTCAGAAGGAAGTTGCTGATTTTGGTGGGAAATTGGAAAGGAATGCTTTGCCGGAAGGTTTAGAATCCACCTTGGGAAAGGAAATTACTTTTTCCATGCTTCAATTGGAGGATCCCAGTTCTCATGCAGATTTTGCAAAGAAGGGGATTGGAAATGATTTAGGTTGTCCAAATAAGGAGGAACGTAGTAATAAGAGAAGAAGGCTCTCTGAAAATTTTAAGCCTACGACAGAGACTGTGTTGAGACGGAGTACCCGCAGAGCAACAGTTGTTTTCTCTTCTACGAATTGTGTCTTAAGCACGGAAGAATCCCATGAAACCAATGTCCCTGTGGTTAATAGTGTATCGGATGGGAAACCAGTTGGTCCCGATTGTGGTGGACTTGAAGAGCCAAGCCGTCTTCTGCCTAAGCTGGCGCTGCCCCATTCATCAGAAAGCTTGAATTTAGATGGGATTCCTATTCTAGATCTTTTCTCTGTTTACTCCTGTTTGAGGTCATTCAGTGCCTTATTATTTTTGAGTCCCTTTGACTTGGAAGTTTTTGCAGCAGCAGTAAAATGCAAATTTGCTAATTCTCTAATTGATTTCATTCACTTTTCTATCTTGCACACTCTGAAACTGCATTTGGAGTTTCTTTCTAGTGAGGGCTCTGAATCTGCTTCTGCTTGCCTGAGGTATGCAATTTTGTTTACTGTATCTTTGCCCCTTCAACTTCATTTGGATCTTGACATTTTAGTAATTCATGGTATCTGTTACTTATGGATTTACCTTTGTTGGTGTAGGGATCTTAACTGGGGATTACTGGACCTAATTACATGGCCTGTTTTTCTGGTTGAGTACCTACTGATTCATGGTTCAGGATTAAAGCCTGGTTTTGATCTTTGTCAATTGAAGCTCTTAGATGGTGACTACTATAAACAGCCTGCAGCTGTAAAGATTGAGGTACTTAGGTGTTTATGTGATGATGTCATAGAGGCGGAAACCATAAGGTTGGAGCTCAATAGAAGAACTCTGTTATCTCAGCTTGATATGGATATCGACAGGAATGCAAGTTTTGAGGTTTACAAGAAAAGGAAGGACCCAGTGGATGATTCAGGTGGTTCTTGCTTGACTCAGGAGATGGTTGATGACACCAATGACTGGAATAGTGATGAATGTTGTCTCTGTAAGATGGATGGGAGCTTAATATGCTGTGATGGTTGCCCTGCTGCTTATCATTCAAGATGTGTAGGAATTGCAAAGGATCTTCTGCCGGAGGGTGAGTGGTACTGCCCTGAGTGTGTGGTAGGCAAACGTGACCTCCAGAGGAAGTCACCAAGATCTCTCCGTGGAGCGGAACTTCTGGGAGTTGATTCTTATGGACGGGTATATTTTGGCAGCTGTGGCTACCTGCTGGTGTAAGTCTGCTATCTGCATCCAGTTAAAGAGTTTCAAACATCTATTTTTCTACCCTCGTTTTCTTTGTTTTGTTGTTGCTGCTGGTTGTTATTCATTCTATTTATTGAACGTAGTACATGGCCGGATGATGCTTTTTATTTCCTTATTGGAGATAAATGACTTGTAATTCTATATCCTAGAATGTCAGGACTTTACTTTTTGTGTTAGTTCTGTTATTTGTCTTTTCTCTTTTTTTTTTGGGGGGGGGGGTGGGAGGGAGGGTGGGTGAGGACTTTATGAAATATGAAGTATTTATTTATTTTTTGCAGCATTGATTCCATAAGCAATGTACAAGACTCGTATATTAATTGAATGTTTTGCTGCTTGTCATCCAAAATACCTTTGCAACCACAATGAAGTACCCTGTAAAACGTTCCTAAAGACACGAAACAATCACCTGAGAACACAGCTGTGGTTTCTTTAAGACATCTTTGCTTCCTTGATTCTACTTTTCGGAATTCATATCACATTCAGATGACTATGCTTTGGAGGCTTTCACAACTCCACATTTATGTTACCTTCTTTGACAATGTTACACTTGCACTCTTCCATGTGGAAACTGGCTTGCTAGTTAAAATCTGTTACTGCTATGGTAGGACTTCAAAGTGCTCCTCTTTGGAATTCCATCATCTGACCTTGAGAGAATTTTAGCATAGTAATAATTTTTACAAACCCAAGATCTGTAACCAGTAACTTGAGAGAGGAGAAGAGAGAAAGAGATTGAGAGAGAGGAGAAGAAGAAGAGAGACTGCAAGGAGAGGAGCAGCCGATATGTTTGGCAGTCCCCGTCGTTGTGTATTTATAATAATCAAAACCAATAAACTTACAATTAAAAACCTTGTGAAAATAGGAAACATAAATCCTAATCTAACCAATTTAGGAAACAAAGTACTAGCCTAAGTCTAGTCTAAGTAGGAAACAATACACCAAAGATAAAGTCAACAGCTAACCACGATATGGACAAACCCCTTTATTGTGACACATATCTTAACACGCTTAACACTCCCCCTCAAGTTGGAGTATACATATATCAAAAGAAAAGCTTCAACTTTGACCAACAAGAATAGAAAATCAAACGCAACTCTAGTCTTAAATAGCAATTGTAGACTTCAGTCATAGATTGAACTCCAATCAACTACCATAAAGCCAGTAGCAATATCAACTCAAGTACATCAACTATCAACATTATTAATAGAGAAAACCGCCGTGTAGAATCATCAACAACAAATTAAATAGGCGGTAGATAACACCAACCACAATCTACAAAATTTCATAGCAACAATCCCAAGAAAGGAAGTAGTAGGAGTAGTCCTCTCTACAAAGGAGTGAAATAAAAAGTAATAAGAGCGTAGCATCCAACAGCTGCATCAAAAGCACTCTTCTCAAGAGAAGGCATGTAGTAGTAGGTAAGGAAAGTAGTAGGCAGTATAGGTTACTACTAACCAAGTAGCAACATTAGGTTGCCGGGGACCCAGTAACAACATCAAGTTGCTGCGGACCAAGTAACAACATCCAGTTGACCAAGTAACAACATCATATTGCTGGAACCAAGTAACAACATCATATTGCTGGAGACCAAGTAACAACATCAGGTTGCTGAGACCAAGTAGATTGCACTATTGCCGAACATAACCATCTTCGAAAAAGATAAAACTGTTGTTGAGGATAGGAGTAAATAAAGTAGACAAATAATAATGATTTTGAGTTGATGACTTGAGCAGATAGGAACTCCAATTGAGTAGATAATAATTCCAATCTCCCCCTCACGTGTAGCATTACACGTGGAAAATAATTTCCAATAAGCAGCATCTGAAATGATGAGCAGCACAAATAATCCCATAATCAAGAGCATTAAAATAATTTCCAATCTCCCTGGCGCTGTAGAAAATACAAACAAATAATCTCCAAACACCATGTGATGCAAGTATCAAATTTCCAAAAAATTGCAAATTCCAAATTGATATGATCTCGGGCCCACCAAAGCAATGATATGTCACATATATGCCCAGTGGCAATTCTATAATTATTTCATGCAATTTGCAGGTTTAAAACTCATCACTGACCACAATTATGGGCCCATCTAAAGGTGTAACCAAATATCAAGAATAATGATAGTTCTGTAATTAACCTTTGATCAACTTTTGGTTTGTATATACCTTTTTGGTATTGTTTCTATGAAACGATACTGAGATATTGAAACATGACTGGAATTTTGTCTGAAAAGCCGGAATTTCGGTAGAAAAACTGCATGCCTAGTGAGTTGACACGCATTTCAGCTAGACACATCTAAATTAAAAAAGAAGAAGAAAAAAAAAAAACGTGAATTTTCAATCATTTTTTACTGAAATCTTGAACCATGATTGCACCTCACTGTAGTTAAATTCATGCCTTACCTTGTTACTCAGGCTCAGATGCTTAATAGCTCTGATGCATTGTGTTTGCATCTTGCCTTTGTAACTCTGGTTAAAATTTGATACTTCACCAAAGAGCCTTTAGCCTTTGGAAGTGAATTTATTTAGAAAGCTTTCTTTTTGTGCTAAATGTGTTCCAAATTCCCTGTATGTATTCTGGAGGTGATGCCTATCTGTGATGATTCTCTTAATAGCACTGATAATATGTCGAATATGGATGCCCTTGAATCTTTTCTCATCTTGATTTACAACCATTGCATGAAAAGCCTACATACAGTACGATTCCATGGTTCTCTTGCAAGCAAAAACGTGGCAAAGAATGATGGAACTAAATAGCATTTTCTAGAAAGGGGATTGACAGAATTTTTCTGTTGTACCTGTTTAAGTAATATAGTCAACAGATAAGTGTGTCTGAACAGGTTGTTAGTGTTTGGATATTCATTAGGGCAATCGTGATAGCTGCTTCCAGGTCCTACATCAGTCTTTGGTATTAATATCTCATTAGTGCCTTGTGAATTTTTAATGTTTAAAGAAATCATTTATTTCTTGTTAATTATTTGCCTTACAGACTTCCCAAAATATAGTGATTTTGTCGGCAGTGCATTGTCTCAAGAAGAGTTCCAACATTTTCTATTTTCAGAATATATTCAATATTCTTTTTTTCTTTTCTTATGTTTGTAATTCTTATAATGATTTCATTTTGGAATCTAAAAATCCATTTGTATGTGTTTTGACTGGAATGTATATTGCTTAATTTGCAGGTCTGATTCATGTGACATGGACTGTTCATACTATTACTACCACAGGAATGATTTGGGTGCCGTTATTGAAGTCCTTAAGTCATCAGAAAGTCTTTATAGTGAAATAATAAGAGCAATTTCCATGCATTGGGACATTCCTTTTGTTTTAAGTGGAATTAAAGATCACTCAGACTTGCAAACTCTTGCTGTATGTACAGATGTGGATATGGAGGAGGCTAAAGTCTCGGCTCTCCATTTGTCCTCAACTATGTGTGTTTCAGATATCGAAGAAGTTAAGAAAGAGGGTATTGATGAAAGGGAGCCAAATGGAAATGGCATTACTACTGAAGGCTTTGGTCAGCTCATTTCGGAGTCTGTTAGCCGGGTTGATTCAGTAACCATGAACCAGTTTATAAAGATGGCAAATCCATTTGCAAGCTCCGAGGGCTCTGCAGATATTTCACAAGCTGCTGCAGGCATTCAGGTGTCTGATAAACCTGAAGTAGATTGCTCAGATAAATCTGTTTCAACTCCAGTTGGATTTGAAATCCCAGAAAAGCTCCACTTTGCTCTTGGAACACTTGCATTGCAACATGTTGACCATATTAAACAAGAGACCAATTTGGAATCTACAGGCCATGGATGTACATCATCCCTAATTAATCAAAAAGAAGGGATGGTAGCTCAAATGGGGTATGAACCTGGTTGTTATGTTAACTATTACAGTTTTGCTCAGATAGCAGCGTCTGTTGCTGAAGAGCTAATGTGTAAACCAGCAAACAATATAAATGATGACCCTAAAGGATCTGCCGAGGAAATAATTTCTGCACAGTTGAAGATCATTTCTAAGAAGTCATTAAAATTTTGTTGGTCAAATATTGTGCGGTTATATATAAATGGACTGAAAGAAAAATGTGGGTGGTGCTTCTCTTGCAAAAATTCCTCTGAAGGTGGGGATTGCTTATTTAACATGAATGCTCCTGAAAGTCATAAAACTGAGGCAGTCGGTCTTTGTTCTAAGAGAAACAGGAAAAGCCATCTAATTGATCTCATATGTCAAATTCTCTCCATTGAAGAACGCTTGCGTGGGCTTCTATCAGGTCCATGGCAGAGTCCGCATCATATTAAGCTGTGGCGTAAAAGTGTTCTTAAAGCATGCAATGTTGCATCACTGAAACATCTGCTGCTCACTGTAAGGAGTTTATGCTGAATTTATAATTGTAGCCTCTCTTATTTTCTATAAGTGGATGTTCATTTTTTCCTTTTGCTACTTTGTGTGGTTAATGTACTTTAACTCAATTCTACAGTTGGAGTCAAATTTACGACGGATTGCACTTTCAGTGGAGTGGTCAAAACAGGTGGATTCTGTTGCGACAATGGGTTCAGCTTCACATGTTTTGGCAACTTCAGTTAATGTGTCCTTGAAGCAAGGGATCAGCAGAAAACGAGCCAGAATTTTGGATGCTGATTCCAACTCTTATTCCATTGCTGCTGCCAAGTCGGATTTCTGGTGGAGGGGAGGAAAGCTTTCACGCCAAGCTTTCAGTTGGAAGGTCTTGCCTCGTTCCTTGGCTTCCAAGGGAGGCCGACAAGGTCTGGCATTTGTTTTTCAATTTGATGTTAAGTAGTGGAATTTCAATCTGTTAAAAAACATAAATTGTAATTCTGATTTTTTACGAGTTGAAAATTTTGCAGCTGGCTGTAAGAAGATACCGGGAATATATTATGCTGATGGTTCAGAGTTAGCTAAGCGAAGTAGATATATTGCTTGGCGGGCTGCTCTCGAGATGTCGACAAGTGTCCCACAGCTTGCTTTGCTGGTATGTAATCGTGGGACTTCATTATCACAAATTATCTTTGTAAGTGTTATGGCTGTGCTTGGCACATTTTGTGTTCTTGATCCTTTTACTTTTCCTATCTTATCAGGTTAGAGAGCTTGACTCGCATATTAAATGGGATGAGCTTGAGAACAATCAAATTCTTTCTCAGTTGTCCAAGGAATATAGAAAATTAATGAGGTCATTCAAGAAGGTGACTATACGCAGGAAGTGTGTGGAAGGATCACAGGTGAAATATCTTTTAGATTTTGGCAAGAGAAAAACTATTCCTGAAACTGTGATCAGACATGGAACCATGCTTGAAATATCCTCTAGTGAAAGGAAGAAATATTGGCTAGATGAGTCTCATGTTCCTTTGAATCTCTTGAGGGCTTTTGAAGAAAGAAAACTAGTTTGCAAGGCCAATAAGAAGAGTCCAGAAAAGCTTTCTGATGAAGGTGGCAGAGTGATGAAGGCCTCCAAAAAGAGGGGACTTTCATACCTTCTATCGAAATGTGAAGTTCCTGAGAACCACCAGTGTGGGTACTGTAACAAAGATCTACCAGTCGGGTATGTCATGATCCTTCTGTGCCGAAATTGGTGTCTTTTCTAAAATTCAATTCATGATTTTATGACTTAATTATCAAATGTTCCATCCTGTAAATTTTCTTTGTCTATTATATACCTGGAACTTCTTGTTGTTTTTATATTGATATATCCATCCAGAATTACAGGATTATGACTTCTTATTTTTCATGTTCGATTGAGAAGAATGATTCACTGTCTAGACTGACAGCCCTACTTTAATAAGTGAAATAAGGTACAAGTGCAAGAATGGCCTCATAGGACAGATTTACCCTTATACTCCTCATAGGACAGATTTACCCTTATACTCATATTACACCATATTTACAACACTCCTCCTCAAGTTGGTGCATAAATATCACAAATGCGTTACTTGCACCTAATTGGATGAAACGACTTACTGCTTAACCCTTTGGTAAAATTTCCAACTAACTGATCTCCAGACTTGATAAAAGGAATGCAGATCAACCCTTGTTTCAACTTTTCTTTAATAAAAGGACAATCAATTTCTACATGCTTTGTATGATCATGCTGAATTGGATTGTACGCAATGCTAATGGCTGACTTACCATCGCAGTACACCATCATTGGTAAGGGAATATAGAGTTCAAGATCTTTCAATAGGCTTTGGAGCCATATCTCGCAAATGCCAAAAGACATGGCTCAAAATTCAGCTTCAGCACTAGGCCGAGCAACAATAACCTTCTTACTCTTCCAAGTGCCCAGATTGCCACCCATAAATGTACTATAGCCAGTCGTAGATCTCCGATCCTCAGCTGTCCAATCGGAATCTGTAAAGGCCTCAACCTGCAGGTGAACACGGGAAGAGAAAAGATCCCTTTTCCCGGTGCATGTTTCAAATAACGTAGGATACAATGCACTACTTATATATGTGTGGAATGAGGATCATGCATATACTGACTAGCCAGACTGGCAACAAAGTCAATGTCTGGACCGGTGTGGGATAGATAGATCAACTTCCTAACTAACCACTGATACTGTCGCTTATCCACATGATCACCATTTTTACTAGAGAGGCGAACATTGGCTTCAAGATCCTAGTCTCAGTTAACAGCTCAAGGGTATATGATGCCTCAGCCTGATTCGCCTGAAAGGACTTACCACGAGCAAGGCCATGTGAGGTGGAGGAAGAGGTCAGCCTTGAAGTTTCCAACAGATTTCCTTGGTATGATGTTCCTTACTACAGTATTCACACTTGATAGGCACCTGCTTAGAAGAAGAACGATCATTGGAATGGGTAAAGCCACCTTAGGCTGTGTATTAGACCCAGATAGTGAAGCGAAGTGTTCCTGGGAAGTGGGCTGTTGTAGCAACATAGCTATGCGACAGCTGTCCTTGAACTTGCTCTAATTTCTCTATTCTCCTAAATCCTAATCAGTTATGGTCCTATTCCTGCCATTATTACTCACAGTTCAGCCTTTGATCTTGGAAACATAGTCTGTCCAGTGTCAATTGGTATCAGACCTGAACCTCTTACTGCAAAACCCAACCGTGGAAAGTAATTGACAAATAGAGAACCAAAAAAGATTCAGATAAAGCTACAATTGGGAGAAGAAAGTGGTAGGAAGAGTCTCAAGAATGGTGGAAGTTAAACCCTAACAGCAATTACAATGGCTGCATTAATATACAAAGAAAACAATAAGAGATAGGAAAACATAACCACACATGGGGAAATCTTGATTACAGCCAAGAAGGGGATTACGTAAACAAACCCTAGACGCCTAGGTTCCTTCTAAAAAACTCGGACCCAATTCCCTTCCATTGCAAAGAAAAGGAGTGAAATAAGTATGGCTGATTCCCTAATCCAGAATTTTCCATATCCTACCTTAAATCTTTCCTAAATAACTAATAATGATTCTTTTAGGAACAAAATGGTCTCCTAAAAAGCCCTAAAATTCATATGGATCATTAAACCTACATATATTGGACCTAATGAGTTGTTCAATTTGGAAACAACCTCTTCTGCGAAGCAGGGGGTAAGGCTGCGTATACACTTGCCCCTCCCAGACCTTGCAGTAGCAGGAGCCTCGTGCACTGGGTTGTTCTTTTTGTTTTTTGTTTTTTAATGAGTTGTTCAATTCCCAAAACTCTAAAGCCTTATTGATACTTGAGCCCATAGACACGTAAAATAAGGTTTAAAGACCATTACAAACTATGACACTACTAATAAATCCCAAATCCAAATACAACGACTATAGAACTTGGTCAGCTTTTTTGCAATGCTCTTGATGGCCTAAATCTAAACACAATCCACAAAGTTCTTTTGAGAGAAATTTCAGCAGCCCCAAGTGGATTTTTTTACATGAAGAAGCCTTCGATCTTAGAGTGATTTGGTGGACACAGCTGGATGGGGCACCATGGGGTGGCAGAGATTAATATAACCTACCTCCTTTTAGTTATGGATTTATGGTCATTTGGTGTTATCTTGGACATTTAGATGTCTTGAGTATAGACGTTTTTGTTGCAAATCTGTGAATAATTGATGTAGTTAGTATATGCGTTAGTGTTCTTATTGGGGGTACCATGTAATGGGCCCTTTCTGATATAGATAATCCCATGTATGGCATCAAGTATCGAAGGAAGAAGATGCAGCAGAACGAGCTTTAAAACCTGGTTCAGATTTGGTTCAGCAGCCCAATCGAGCCAGCTGGATTAGGTTTCTTGGAGAGCTGAAATCTCTTCTATTGAATTCAGCAACCAGCTGTCTTTTTGTCTTGTTAGTTGGCATCTTCTAGAAGATATCTTTAGCTTCTATTTTATTTGTCTTAGCAAAAGTTGGCTTATGATAGAAGTATTTGTTTCCTGAGTGATTAGTTTCCTTTTGATTAATTTCCTTTTTTAGTACTTCTTATTTCTTCTCTGGTTTCCCATTCTTATACTTTATATTTTGTGAAGCTTAGGCCAAGCTATAAATAGGCCCTCAGTTGTAAAAATTCACAATGGAATTAACAAAGTATTATGCTGTTTGCTTGCAAGTGTTTGTCTGAGAGACCAGTTTTAACAGCTAAGATAGCTGCGGGTGAGAGGCCCAAGGCTGAGATGGCCTACCCCCACACACATCTATCCATCAATCCTACTGTTCTTACCTAATTTTTCGACTAATTCTCAGTGATAGTACTACTGTTCGAGAACCTCAGAAGCTGCTTACAAATCATCAACTGTTGCTGATCATAAGTCATGAGTTCTCCCCAATCGATCCCAGATTATCAGGGTTTTCTGGGCTTTTGTCAATCCCCTGTTGATACCATCCCTGAGATCTACTTGACCCAAGCTTTTGGGAGGTTGTTCAGCACCCAAAGAGGAGCACTCGCTCAGCTTTTGGGCTTGGTCCTTGGTCTGGTTTGTGAGAGATAAAAAAATCTCCCAAATCAGCCCTAATTTGACCTAAATTCAAGAAGGGGTTATATCTCTACAACCTGAGGTCCAACTGAGCTACTGTTTTAGGGTTTATTAGCCCCCATACACCCTACCTTCAACCTGCATCACAGCCCTATCTGGGCCTTGGTCAGTGAGTTACAAAATTTTCTCCCTTAACCCTAAATTCCCAAATTTCTGTGTTATTTTGAGTACTGTAACATCCGAATCTGAGTTTGTGATTATTGGAGGTTATCAGTGATTTTTTTGGGGTTGATTACATCTGTAATCTTCCTTACATTACTTTGTGCCTGGGCTGAAGTTGATGTTAGCTTTGAGTCTTAGCTGTTGGTAAGAAGGTACATTGATTAGGAATTTCCAAGTTTACAGTTTCTTGGGTAAGGTTACTCGGTTAGTTGGGGAAGTTTATATATCTACATTGAGTTTAGTCTATAAATATTGTAACTGTACGATCGATAAATGGAATGGTTTGGTTTTGGTTTTGGTTTCTGTCGTAGAGAGAGAGAAGGGTTTTGTTGGGTGAGTGGTTGATGAGCAGCCTTCACATTCAGTTCGTGGGTAACTGATCTCTGGGTCATGGTTAACTGGATTCCTTCTTCTGCTACTTGATAGCAGGTTCTATGATATCTCTTTTTTGCTGCTGAGTTTATCAAATCAGGTCTGCAGCTCTGATTCTCTACTCAGGACTCAGGAGTTTGCAGTTGATACTGAACCTGTTGTTTAATATCCACTCTGGTGTTGCTTTATTTTCTACATTGGTTTGGGAACTGATAAGAGTCATTAGAACTCTCTTTTTCAATTCTGTATTTACTGTAATTTTGGGTGTTAGCATCCTTGCTGAGGGGGATTGGCTGCTATGTTTTGGGCCGAAAGCTTGCGGAGTTGTGAGATCTGAAGAGAAGATAAAATATGATTGCTTTAGTTCTGCCTGGGTCGGTTCAGGGTTTTTTAAATAATTTTTATGGTTGATGTTTGGGGTTGGATTTAGTTGTATTTGAGCAGCCTAATGGTGAGGATCATTAATGAAAAATGATTGCTCCTGTGATTTGGAATAGAATTTAGAATAAAGTAATGTAATTCAAAAATTTTTGAATTTAAGTATATAGTAATATGCTTCCTGTAAATAGGAAGTAGCTCAATCTACGCATACATTTAATACATTGAGGTATGAGTAAACTAGGTTGCTAAAAATTGTTTTTGCGTTGAGTCAAAGCTGGGAAAGGGTTTTACAAGATTAAATGGTTCTGTTGAGTGCCTCATGCTGTCATAATAGATCTGAACACTTGCCCCGGATTGACATTCATATCATTTCTCTAGTGAATAACTAAAGAAATAGATAGGGGGAGGAAATAGGAAAGAAATGAACCGATTCTAAATATCTCCCAGTGGTTCACTAATTATTTGACTTTTGGCGCTCCCTTGTATGGGTTGTCCAGAAAGAGGTCTCAATGATTATTTGTTGGCCATAACCAGAAGTGAAAATTTTTGGTGGATAGGGATCCCGTAAAAACTTCCTTCGTGGTACAGGTTAGACCGGGTCATACCTCAAGAACAATAGCTGTAGGGGCCCTGAGACTACCTCTTGGATCTGGAACCTACATGCTGATGCTCAGGATTTCAATTAGTTATACCAAAGATTTGGAGATCTCCCGAATAGTATTTAGTACTCATTTCGGGAAGCTTTCCATTATCTTTCTTTGTCTGAGCAGCATGTATTACTTGGAATTTAAGAGTTAAAAGGAAGCAAGGGAGAAGATGGGAGAAGAAGAAGAGAAGGAAATATCGGTGGAACTTGTTGGGAGGGGATAGACTCCTCCTCCCTATATTCATTCACTTCTCCAATAATGAAAAGGAAATTACATCTATGCCCCCCATGCCAATATAGCATAGACAAGTGAGGTAAAAAGGTAAAAGTAAAAGGTAAAAACACATTACAACATAACAGGCATGTGGCTAAGAGCCCTTATTAACTCTAACTGTATTCCATGGTTCTTGTTTTTCCAATGATGAAGCTTTCCTCAAGGTTTCAACTAGTTTTGATTTATATTGAATGAGCAAGATCAATCACAAGGAGGCTGGGTTTGAATATCTGCAACTTCATTTTTATTTACCAGGAAAAACGCCTATCATGCTTCTTCTGGTATACTACTGTTTATAATTACAAGTAGCCTCTCCAATTCAACTGTTTTCCAAAATCAACCTGTGATAAAATTTCAATCTCAAGAAAGTCTGGAGGTGTTCTGAAAGTTACAGAATTGCCCCCAGTTTGCTTGTCTGGGATTTTTTTTTTTTAGTTTTGGGTGGGCCTGGCAACCTAATTAGGGTTTCAAATTCCTAGGTTGCATCAATAATCCGGTGAAATTTTGGGCCGAATCCGAGTCAATTTGAAAAATTCAAGAATTTTTTAGTATTTGTGAATAGTTCAGCCCAAAAAAATTGGGACAACATTTGGTCCTTTTTGGAAATGAATAAATCAGCCTGAAAGTTTGGAATCTTTACAAAATTTCGATAATTTTTAAGGGATTAAATTTTTAGTCCAGTTTTTTTGAATCTGTTTTTTGCTTGGTTTGCTTGTAACCAGAAAAATTGAACACATTTTCAAATTGGAAAACAAATTGACCTGAATTATTTTCCTCCCCCCTCCCCCCTTTTATAGATAACTTCCCCCTTGAATTACTCCCTAAACTCAATTTGTCAGCAATGGTCATGAGTGGGTATTGTCATATGCTACTTGTCCTTGATTGATGAATTTGCCCTTCGGTCAAATATCTTTCTCGGTTAGGGAATTTTCTTGTGGAAAATATTATCTGGGAACTTGTGTGATGCAGATTAATTACCAAGATAGGTTTGTTTTATTAGGAATAAGCCTAAGGTTGGGTTCCATACATGTTAGGCCTTTGATCCCATGTGTTTTGAGTGTAATAGACCATTTTTATGGGTCTAAAAGGGGGCTCTAAGATTGAGTACGGGATTACTAGTTAGTTTTCATTTTCATTAGTTTCCTTTTTAGTTGGGCTTGATTTGATTTGTATTAGTTTCCTTAGGAGTCAAGTTATTAATTGAATCAAGTCATTAGTAGTTAGTTTCCTTTTTCAACTAGTTTCTAATTTCAGTTTTTAGTAACTATTGTGTTAGGAGAATATTTGGTTTCCTTTTTGAGGAACCTTCTATTTTTTAGTTCCCTCCCCCCATTAACATTATAAATAAAGAAGATGAGGCTCCTAAAAGCCTAGAATGATTTTGATAAAAAAATTAATGGCTGTTGCTATTGTCTTCTTCTTGAAGAGTTGTCTTGTGTTTGATCAAGGCTGAAGGAATTGGTGTTTGATCCAATTGATTCTTTGCGGCGTGAAGTCCAAGAGGCCTCTTCAAGTGTTCTTTTTCTTCTTCTTATTCTCAAGTTTATCTACAAGGCCCTTCGATTCAGGTAAGAGATCTGTTGGTTTTTTTTCCAAATTCTGAGTTTGGAATTTCAGATTTCCATCCTGTCGCCCTTCTCTGTTCTGAGAGTTGCAGCCATTTGATGGCCTTGAATTTTGGATCGAGTGATAGTCTCATCTAGAAGGAGGCTCAATACTAATCTGAGCATAATCAGACCAGCCGATTGTGAAATCTGGAAAGTCTCCTATTCTGGCCGATTCTGTTTCCTCCCAGAATTCTGATTCTCTTGGTACTGTGTGTTGTTACTGGTTGCTGATCATATACTTCACTGTTTATGCTTGTTAGTTGATGAGTTCAGCCCCTAAACCCTTGGCTGTTATTCTGTTTCAGAATTTCTGAGTTGTTGAAATCGATTGCAAGTGTCATATTCTGTTATCTCAATTTTTACTACCATACTGTGCTTGATTTATTTGGGTAATTATGGTTGTTCTTTAGTTTATAAGTTCCTGCAGTATTGGGTCTAGTTTGGTTTGTCAAATCTAGTCCTACATTATTGTGTGTTTCTGCTAGCATTTTATGTTGGTTCATCATTACTTTGATAAGCTCTTGTACCAGACCTACTGTCTGTCTAAACTGTGCAATATTTCAGAACTTCTTGATGAGCTTTTGCATTATGGTAAGGGACATTGCATGTTAATATTTTATATTTCCTTTTTACATCTTGTGCTCTTTATCACCTCCACTGTGATCCATTATTTTGCTTATATACTAATTCTCATTCTTTGACTGGCAGGGAAGCTGTAAATTGCCAATGCTGCAAAGGTTAGTATTTGATGTTTTCGGTAATCTGCGTGGACTTCCTTAATTTGCATGCTATTTTATTTTATTTTTGTTTATATATATTTTTTCTCTTTAATCACTTTTTAGGCACTAGTTGTTTGTTTGCATTATTGAAATTCAGAAGGAATTGATGTAGGAATATTTATCTTAATTTGTGTTTACATTTGTCTTAGGCTGTGTTTGGTAGCCAGGAGGAAAAAAAAAAAAGAATCTAGAAAAGAGAAGAAAAGAAAATAATAGAAATGAAATGAAATGGAAAGAAAATAAAAAAATTATGTCTGTTTGGCTACCAATAGAAGAAAAGAAAAGAAAAGTTTTTCTATTTTCGTGTTTTTTCTTGTGTTTTTGGGAAAGACTTTTTTTTTGGGCCAGCATAAGAAAACTGCACCATTCCCAAGGTGAATTTTGAAATTCAAAAAAATAATCTTCTCTTGGTTTAGGACATACCAAACATAATGAGAATTTCTTAAACCAAGAAAATAGTACTGTTTTTGTACTTTTTTCATTTCTTTTTCTTTTCTTCTCTTGGCTACCAACACAGCCTTAGTGAAGGATGATGGTGTCAGGGACCATTCAGTATCACTCATTCATATGTCTTTGGTTTACACTGACATGTGCCCATGTCCTTGTTACATAGAATCCTAAGTTTTTTAAAGTTGATCTATCTGGCTTGCTCTTTTTGTGATCCTACTAACTGGACTATATAAGATGCTATGTAAAAAGGGGGAAAAAATTCCTTATATACTGTGTGGAGAATCTAATACTAGTTGAACTAGAAAATAGTATCTACTAAAATTGAGAAACCCAGAGCATCCTCTTATTTCTAATCCTCTTTTCCAATTAGTAGCATGAGTTTTTAACATAAGATGAACCTAAGGTAACACTTCTGAATCCAAAATGTTATGCTTGTCCAATATCTGAACTAAACGCAGATGGAAAATCCAAGCATCAAGAAAAATGACCAAGAACTTGATTAGCATTAATAGTAGATCAATAGTAGGATAGGAGAAAGGTTTGAGAAAGCATAATGGACCTCAACTATGGCAAAGGGAGCATGACTGCCAAAGAGACTTAGAAGGTAATCTGTCGGAATTCCCGTATGTCATTTGCTAATCAAAGCAGTCCATACCGAGCTATCCTTGTCCCTTACTTGCAAACCCATAATAGAATACAAATAGGAAAAAAAAAAAATTGAGAATAAAGGCGTAAAACATGTGGGTGAACGCTTGAAGTATACTACTATAATTGGACTTGACACCTGACTAGGGCCAGACTTCTGTGACAAATTGTTTTCCTTAAATAAATCTAATCTGATATAAATAAATACCTCAAAGCCTTCTAGCGGCTTAATTTGCCCCATAACTTGGTAATGATCCCTCACAACATGTACTACAACAATACAATACTCACACACATGTGAAGGTTGCTATAATCATATATTTTCAAGTCTCAGAGGCCTGGAAGACTGATTTATGTTCCTGCTTCAGAGATATATAAAGTGGAGGTAGAACTGAGAATAAAAAGAGGGGTTTTTTTTTTGGGGGGGGGGGGTGGAGTGTGGAGTGAGAGGGTGGAGGAGATTAAGAATAAAAGAAAGGAACAATCATTGAATCAGATGAATACCTGTGCACGACAGAACTAGACAACAATATCCACTCTCAACTTCTGATACACTCCCAGAGAACTGCAGGACCGACAAGATGACCCTTTTAAAATATCTGATGGCATTTAACACAAGGAAATACCATATAAAAATAAAATATAATAAAATAAAAAAAAAACCCAACTAACTGAAACCTACTGAAAACATATGACAACATTTACAATTAGGATGGAATCTTTCCAGCATATCCTCTCCATACTTGACAGGCCCTTTTAAATCTCCAACTGAGTGATGATGGAGTTGCTAGCTTTTCCTTCAAGTCCTCCACAACACCAGTAATTCATCTGCATTGTGCATTCAGAAACAAATATCAGTCCCATCACTCTCCCTGGTCCTACTCCAATTTTTTAAAGCAATTGAAAGTTAATTGGCACTCTTTAATGAAAATCACATGCAACCTGTTCGTTATCTCTGCAAAACTTGTCAATGCTGGGGTTGAATCCATACCCATCTTATTTGGAATATTTTCTATATTCTGCTGAACTTGGGACAGAAGTTAAAATTAGTTTGCAGTTAGAAGGATTCAATCAAGTACTTTGATGTCATTTTGTTAAAATAATTTCCTGTATGATGCTGTAAGCCAAAAAAAAAAAAAAACTTTTGAGAATGTCCTCTTGTTGAAACAATTTGATCATTTATTAGATTATGTTGCACGACGTGGCCTAGTGTCATATTTTTCATGTTGGGTGCGAATAGCTAATAAAAAATAGCTTTTCATTTGTCATTTATCTGTAGGATGACATAATCAACTTCACCGGTAGCATTTGGTATGCCTTTTCTGATTAGTTGGTTCATCTGTGAACTTACTGATATTGTATAACCATCTCATTTCAGGATTTTTCCATAAAAGGCATGTCAGGAAGTCTGATGGGTCCATTACTGCTGATTGTATGTATACGTGCCACAAATGTCAGGATGGGAAGTTGAAACAGACAAAGATTAAAATGGAGAAGGGGAAAAAGAGATCACAAAAGGGTAAAAAGGCCCCCAAAGGTGGACTGCTGGTACAGTCACAAGACAGTAAGAAAGCCACCACAGAGGGGCGGGTGCTACGACCACGGAACAGTAAGAAAGTTACCATAGATGCAAGGCCAGTTCGATCTCAAAACAGTAGAAAATTCTTCACAAATAGATCTCCTGTAGATTCACGTAATAGTAAAAAGGCCTTGACAGACAGACAGCTGCGGTCAGGAAAAAACAAAAAAGTCATGAGAGTTGGACGGCCAAAACGTGCAGTTAAGAAAGTGAAATATGCATCAATGCAAAATAAAAAGCTCATTGGACGCAAGAAAGGGAAACGTGTCCAATCTCTAAATGGGATATCCATTAAGTCTGGGAAAGGAATTTGTTGGCACAAGAGGAAGAGAACGAAGGTTTATCATGCCTACTGGATAAATGGTCTTCGGTTATCTCATAAATTGAATGATGAACGTTCAATTCTTTTTAAAGAAAGAAAACTTATTCTTCCATCCCAAATCTCAAGTACTGGCAATATGCAATACAAATGCTGTCTTTGTGGCGAAGGAGAATATACATCCACAATAGTCTATATTGGTTGTGAAAGCTGTGAAGGTACATGAAGGCTTTATTATTATTATTATTATTTATTACCTACTCAATTTATTTGTAATTTAGTAGGATTTGGAACACTAATATCTGAATTTTCACCATCTGTTTTTAACTGGGTTAATGGGAAAAAATCTAATCTGCTGAAGCAAAATCTCGTCGGACCTACTTTCGGCTGATGTTCTATTTCTGATCCTTTCTAATTTTATCTGTCATGCAGATTGGTTTCATGGAGATGCCTTTGGGCTTACTGTTGAAAAACTTGGCAGTATTCTTGGGTTCAGGTGCCACAGATGCCGTCAGAGAAATCCACCCTTGTGCCCACATTTGCAAGATCCAATGGTTCAAGTACATGAAGGTAGAAAAGAAGCAGAGATGCAACATGATAAGGATGTATCTAGCATTGAATTTTCCCCAATTGGGAGAGATGACGAAGTGAAACCACCTCACGAAAAGTCTCTGGGTTTGTTACATATGCAAACATCTATTCATGAGCTGAAAGCAGATGCAATTGTGGATTCTGATCTGATTATTGTGATGGATTGTTCGGTGGAATCAAAAGGAGGGCATGCATTTGCCAAAAATGACCAGAAAGATGAAATTCTAGATTCTAAGGATATGGAGCAGAAAGTAGATGCTGACCCTGATTCTAATCAGACTCCTGTGTTGGAGTGTAAAACTGAATCAGAAAAAACAGATGTTTCTGATGAATTTCTTGTCAGAGAAGGGCAACCACCTTGCAACTTTGGTGAGAATGTAATAGAAAAAGAAGGAGAATCATTGGGAAAGAAGGTGGAAGCAGTTTTTGTGGAGATGACAGCCATATCAGAGATGATGCTGGTGGCTGGAACTCGTGGTGACTCCATTGAGTTGCAAGAGCAGAAAGCAGACGCTGTTACAGATTCTAATCGGACTCTGTTATGGGAATGTGAAGTTGAATCAGAAAAACAGCATATTGTTTCTGGTGAATTTCTTGTTAGAGAAGGTTATCCATCTTGCAAATCTGATGAGGTTATAACATTAGGCGCATCTTTAGAAAATAATGAGATGGAAGATGATTCAGAAGAGATAATAGGCAGCCCAGAAAAAGTGCCGGTTGCTGGAACACCAGGTGACTCCAGTGAGTTGCATAACGCAACAGTTCTGTTATCAATTGAACCATTAGATACCAGGGAAAACACAGTGTAGATTGATTTTTTATTCTTAGTATTTCACAAGCCTTCTGTCGTTGTGTCAGCTGCCATACCCTTGAACCAATTGTGGGTATCTAATGTTGACAATTCAGGGGAGCAGAAACAGAGCTTTCTAATTCTGATTCATTTGAAATGTACAAATTGGAGAGTTTGACAATTAAAATCATTCTTCCCTTAGGTGATGGATATATAGGAAGAAGGCCCTTTTCGTCATCGTGTAAGTTAAGGTGTTGGTGCAACATGGCTTCCCATTTGCTGCTTTGTACACCTGTCTCTGTTTGGTGCCCTGATTGCATGATCTTTTGGTGTTGGGAGCCCACCCGCGAGGTGATTTAGGCCTTTTCATTGACTATGGTTACTGACCTTACCAATTATGTTTCTCAGCCATTTTGTACTGTAAGAATTTCTAAATAAAAAAGAGAAGTTTTTATTACTCTCCAGTTTATATTATCTTTGTATGGTTCTTTATGGTCTTACTACTCTTCCCTAAGCTTTTGTACTAGGATAAAGTTTTGTACTATTTTTCATTGAATGTCTCTTTCAGTGAATCCTTGAATCTGGGACACATGCCGGAGTTTTAAAGTGAACTCTTCCTCCCTTCAGTTTGGTTGTTTTTTCAACCAGGTGATCCTCAATCTCGTCTTATTCTTTTTTTGTTTCTTTCATAATCTCTGTCCCTCCTTTCTGGTTTAGTATTGATCTGTAGCTAACTAATTGTTTGCTGAATCTGATTTTTACCTTTCAAGCGTGAACATCCATATTCTATTTGCACCATTATTGATCAGTATATCAGTTCTGATTATTTGTACCTCCAATATTTTCTCATTTTTTACAGTAGCTTGAAAAATAATCTATTTCTTTTTATCTATCATCTGACCTTTGATTTCCAGGATTCATACATCATCAAAAGGCCTATAATCTGCTATACTCGACCAAATCATTAGATACATCTGTGCTTTATTTCGTGAAACTTAGAAAATCTCCTAAATCTAGTTAATTCCGTCCATAATGATTCCATAATTTATCCTGGCCTTAAAGTGGGGTTCCAGCACCTTTAATTG
Source organism: Macadamia integrifolia (assembly GCF_013358625.1). NCBI lineage: Eukaryota > Viridiplantae > Streptophyta > Magnoliopsida > Proteales > Proteaceae > Macadamia > Macadamia integrifolia. The sequence continues at coordinate 15,861,152 of NC_056565.1, forward strand.
CTTCTGGAATCCCTTCTAGAACCCTGAACCACATCAAACAGACAAACATATTAATAATTAATTCTTTTCATTACAGAAATACTGTATGCATGATATGAAAATAGTATTATACCACCCATAAATTAAATATTTATAGAACAATAACTTAATTACAAGTACACATATGTACAACAATTTGATTTTTTCCATTACACTTCTCTTGTATTAGTTTAACTTTTAAAAGTCCCAAATTCCTACTTCTGGGGCTCATGCCCATGTTTGACGGTCACAACTGCACCCATATCCATCTAAAATAGACTGGGAAGCTGACTCGAAAATGTTCTCTCTGATTTTACATTTTATCTTCATTTAGTTGTAGCACTTTGATGTTTTATAGGTATGGGTGTCGGTAAATCTGGTTGTGTGGATGCGTCCAACTCAACAAATCAAAGAACCTTGGGAACCACAAAGCTTTTATGGTAAAACCTGAGAATCCAGTGGTGAATAATTGTGACTGATGTTGAACACTTGAACCCTGTAGTATAATTTCTTAGCATATCATACAGACTGTATCTGAGAAATCCTTCAGGAAAAAGGAAAATATATGGAAAGAAGACAATGCATTTAGTGAGTTTTGAAGTTTTCTTTGTGTTGGATGGGGTAATGACTTGTGTGTAATATGACACTAGCCCTCTTTATTTATGACAATGGAGAGAAGGTTCTAGAGAATTAAAAAGACCATTAAACCCCTTAGGGTCCATTTGGTAATCGACACTTTCCCTAAAACCCATTATTACAATATTCCCCCTCAAGTTGGTGCATATATATCACATATGCCCAATTTGCAGATAATAGGATAAAACATCTTAACTTAGACCTTTAGTAAATACCTTAGCTAGTTGTTCACTACTGGGAACAAAAGGTACAGTGATAAGGCCCATATCCAGCTTCTCTTTGATGAAGTGTCGATTGATCTCTACATGCTTGATTCGATCATGCTAGATAGGGTTGTGAGCAATGCTAATAACATATTTATTGTAGCAAAAGAGCTTCATAGGAAGGGTAGTAGGAACAGCCAAATCAGTGAGAAGACCATGAAGCCATAGAGCTCACAAATGCCATGTGTCATAGCACGGAACTCTGCTTCGACACTTGAACGGGCAACCACGGCTTCCTTCTTGCTTCGCCACATAACAAGGTTACCACCAATAAAGGTGCAATAATCAGTAGTAGACCTGCGGTCACCAGGGGAACTTGCTCAATAGCATCTGTGAAGGCCTCCACCCTAAGGTGATCATGTGGAGAAAAAATGATGCCACGTCCTGGGGCAGATTTCAAGTATTGGAGAATACGCAATACAACTTCCATGTGAGTTGAGTAGGGATTATGTATGCACTGACTAACCACGCTGACGGCAAATGCTATGTCAGGGCGTGTATGAGAGAGATAGATCAACCGCCCCACTAATCTCTGATATTTCCCCTTATCCATAGGATCACCTTCTTTGCTACTCAGGTGACCATTAGTTTCAATAGGAGTGTCTGTTGGCTTACACCTCAACATGCCTGTCTTAGAGAGAAGATCAAGCAAATACTTCCGCTGAGACAAGTAGATCCCACGAGAAGACCTGACAACTTCAATGCCGAGGAAGTAATGAAGTTGTCCTAGATCTTTGACCTCAAATTCTTCACTCAAGTATCTCTTGAGGCGAGAGATTTTTGCCAGATCATCACCAGTAACAACAATATCATCTACATAGACTATTAGGATAACAATATTCCCGCCATATCTCTTGATGAACAGAGTGTGGTCGGCATTGCTTTGAGAGTAACCTGTAGCGACCATACCCTTATGGAAACGTCCAAACCAAGAACGAGGGTTGCTTTAGCCCATACAGAGCACGCTTAAGCTTGCATTCCTTTCCTTATGTTTTGGAGCAAGTGAACCAAGGAGGAATGTCCATATACACTTCCTCCTCAAGTTCTCCATGAAGGAAGACATTTTTCACATCTAATTGCTAGAGATCCCAATCTAAGTTGGCAGCACAAGCTAAGATAACACGAATTGTGTCCATCTTAGCAACTAGATCAAAAGTTTCCTGATAGTCAATCCCATTAAGTCTATATGAAGCCTTTGGCAACAAGTCTGGCCTTGTACCGAATCATTGTACCATCAACCTTCTGTTTTACTGTGAAGACCCACTTGCACCCAACTGTCTTCTTTTATGAGGGAAAACACACCAGATCCCATGTGTCATCTTCTTCAAAGCTTGCATCTCTTCAACCATAGCTACCTGCCATTGTGAGTTTGCACTCACTTCTTGTGAGGTACGGGGAATGGACACAGAGGAAAGAGAAGACACAAAACTATAGTAAGAAGGAGAAAGTGAGTCATAAAAAAAAAGTTTTAGCAATAGGATGTATAGTACAAGACCTAATGCATTTACGAACAACAATAGGCAACTCAAGAGACTGATCAACAGAAGGAGGAGAATTACTAGGGTCCAAGGGGACAAGATCAGGCTCGAGAGGAGACAATTGGCATGGTAGGGTAGATGTTGGATGTGTAGTGGTCTGAGTCTGCTCTCTGCAACTTTATACACGAATCTTTGGTTGCGGTGAAGTAGGAGTGTCACTCCTAAAACGAGATACTAGCAAGGATAGCAATTTCAAGAGACGGCAGCACATCTTTCACAATGGAAGGAGACTCCCCCTGAAGAGGTGTCGCAATGTAGTATGACAGATTTATGAAAGACAACATCCATTGTCGCAAACCAACACCGAGTAGGAGGATGAAAACACTGATAGCAAACACTACCGAATACCTTAGGAGGAACAAAAAAAGCAGCGGAACCTTGGAGAAGATCCAAAGGGGAGCGGAAGGCATGGACCCAAGAAGGCATTCGGTTGATAAGAAAGACAGCAGTGAGAATTACGTCGCTTCAGTACTGGAGAGGAACATACATCTCAAACATAAGAGAGCGTGCTACCTCACAAAGGTGGCGATTCTTCCGCTTAGCAGCCCCATTTTAAGCCGGAGTATCCACACAACTAGTCTAATGAATCATTCCCATAATCGAAAAGGTAAGCTTGAAAGGACCCTTCAAAGTATTCTCGGCCATTGTCGCTTCGAATGATCTTAATGGTAGCACCAAATTGAGTCTGAACCATGCGGTGAAACTACTAAAAGCAACAAAAGGTCTCGCCCTTGGTTTGCATCATATAAACCCAAGTAGTCTGAGAATGACAATCAATAAGAGAAACAAACCACCGATAACCATTGACAGACATATAGCAGGATGGACCCCAAATATCAGAATGTATCAATGAAAAAAGAGTGACTTTTATTTTCAAAAACAGAATAAGTGATTCGAGTTTGTTTGGACAAAACACATGTCTCACAAAAAAACTGACTAGAATTACAATTTTTAAAGGAAGGAAAAACTCTAGCTAAAGTTCCCAAAGGGGGATGTCCCAACCGACGATGCCACTGCAGTAACTCAGAGATGGGAGGTGACGTCGAAGATGTCTGAAGAGCCTAACCAGAGACTATTGTCAAGTCATCATCAAGCAGATACAGATCACTACGTACTCTACCAGAGCAAATCATTGCCCCTGTCACCAAATCCTAAAAAACACAATGAGATGGGTAAAAGGTGGCTTTGCAATTTACACTGGAAGTACGACTACTAATGGACAAAAGGTTAGTGGGAAAAGAAGGAACATACAATATAGTAGCAAGGGATAAAGAGGGGGTATAACTAACAGAGCCCTTTCCCAGAATAGTGGAATAAGTCCCATTAGTGAATTTGGCCTTAACATTACTAGGACAAATAATGTACTGTGAAAAAAGAGGCAAGCGACCTGTCATATGATCAAAAGCCCTAGTCTATAATTCAAGGGGTAGAAGGGATAGACATAGTATGACCACAAAAGGAGATACTTGACCCAGAAGGGGTGGAATGAGCAGAGCTCGCAGTGACTGGTGTAGGAGAGTTTGGACGTGTCAAGAGGCGCCGGATGGCAGTAAGCTCATCATATGATAGCGAGGCTACTGAGGTGCTAAGAGCAGAGTCAGAGTCAGAGTCAGGGCTCTCGGTATGGTTGGCCTGCCCAGAAGTACCGGCACGACCCTTCCCTCGCTCTTTTCTAGATGTATCAGTAGGATGGCCATGAAGCTTCTAACAGTGCTTCTTGGTGTGACACTCCCTCCCACAGTAATCGTACTTCACTGGAGTCCTGGTAGAGCCACTAGACTGTGGGACTGCACTAAGGGACTGAGTGCCAGAGACAAGTGCAAATCTCTTAGTAGGAGTGGCGGCTTGCTGTGGAAGCATAGTGGTATGTCGACTGTCCTCAAGTTGGATCACAGCATATGCTTGATCCAAGGTAGGAAAGGGGGTACGACTCAAAACCTAGGATCGCAGCTGATCAAACTCCACATTCAGGCTTGCCAGAAAGTCATTTACCCTGATCTTGTCTTCTTGCTTATGAAAACTGTTGACATCTTCAGGGGTGGAAGGAGTATACTCATAAAAATCTAACTCAGTCTATAGTGTCCTCAACTCATAGTAGTACCGAGACAGAGTGAGCTCTCTCTGCCTCAGATCACAAACCTTCTGGCGAAGCTCAAAGACTTGAGCATCATTCCTTGTCTGGAAATAGATATCTTGGATAGAATTCCAGATCTTCGCAGTGGATTCAAGGAGGAGATAGCCACACGAAAGCTGTGGCAACATGGAGTTGACAAGGAAGGCCATAACCAGAGAGTTGGCACTCCCACTTGTCAATCTCAGGACCGGTGGTCGGACTCTTCGTGGTTCCAGTGAGGTACCCGTAATAGCCACGAGACTTGGTGGAGATGTGGACTGAGCGTGACCACATAAGGTAGTTTGTGCCATTGAGCTTGATAGCACAAGGAGAAAAGGTAGGAAGAGCTGTGGTGTCTCCGCCAGTAGAAGCAGATGAGTTGGTAGACATGATTGCTACTCAAGGGGGCTATGCAAATAGAAGAGACACTAGCTGGAGATAGATAAAACACCAAAATAACTACAAAAAGCTAGAAAATCCAAAAAATCGATAAAAGGTAAAGTCCTAAGAAAATGATTTTGGGGATAGCTTTATAATAGAGACCTCAAACAAAAAAGTGGTCGGTACATACCACTATAAGGATAAGTGGCACCAATTGCAACAAACATCAGGACAATCGAAGCATCAAGCTGGGAAAAAGCATCCCGGCAATGGAAAAATGATTTAAGGGAGAAAACCCTGAAAAAGTGATGAAAAAAATGTTTTGGGTCTCTCAAATCATTGTAGAAGAGAGTCTGAGAGCCCAGGGGAAGGATGGATGGAGGCTAGAAACCCTCTTGGTGGTTTAAGAAGCTCTCACCACGAGAGAGAAGCAGATGAAGAGAGATGGAGGGAGGCGCAGATGGAGGCGCTGGAAGAGAGAGAAAAGAGATGGAGAAGAGGGGGTGCCCTTAGGGTTTCGGATCCTAAGGCTTTGATACCATGTTGGATGGGGTAATGACTTGTGTCTAATATGACATTAGCCCTCTTTATTTATAAGAATTGAGAGAAGGTCCTAGAGAATTACAAAGACCATTAAACCACTTAGGGTCCGTTTGGTAACTGACACTTTCCCTAAAACCCATAAAACCCATTATTACAACACTTTGGAAAGAAGACAATACATTTAATGAGTTTGGAAGTTTTCTGGCAAAAGATTGTTGTAAAACCCATACGCCTGTCAGTATTTCGAAGTCTGTAATTCCTTTTGCCGTGAAGTGAAGGCATGATGCTAAGTTGTTTGGAACCAGTTTTAAGCATTTGAAATACGTCGATAGGGGTCTTAGGTACCCTCAGTAGTCTGATGACAGAAAATCATCAAGAGAGAGTAGTGTACGGGTTTGTGGATGGGTAGGTCTAGTGATGATTTTAATCACATTTGGAATACAAATAAAAAATTAGAAAATAATTTAGTCTATATTAGTAGTTGTATAAATTCAGTTTGTGACTTAAAGTTAGATAAAAATAAGTAAAAAATATTTAGAGTCTAAATTAGATGTTTTGGGTATTAAGTTAGATCAATTAGAAGAGTCGGTCCAAAAAGTAGGGTATATAGTAAATATGGATTTAAAACGTGAAACAAAAAATTGCAATATAAACCGTTTTCCATAACAAATGATACGCTAAATCCAGATTGCTGCTCCATATAAGGGGTTTGAACCTTGGGAACCACAATGGTTTCATGGTCATTTCTTCTTGTAAATTGTAATTCTGTTACTAGCGGCCAATTTGGTGTTTGGAGTGCACATTGGAAATTTAATGTCATTTTACTATGTTTTTATGCAGGGTTGAATGTAAATTCAGTTTCACCAAAAAAGGAAAAAAAAAAAAAGATGTGAATTCAGTGGATGGGGAGTCAAGACGTAGAGTTGATTAAAGAAAATGTTGGAGGATATTTTAAAGTGGATGATTCTACATCCACATGGAGTTTTAATCCATTCACTTGTATGCACAGCAACAGCATGACCCAGCAGCAAGCTCTTAGTGGAGAGGAAGAGATGAAAGAAGTAACTTGACATGTTTGTCAAGTTTGATTCACCTCAGTCGAGTAAGGGTTGCCTGTTATTGGAATTGATGGTGTCTGGCTTCCTGAACTGCTAAAGTAGTGTGGGTCCTTTTAAACTCATATACCATTGTGTTTTGGAGACCCTTTACAGAAATTGATTGAGCCCTCTTAGAGATATAGTCTTTAGAAGCCAGTATGAAGGCTTTGCTGATGTCTTTGTCCAACCCTCTGGAGTCAAATTGCCATGAACATGTTGAAACAAAGTGTAATGCTTAGAGACGACGGTGAATAACATCTGTGGTTTACTTAAAAACACCTGAGATACATATCAACTGTAGCGACCAAACGTTCAGAAATAGGGATATCGAGGACCAAAACCTGTCTGAAGAATTGGAGCTCTTGAGGTAAAGTTGCAACATTCCAGCTGCTTTTTTTTTTGGATGAAAGGTTTCAGCTGTTGTTTGTGACTAGTTGGATTTTGAACATAGCTGCTGCAAATGATTCAAATTCAGGCAATGGAAACCCGACTTGCGGCACAGGGAGCTGATGTGGATACTGAAAAACTATGTTGCTCGGCATGCATATGGCGCGCAGTTCATAAGGTGTTTGAAGTGGTACCTTCTAAATTTCTCTGACCTTCGATGCTTGCTCTTCTGTGTGACTGACTTTTGTTGATCTAGGTCCAGTCAAGAGTTGTCTTCCACTTGTGCAAGGTAAAACACTGGATGGTTTAGGAATGGATGTGAACAATTGGGAGTTTTTTACACTCTGGAACTTAAAAAACCTGTTGGATATTGTAGATAGGGGAAAAAAAAAAAAAAATTCTGCTACCCAGGTAGCAGGAATTTTATGCTGCTCGTAATTGCATGTGCCGAAATGAAGTAATACCTTTCCTTTATGGATTCACAAATACTCCCTCCCCCCTTAGGTTTTTGTATTTTCAGAAACCCCATTGTAATCGGAACGGGATTCCATTTCGACATGACCAATTACGGGCAGGTAGCAGGAAAATTTTGTCCCTGTAGACCAAGGTTGAACATAGCCTGAAGAGGTACTGAACGGCATGGAGAAGACGGTCTACATTTTTCGCTACTGTGGCCAAACCATTCGATCGGGGACCAAATGTGGAAGTAAGACTAATTTTCATCTCTAGTTCTCTTTTCTAGGGACGCGACTAGGGTGTAAATTACAGGTCCGGACCGACAGGCCTGATAGAACCCAACCGTTTAAACGTCAAACTGGCTTAGCGTTCTTGGTGCAAGGTGCTACCTGAGTGGTGTCTGCCCGAAATCAACAGATTGATAGCGTAACTCGTCCTAACATGCTTAAGGCTCGTTTAAAGCCCTTTTTAAAAGCCGTTTATTAAGCTCGACACTTTTGAAGACCATTTGTGGTTAGATTGTAGCCCGTTTAGAGATAAATGTGTCATTATACTTCTTGTTTTTGTTTGTTGCTAACATGGAACCCTTCGAAACTGCACAATTTTACAGTTCAGGCTTAAGAGTAAACCACGGTTATACGCAGTCACACCTAATTTGTATAACAGATCAATTACGAGCAGACTCGAACTAGAGACATCTGTTAACACATCGTCTTTGAACCATTAAACCGTTTATTGGTAGCCCAATTAAAGATTGATACCTGATCAACCATTTATAAATGGGATCATGCCTAACATATGGGGGACCGATTACTTAAATGAGCTGATCATAATGCAAGATCCTAAAGTGGAGAATCTCAATTAAGCATGGCCAAAACTGATCCAGCTCGATGACTCGTCATGCTACCAGGCATGAGAAAACATCTCATCTGGGCTAGTTTCTTATTGGTTCATCAACATTGGTCTGGTTCAAATTTTCATTGCTCGATCTATCCAACCATTCTACACGCATATTTCTTCATCTTCTTTTATAATTTCATTTTTTTTTGTTGTTTTTTAAATTTGTAGGTTACAGTGTTAAAGTGGTATGAGATGGATGAGAGGAGTCCAAGCAAGTAGTGGAGGATTAAAGCGATTTTATCTTCTTAGAATAAACGAATCTATGATGTTTATGAGATTGGGTGTATTATGTCACCACTCACTTGTATGAGCGTCCTATATATGTCTATGTTCTCTTGGTGAGGAGGGGAGGGGTCTTAGCTGTTATTGATCGAGCCAAATCATGGCCAAAACCCAAAATTAATTAACGTGTGTTGCATTTATTACATAGGGGTTCATCAATCTTGGAGAGGATTACTTAATGTCATACATAGGAGTGTTTTTACATATTGGACATATATCGCCATGATTCATAGGTTAAAATTTTCAGTTTGAACATCAAATAGTCCATAAGGTCCGAATTTTAAATTTACAAGAAGTAGCATGAGATGCTATGGATAGATCTTGGTTCCGGTTTTGTAGGTGATTTTCTTGTTTGGGGTGTGGGGGGAGTTAGATTTCTTCTACTGATAGTCATGTCGAAGGTGGGATTCTTCCTTTTGCGAATTATATGGATATTCAGACGTAAATCCTGTATTTATTCAGGGAAACAATCCTTGTTCGTCTAGCACAGAGTTATCAATTCGGCCGAATAATTCGCGAATTATTCGGCCGAACCGAATTTTAAAGAATTTTATCAAAAATTCGGACCGAATCCGGATTAAAAATAAAATTCTTTAAAATTCGCGACTTTTTCAAAACTGAATATAAATCGCGAATAATTCGGACCGAATCCGAATTAAACCGAATTATTCGGTTTATTTAAACATTATTTAAAAAAAAAAAACAATAAAAAACAATTTAAAAAAAAAAAAACCCAATAAGCTTTTTTGACCGCTTTTTTGACCGAATCCTTCAATTAATCATCCGAATTATTCCGAATAATTCTCCGTCCGAATAATTCCCGAATCCGAATTTGTTAACTATGGTCTAGCATAGGAAATGCCTAGACATAACAGAGCGAAATGACCATGCTATCCTCACCCCTTGCTGAAGATGCTCCTGCCTATACTCTCATTGGTCCATAAGTCTTACGCCCTTAATTTTATCTTTATCTAATATTTTTCACAATGTTTAGCAGAGAAAATTTAATTCATTAGATCGTAACTCTCAAGTCCCAAGCGGCAGCACATGCTATTTCAGGAACTAAAATGGTAACGCCATCGGTTACAGAAACGCAGAAACACATGCTTCATGAGAGACGGAGCCCATTCCGAAGTGTGATGGCAAAGTGGCATTCAAAGGCTCTCTTTTCCCTCTTTCTCTCTCTATAAATATAAATACCAGCCATGGCAAACAATTACTTATTAAAGAGAGAGATGGGAGATATGAGTAGTGCTCGTTCCTTGGCATTGGTAGCCTTTGTGATGGCTGGAATTATAATCTCCAGTGACGTAGTGTCAGCGCAGTTTTGCCAAGATGATTATAAGAGTATAATGATGCAATGCCCTGGTAATATCGAGAAACCAGGCCCCAAAACCCCACCGTCCGGTGAATGTTGCTATGTTATGAAGAGGGCTGATATCCCATGTGTTTGCTGGCTCATCAATTATTACAAAGATGTACGGCAACGAATCAGCAATGCCAAGGTGGTCTACGTTGCTCAACAGTGTGGCATAACTCTTAACCCGGGGATCAAATGTGGAAGTAAGACTATTATTATTATTATTATTATTATTATTATCTATTCTGGTTCTTTTTTGTAGAGATCGATATTATTCTGGTTCTCTTTTGTAGAGATCGATGTTACTATGCATGACAAAACAGAGTGCTCATCCTCTGCAACGAGCGGTGAAATACGTTGAGTATTGGACGGTTGAGAGTATTTAGACACACACTTAAAGAGATTCTCAGCTACCCGATGCTCACTGCATTGCACCGACTTCAAATGATTTTCACACGACAAAAAACTACGTTCATGCATGTTTGATGTTTTTTCTAACTGATTTTATGTCAAGAAAACCTACCCACCTGGTCTGGTTTGGCGTTGGTTCATCATTACATTGTCTGGTTTCAATTCCCATTACTCGATCTTCCCATTCTACTTTTTTTTTTTTTTTTAATTTGCAGGTTAAACTGTTCCAGTGGCACGAGATGGAGAGGAGTTCAAGTGGAGGATTAAAGTGCGGTTTTAACTGCTTAGAATAAACATTACTGATTGTTATGAACATAAATTTGTGTATAAGATCATATATAAATATAAATTTTCATGCTGAAATATATGCGATATCAAGTTTACAAAGATTACAAAGGACAATTTATTGCGTGGGAGGAAATTTGCAGACCACTTGAGGGTTTCGGGAATATACAAAATTTAATTTACTCCCAACCGCCAGCACATGCTACTTTTTACAAAAAAAAAAAAAAAAAAAAAAAAATAAGAACTAAAATGAGTTGGAATCCAGATGCTTTCTCAAGATCTTCCAAATAGTCTAACTTTTTCCCTCGGGCCAGGCCATCAAGCTGGGTAAAGGTCGGCCTGATCTCAATCTTAAATGTTTGGCTCTGGCCAAATTTAAAGAAAAGGCTAATTTTGATGCTAAAGTAATTTGGTGAAATAGAAAGGGTGTTATTAACTTCTTATAATAGTGGCATCGTCTCGGAAGTGATGTTGTAAATTTCCCTTAGACTTATTAGAATAAACACACTTGATGTATCAGATCATATAAATTGTAATACTAAATGTTATGTTAATTGAATGGTAGTCATATATTCATGATCATCGGTTCATCACATCTGGTAGATGTTTAAGATGGGTTATCAAGTATAGAATGATTCATTATGTGTCCTAGTACCCTCTTTAATTTGGTGATGAGAGGGACTTTGCTTTTATCTATCAAATAAAATCATACCCTAAAATCCCAAATAAATAAACATGGATTGCATTCAAGCACAACCTTGGATACTAAGCCAAATATAAGTCCGGATCAAGTCCTCGTATGAGAACGTTCTCATATAGGCTTGTGATGGACACCTGGATTCCATTAAGTCACTTTCTTCAATGCATTAGACTCTGGCCTAGTGGAATCTAGGTGTTGGTCACAAGGCCACACGAGATGATTCTTGTATGAGAACCTGATCTGGATTTGCCAAATATAACGTCATGCATGCTCTGTGAGAAGTCCGGTTAAAAATTGAAAATAGGAGAAAGTTTCATTGAATGCCCAATGGGGAATTTGGGTCCTCTCCAGTTGGCTGAACAGCCTGTACCCTCCAACTCCATATCACACCATCCATGGGGTGTACATGTGGTCGATGGGTTGGAGGGTGGAGTGGATCCGAGCTCCCCATTTATTTTTGCTCCATGTAATCAATAGCCATGATTGGTTACATTGACCTTGTCATAATATCAAATTGGATTAGGTCTCAAAGCGAATAATTAACCATGTGAATCTGACAAAGATCCCTCCTCAGTGACTTAGATGTCCTGGAATGAATGAATTCCGGTTCACCATGCATGTAAGAGAACTTGATCCTATTAAGTCCTATCAAATTTGTCCCCCTTGTATAATTTTTTTTTTTTCTTCTTTTTGGGCATGGGCCCTTCTTGTAGGTGGCAAAAAAATGGTTGTACACTACAATATTAATGTCATACTTCATAATTAGCATTTGTGTTTTCTGATTCACATCTGAAGGTGACAGTTTCAATGTAACATTTCATAATCAGCAATTGGGCTACATTGTTCAGAAACGCCAATCAGCAGTTGCATTGATCTTCGCTCCCTCCTCCCTTTTACTTTTCAGCCTAGTGGGTTTTGTGTACAATAACTTCATCAATTATGCTGGCAGTTGTAATCAAATAAAGCAAATTTACTATAATTAAAACCCTACACTTTATAATATCACATAACAAACCTCAACAACAACATAACAAACGTCATGGCATAGAAATAATTATTGTCACTATTCTAGTATGTCATAACATCTGATAAAGAATTTGAACGAATGATTAGACTTCAAAATATTGTTTAAATATTTTAAAAAACATCTATTAATAATAATTAATATTTTAAAACCTTTTGTAAGCAAACTATCAAATCCAATTTTTGTCCAATCGTGTGTAGATAATCTCTCTCTCTCAAATCCAATTTTTGTCCAATCGTGTGTAGATAATCTCTCTCTCTCTCTCTCTCTCTCACTCAGAGGAAAATGTATGTCTTCTTAAGCATCTCTTTTGTTCACATCCACATGCCTTTAATTTAGTACGCTAATATATAGTCATAAGGCATCAACATTGGTACACTAAAACTCATAATACAACAAAAATGACTCCTCATCTACTAAGAGAATCTTGTCTATAACACAATAAATAATAGTCTATTTAAGATTCTTATGTGATTCAGTTCAAATAACCCAAGGGGATAGCACAGTTGGTGAGCAACGAACTTGGTACAAATCGTAAACTCGGATGTCCTAAGTTCAACTCCTACTAGGCACACCATGGGCCACTCACACGAGAGTGTTTAGTACTCTTCACTGCTTTCAGTGAAAGTTGAATGATTCTCATTAGCAAAAAAAAAGTGATTCATTCAGTTCAAGTCAATGTAATGATCATATAAGAAGAAGGCCTAATTCTACCCCAGCCTGGACACATTTCAACACAATTCGACAAAAATCGTGTTCAAGTATAACATTCCTTTAGAGAAACACCCCATCTATGTGGTCTACGAATCCTAATTGTTAGTTTTAATGGAAGTGTTTTCATCAAGATCGTTGGTTAATTATAAAAAAAAAAACAAAATTAGAAGTATATTATATCGAATTGTTTCTCTACTACCTTTGAAGGCCAGCTATACAAGGGGTACACAAACCCACCTATAAACCTAGAGTACACACAAATTTTAATTTACTCCGAACTGTCATCACATGCTACTTAAGGGACTTATACAATAGTAACGCAATCTGATGTGGAAAGGCAGAAACACATGTTTCTTGAGAGAGAAGGAGAATCATTCCGAAGTGGGATGGAAAAGTGCCATTCCACGGTTTTATTTTATTTTATTATATATTTTTTTAACTAAGGTGTCTGAGTCAATTTACGTACATCCCGATTAATCCTAAAATTTTCTCTCTCTATAAATAGTACCAGCCATTGCAAACAAAAAATTTATTAAGAGGAGAAGAGAGAAAGTGAGAGAGATATGGGAGCTATGACGTGCTTGGTATTGATAGCCTTTGTGATTGCCAGAGTTTTAATCTCCGGTGAGGGGGTGTCAGCAGAGACTAGTTGTAGAGAGGATTTTTTTGCTATACTAATGAATTGCTCAAGGTTTATCAAGATAAAAGGCCCGAAAACCCCACTGATGCCGGATTGTTGCGGTATGGTAACGTTGGCTAATATCCCATGTGTTTGCAATGTCATCACTAAGGGAATAGAGAAACACATCAGCATGGAGAAGATGGTCTACGTTTCTCGCTAAGGTGGCAAAACTGTTCAGGCGGGGACAAAATGTGGAAGTAAGACTATTATTATCTCTTTTATGCTTCTCTTCTATAAGATATTCTCACGCATATAATGTTACAGTCACATATCAGTCATATAAGGAGTTGATCACATATCAATTCACATTGGATCTCTTCATCTTTTCTTTTAATGCTGAAATATGTGCCATTCCATGTGATTACATGTTCCAATTACCAAATTAAAAAGGTGATTACTTGTTATGTTAATTGAATTAATGGTAGATGTTTAAGATGAGAAAGGGTTGATTCGACCCTATTGCACCATATAGGGGTGTCAAGGCTGGGTCGGTTTCAAAAGGGCAAACACATCAGTCTCACCTCACTTTAAGGCTCTAAATTGTTTCGGCTCATTTAGGTAATTAGGCTCAACGTAATCGTGTTAATACGGTTTAAGGGGGTTAATTGAGTACTTGGGCAATAAAACGATCCTTAAACGGTATATAATCAAGTCAAATGGGTTTAACCAAAAAAAAAAAGTCAAATGGATTTAAACAGTTTAATCAGATTATAAACGGTTGATCACAGTTAGACAACCATTGGTCCACTACCTTGCATTAGGAATGCTTGATTATTAATCGATCAACGTTTAAGCCCAACATATTTAGTAATCAGCATGGCCAAACACGATCCTCAAAGGAGCTTTTTCAGCACCTCATAATTTCAAGTCATTATGCATCACTTTAATATCAACACTCAAATTTGCATATCAGAGGGTTGATAGACATTCATGGCCGGGGGATATTTTAATATATTGGGGAGTATATGGTTATTTTTTATTATAGATTTTTTTTTTTGGGGGCTAAACTTAACATGTCGTGCATGTTTTTTCATGTACTCCTATCCTATTATCAAATGGACCCCCTAGATTGGATGATACACATGATCAAACGATAAATTGGACTAGATGTTGAGATCAAAAAGCCTAAACCCTAGTTTATGAGTCATGATAACTGATGCGTGAATAAAATCTAAGGCTTGATCAAAAGGATCCTTTGAATTTGATGTTGTGATTGAAAACCCTAGTTGATGAGTCATGATTCTGGATTTTATTTTTATTTTTATTTAAACAACAAATTAAACCTTATCTCAACTTAATGAAGTCGGCTACATGGATCAAAACATGTTAATAATGGGATATGACAAATGAAAGATGAAAAATATAATATAAAAAGTGAGAAGTGAAAGATGAAAATAGTAAAATGTGAAAGGATAGAGGATCCATGTGGGTTTTCAATAGATAAATTAATTTATCAAAAAAAGAAGATAAAAGAAAAAAAGAAGGGCATAACAAGAGCCCAAAATTCTTCTAATACAAAGACAACAAGAACTCATTACAAGAATCGGTTCAATGGCATAGTACGTATATGAATCAGATCCACATATGAGAATCATTCTCATCGTATGGTGTTTGATCCACACTTGGACTCTCCATAATTCCTTATTTTTCTTTCATTGATTTTTATTTTGAGTGGAATCCAAATATGGATGAAATACCATACAAAAACGATTCTCTTGCAAAAACCGGATCCAGATTTTGATAATACCCTCCCAATCCATAATGGTTTAACTCCCATTACTGAACCGGAAACAAAGGTTCGTATTGAAAATCAAACCCCTTGGGAATATCAACTCCACTCCAATCTTGTACGTTCGCCTTGATATCTCTAATAATAAAGGGTATGGTCTTCGTCTTATTTTTTAAAATTCAAAAAACTCTCTCCGTAAGGGTATTAATTGGTTTGATTTTGGTTTAAATGGTACATATTAATTCGGTTCATATTTATTTGACTAAAACTATAACCGTATCATTTACTAAACGGTTCCACTTTCTGAATCCGTGACCGTTTAGTAAACGGTTTCGGTTTCCACGGTTTCTAAATGGTGTCGGTTTCATGGTTTCAGTTTCAGTTTATTCCATACTGTTTATAAAATGGTTCACGATCGGTTTGTTATAACTTGCAACCATCTCTAAATTGAAGATCATAAGTTTATCCAAAAATAATTGGCAACCACAAATAAGAGATTCTATATTAACGATGGTATGTCTTAATTTGATAATCTAGTGTTATTTCTTTGCATGGTCATTGTCATACATATAGAATTAATATCATACAACATCTAAATTCAGTCTTCTATAGCATAAAATATTAAAATGACAGGTGGTTCAGCCAAAACACATCATCTGTGATAACAAATAGTAACATATATGGATTACAAGTTCATGATCTAAAGCCTAAACTTGAACTGAATTGTAATAAATCATATCAAAGCAGTATGGATACTTAATTTAATCATTAATTGTTGTACGAGTTACTGCCCTGTTTTATTTAATTGTTATACGGATTAATCAGATCGGTTTAAACGGTTTTAATTCAGTTTAAAATCAACGGGTTTCGTGATTAAAATCGACCCGACCCATTTAACTAATCGGCCTGAAACTTGAAATCATAACTACACTATTTACTAAATAATTTTACGGTGTCAATGTAAATAGATTGATTCGATTTTGATAAAAAATTTTGATTACAAATTCACATCCTTACCGTTCGGGTTCTTGATCAGTCTGACATTTTTCTTTTTTAAAAAACCACGTGTCTTTGATGTATAAGCAATGTACCAATAATCTGTAATTTGGCTCGAGCCCGGCCATCGGGCTGGGTAAAGGTCAGCACAATCTCACCGTTAAATTTTCGATTCAGGCCTAACCCAAAAGTCAATAGGCGGAGCCCAAAGTAACAATCGGAACCCTTTGTCGGTGCAAAGGGTTAAGGTGTATAGAATCCGAATCAGAAGATTATAATCCAAAGGCCTTCTACAAGAGATACACAAGGTCCATACCCTAGAATATACAAATTTTAATGGGAAAATCATGTGAATCCTCCAACAAAAAACATCCCAAATGACAAGTGAGTGACAACATTTTATAATACTTTACTAACTTGATAAGGGATTAGTCCACTCTGTTAGTTAATTCCTCTTATGTAATAATTTCAGTCAGTTAAATTTTGGTGAATGGCCAAATTACCCCTGATGAAGGGTAAAATGGTAAATTTACCTATCATTGCAAAACCCTCCCTCAAATCGATCAACTAGAACTCCAAAGTCCTTCGTTCCAAACCTTCCGGATCAAGAGGAAAAAGGAAAGATCGAGGTAAGGTAAAAGAAAAGGAAAATAGGAAGGGCAAGCAAGGAAAGAGATTAATTTGAGATACAAATTGAGAGGGAAAGGAAAGGAGGAAGTGCAAACAATAGTGGAATTTGTCACAGGTCGTGAAGGAGTTTCAGGTTTATAAGTGTTCTATCTGTCTCTCTGTGTTACGTACTTAGTTTTTTTAATTATTATTATTATTATTGTATTGTTTATTTATTATTATTGTATTTGTATATGGGTAAAAGTTATTGTCACGGTGGATTGTTTGATAATTATCCAACTTTATATCAAAGTGGATAGAAGTTAGAATTAAGTGGAATGGGGAGTGAGATTGTGGAGTGTACGGTTGACTTGTTTGTAAACCTATTTAATAGACACAAGTATAATGAATGGATATGATTTGAAATTGCCAACAGTGGCTCATTATATTGCACGTGATATATGATTACCATTTAGTTTAATCTCTATCAGTCATGAGCCATCGTCATATATACCATCTAAAATTAATTCTCCCTTTGATTTGAGTTATTATGAATGGGGATTTAGTTGTTAATGTACTAACCTCAACCTTTATCTCTTGCTTTGTTGCGTGAAGTCTTGCATATCCATATTTAGAAACCCTAACTACGCTCCAACTACCAATCTGTCCAAACCAAAGAACATTTATCAGATGTTAGAAACTATTGCCATATTGTAGACCCTATACAAAAGCCGTTGGATTAATGATTTGGTTCTTAAGGTAGATAGAATTGAAACTAAAATCTACATCAACTAAGGAAGTAAATTGGAAATGGAAATCGTTTATCGAAATTAAATCGAATCATTTACATTGAAACCATGAAATTGTTTAATTAAATAGTTTGGTTTTTTATTTTAAAATTGAAACCGTGATTCGATTTTGATTTTAAAATTTAAACCGTTGATAAACTGTTTAAATAAACTATTAAATCGATTAACATATAAGTAGTAAGTTTAAGTTATTCAATGTTAAGTTTACATACGTTTCAATAAAAAAAAATATTATATTAAATAACTATTATAAATATATATATATATATATAACAATAAACAATTCAATTCAATGTCGTTACAATTTGCTTCCACTTCACTAAAAATTTTAAATGTAAAAATGTTGTTTGGATAAAAATTAGAAAACATAAGAAAATAGTTTTAAACCATTTAAACCGAAAAGTTTATAAAACGTTTCAGTTTTACTATATGAAACCATTTATTAAACAATTTTGCACCGAATTTGAATCAAACCATCTACACAAGAACCGAAATGATTAACACCCTCACCGTCAACGCTACGTTGGTGCACAAGAGTTACTTAGGGTGTATATGTTGCAATGTTATAAAGAAGGTTGATATCCCATGTATTTGTAAGTTCATCAACTAAGGAAATAGAAGAGCATATCAGCATGGAGAAAGTGGTCTCCTCCGTTGCCCGTTACTGTGACCAAACTGTTCAGTCTGGAATGGAATGTGGAAATAAGACTGTTATTTCTCTTCTATGGGTCTCTTTTATAGGAATGTTGCCACAGAAGAAGATCCTCTTCAATCAATTGTGCGTTCAATTAATGATTCAAGGGTTCGGATGAGGTGGGATACACGTTCATTTATTGGGATGCATGCACAAGATTCTCCACTTCCCATGGGAAAACCCTAGCTAATAACTTAATTCAATTTTTTATGTTTTCTTACCGACTTCATGCCAAGGAAACCAACCCTCCTGGTCTTGTTTCGCATTGTTTTATCATCCTGACATTGATATGGTTTTTAATTTGCAGGTAACACTGTTCCAGTGGCATGAGATGGATAAGAGTAATCGGAGTGGAGGATTAAAGCAGTTTAAACTTATTATACTGAAATATATGACATTCCCGAGTGATTACATGTTATGTTAATTGAATGGTAGTCCTATATTCATCATCTGTTCATCACATCTGGTAGATGTTTAAGTCTTTAAGATGGGTTATCAAGTACAGAAAGATTCATTATATGTCCTAGTACCCTCTTTAATTTGGTGATGAGAAGGACTTTGCTGTTATCGATCAAGTAAAATCATATCCTAAAATCCCAAATAAATAAACATGGATTGCATTCAACCTCAACCTTCAATACTACTTAGCCAAATATGAGTCCGGATCAGGTCCTCGCATGAGAACGTTCTCGTATAGGCTTGTATGGACACCTGGATTTTATTAAGTCACTCTTTTCAATGCAATAGACTCTGGCCTAGTGAAATCTAGGTGTCGATCACAGGGCCACACTAGAAGGTTCTCGTATGAAAATTTGATCTGGATTTGCCAAATATAGCTTCATGCATGCTCTGTGAGAAGCCCAGTTAAAAATTGAAGATAGGAGAAAGTTTCATTGAATGCCCAATGGGGAATTTGGGTCCTCTCCAACTGGTTGTACAGCCTGTATCCTCCAACTCAGTATCAATAAGAATTTTAGTTCTTATTGTTCATATGTTATGGTATGAATATACCATGCCAATTCGTTTTGTATGGATGATGAGATTCCATTGATACAGAACCAATTCCAATAGACTTATTGAACGTTCCTTCGTGAGGGCGAAAGGTAGTTGTAAACGGTCGGCTGTGAAATGGCGATTCCCCTTTTTCATTGAAGTTAACCCTCATCTTCCTTCCCCACCCATGACTCCGGGTTCGAGTTGTTCATTTCTACTTGACAGCTACGCTCCTCGGTTTTCTTTTATATTATATAAGGTAGCTTGCTTGCTTAGCACTTGCGCTAAGGATCTAATCAGAGTCAAACTTTTTTTTGAAAAGAAAACCTTTCCCTTATTAGTATCACACCCCATGGATGGTGTGAGATGGGTTGGACGATTGAATGGATCCGAACTCCTCATTTATTTTTGCTCCACATAGTCAATAGCCATTGTTGGTTACATTAACCTTGTCATAATGTCAAATTGGACAAAGCTTTCCTAAGCCACAAAGTGAATAATTAATCATGTGAATCCAATACAGATCCCTCCTCAATAACCTAGATATCCTGAAATAAATGGATTTCCGTTCACCATGGGTGCAGGGAACTTGATCCTATTAAGTCCTATCAAATTTGTCCCCTTTCTATAATTTTTTTTATTTCTTCTTCTGTTTTGGGCAGGGGGTCTTCTTGTAGGGGGCAGGAAAAGGCAAAAAAATGGTAGTACATTACAATATTAATGTCATACTTCATAATTAGCATTTGTGTTTTCTGGTTCACATCTGAAGGTGATAGTTTCAATGTAACATTTCACAATCAGCAATTGGGCTACATTGTTCAGAAGCACCAACGATCAGTTATATTGATCTTCGATCCCACCTCTCTTTTCACTTTTCAGCCCAGTGGGTTTAGTGTACAATAACGTCATCAATTGTGGTTGGCAGTTGTAATCAAATAAAGTAGATTTACTATAATTAAAACCCTACACATATCACATAACAAACCTCATCAACAAGAAGAACAACATAACAAACGTCATGGCATAGAAATAATTATAGTCACTATTCTAGTTTGTCATTTGTTTTATAGTAAAATTCTAATCTGTCATAACATCTTATAAAGAAATTGAACCATTGATTAGACCTCAAAAAATTATTTAAAGTTTTTAAAAAATATATACTAATATTGATTAATATTTTAAAACCTTTTGTAAACAAACTATCAAATGCAATGGTCCAGATCTGGTACAATTCTGTAAAATACCACCTTCAGGGGGTGACACGTGTATTGATACCAATGCAATGGTCTAGATCTGGTACAACTAATAAAACCTTAAATCAGTGAAGAGTCATTTAAATCAGATCTGGACCATTGCATTGGTATCAATATACGTGTCACCCCCTGAAGATGATATTTCACGAAATTATACCAGATCCGAATTGCAGACAATTTTTTTCCATAAGATCATATATGTGTTTTGGTAGTAGAGAGTATGGAAATATATTTTCATCGTGAAATATGTGTCATTCCAAGTGATCTGATTATCATGGCAATATTAAATAAATAAACTTGTGTTGTATTCAAACTCATCTTTAAGCCGACTTACCAAATCATCGCAATCGTAACCCCGGATTTGGATTACGATCTCTTGGTCACAATAAAGAAATCTGACTGTTGTGCCAGGTCTACCCTTTGAATAAAAGTTTCCACAGTTTTACTTTTAAATTTTCAACTCAGGCGAAATATAAAGAATTTGCTAATTAATTGTGAGCCCAAAGTGGGAAAAAATATAAAAGCTTACTACAATTCTCCGTGTCACTCTTTGTTTAATCAGAAAAAAAGTGGCAATTCATGAGATTCATCTAATATCGTTGGATTAACAATGCTTTGAAGAGTCGAGACTCAAGACAAAGCATAGTTACGAAAGGGCGCGCTTGATCCAATGGTAAGATATAAATGTTGTAACTTGATGATCAAGCGGTCAAAATAGTTTCTCGATATTCTTGGAGTAAGGCTGTATAGTTCTTATCCCCTTGGACCTTACACATGCAGAAGCCTTGTGCATCGAGTACGTCCTTTTCTTTTAAGAGTCAAAGACAAAATGACCCCACTATATAAAGGGAAAAACACCTAGGTGTATCATATATGTAGTCGATATTTCAATATTTGATTAAAAACAAGTAAACTAGTACAGTTCGATACATATTGAATGATTTTATCTCAAACATTGATACCATACCCAATCGAGAATGATACCCTTTTTTTTCATACCAAAACCATACCCAATCGAGAATGATACCCTTTTTTTCATGCCAAAACCATACCAAATCTCCTTCGGTTGGATTAAGAGTGCCAATCAATATTGTATTTAATATTGGTTTCGATACAAGAGTAGATACTTATATACCTTATGTCCACTGACCAGTTGATGGTCGGGATTTCGCATCCCAACCTTAGTCTTCTGGGCACAAGTTGACCTCTACGACCAGTATGTATGGTTCTCGACCATGTGACCTATTCACACGTGAGAGGTACATCTCGTGTAGGACCCCCACACCCATAACCGACTTTGGTCTCGACCAACGTGGCTAACCAGGGTCAAATGGTCATTTAACCCCAATCCCACCATAGTTGAGATAACCATTACAAGACCTTACCGTGGTCAAGTTGATTAGTTATGAGGTCTCACCCTGGTTAAGTTAGTTGTTATCAATTAGGCCAGCTCAGCCACGAAGAAGGACAAACCTCCAATAGGACACACGTCCAAGTCAGCACAGGACAAACCCTTGTCCAATGAGGAGGACTCACACTGCCTATATAAGGAACCCTTAGCTGAATTCACAGGTAAGACTCAATCAACTGAATACCCTACGTAAGAATGTAAATATTAAGGCCTGACTTTGGCATCAGAGCCTCCTCCCAAAGGTCCCTCCAAGTCAGTTTCTGATCTATGTTGTGCAAGCTCACATCGCGTGGAATCATGCAACAGTAGATACCAAAAGTGTATAGTAGCTAGGGAGAATTTCAGTGTGATTTTGATTCCGTATAAATATAATTTTTATTCGATAAGAATACGATTTTAGTATCCATTTTCTGTATGGATATCAGTTTGACACCAAATAAATACCCTTGACCTCCATCAATGTGGCATTCAGTGCGTAGGCCACATGGCGGATAGGAAGCGTAAATTGTAGCCATTTTCAAAGTAGAATGGCAAAGTGGCATTTGACGGTTTTCTTTCTCTATCTGCAAATACAAAGTGGATAGGAAGAGTAAATTGTAGCCAATTTGGCATTTGACGGTTTTCTTTCTCTATCTGCAAATACAAAGTGGATAGCAAGAGTAAATTGGCTATCTGCAAATACAAAGTGGATAGGAAGAGTAAATTGTAGCCAATTTGGCATTTGACGGTTTTCTTTCTCTATCTGCAAATACAAAGTGGATAGGAAGAGTACATTGTAGGCAATTTCGAAGTAGAATGGCAAAGTAGCATTTGACGGTTTTCTTTTCTCTATCTATAAGTACCAGCCATGGCTAACTAAGAATTTAATTAATAAGAAGAGAAACATATAGATTTCCGAGATGGGAGCTATGAGTTCTGTTAGTTCCTTAGCATTAGTAGCCTTTGTGATCGCCGGATTTTTTATCTCCGGCGAGTTAGTCTCAGCCCAGGGCTGCGGCTCAGCGGATTATAAGTACGTAATGATGCTATGCTTAGGTTATATCGAGAAAGAAGGCCCCAAAAGCCCACCGTCGGGGGATTGTTGCGATATTATGAAAAGGTCTAATCTCCGATGTGTTTGCGAGGTCATCACTTTGGTTAAGGATGATAGGCACCCAATCAGCAGGGATAAGATGGTGTACGTTGCTAACTATTGTGGCACATCTATTCCGCCGGGGATCCCATGTGGAAGTAAGACCTTATAATAGATATCTATTCTTCTTTCTTCTTCTTCTTCTTTTAGATCTCATTTTTGCTTTTTCTTTTAATAATTTGCAGGTTAAACTGTTCCAATGGGATGAGATGGAAAGGAGACCGAGTGAAAGGATGAAAGAGTGGTTAAATTTTTATAAACTTTGGTGTATAAGATCATATATACGTGTTATGCTATCATGCTAGCTGAAATATATGTGAAACCAAATCAGTGCCTAAATCCCAAATAAATAAACATGGGTTGGATTCAAGTTTATCTATGAGCCGATTTTTAATCAGGGTTTTAAAATTCAAGAATTGGTCTCTGTCAATTTCGATTCAGGACGATTCGGAATTGAGTGTAATCGGTCCCAATTTGAACTGAATATTGAATTAAGGTTTAAGTCAGGGTAATGATTGAAGCAAGGTTTAAGTCCGGTTAATAATTGAAAGGAAAAGAAACCCAATGGACCCTGAGATTGGATTAAGTCTTCATGTAAGGACTTGTATGAGAATTATTCTCGTACGATGATTGATCAACATAGATGAAATTCATCCCAACTCTGTGGGAAATTTTATCTCTGTAGATCAGCCCGTGAGAGAATCAGAACCTAATCCATATTCATGGACCTCCAGGGTGAAAGAATTCTGTTTATGCCATCACTGCACCTGTCAGATTAATGGGAAATCACCTGACAGCATCAGGGCAAGCGGTAAAGGATAATACTGTCGTTTTAACACAAATCTATGTCCTGGCGTAAAGCTGCCCAATCGGGGCAGTGTTTTTTTTTTCATAAAGTAAGAATGATTTCTTACACGCGTCATCATCACAGTTTGCCATTTAAGCATCAGCCTGACACGAATACACCGATATACTCGGCGGTTACGCTCGTCCTAACCACGGAATCGGTGTTCTTTCTCACTCTCTCCTCGCTCCCTCCCTAACATGATTCTGGCAGCACTGAAGTGAAGCCTGCAAGTCAACCCTTGAAGAGCACCGACCTACCTCTACCGCCACCACCACCGTCACCGCCACCCTTTAGTAGCTTGAAGGAACTTGGGTCTAACGCCGCCCTGAGCAGCTATGAACTCGGGTCTCAGAATTTTAGAACAGCAATGGGAGAAACCTGAGCAGACCCTACCGCTGACCAGGTCAAGGACCCTACCACCCAGTAGATCAAGGACCCATTACCCCCAAAAACAACACACGTCTTCATCTGCAACTATTAAACACAAAAAAACGACACATCTTCATCTGCAACTATTAAACAAAGTATTCGACCAAAGAAAATACTAAAAACTACCCATGAGGTGGAGTTACGATGAAGCGTTAGCCACCTGCCAACCCCAATAATTGGAATTTTTGTTAGCCAATTTGTAAGAAATGAAGATTATTTCAATAAAATTTGATTGGAATACTAACAAGATTCCATGTGATTGATGGTTTCTGTTCTCAATTCTCACATCATTTCCAATCTCTTTTCCAATCTTTTCCAGGAGGAAGAAGAAGACGATAGAACTAAGAACCCTGCAAATCCCCTATAGGTGTAATACACCTCTGCTCTGCCCGTCCCTGCAATTATCTCCCATCGTCTATATTATTTTACTTTTTCTTTCTCTTTTTTTTTCCTTTCTATAAGAATTAATTCCCCCACCCATCTTACTATGAAATAGGTAATAATTGTTAAAAAAAAAAAAGAAGAAGATAGGTAACTAATAAAAGGAAGAGGGTTGGGCATGTTCCGAATTTTGATAAGCTGGCCATACACTAATATAAATAATAACACATGGCAGACACGTGGCTTGCACGATTCAACGGCAAACGATGAGAGAGAGGATTTGGGTCTATCGTTTTATGAATTTCGGGTCAAAACCGTCACCCCCTTTCAAACCCTCTTCTCTCGTCTCCACGGACGATGAGAGAGACGGCCACTGGAAAAGCAAATTCCATTAATCCAAACTCTTGCAATTCTCTGAAACCAAACTCCTAACCGAAGAAGTCTTCTACTCCCGAAACCGAAACCGAAACAGGAATAAGATTCATTCAGGTGAGCACCTCATCCAATCGATTTTTTTTCCCTTCTTAATTTCTACAATATTTTGGTATCAGTTTTTATATTGATTGTAATTTAATTTTTTTTCTTGGGTTGATATATTTTCGTTGTAATCTGCCCAAAAATTTAGGGATTTTGCGATTTGATTTTGTGTCAGCCTTTCAATTTTGTGATTCAGCGATTATTTCTTAAATTCTTGTTCTAATTTGGTGAATTTTCCGTTGTTTGTGGAGAGGGCATTCGCATATCAAAGCACTTTTGTTGCTAAAACCTGAAAGCAACGACGGGAGTCATACTCTTATACTGTATTATTGTTATGGTCAATACAATGAAGAACAGAGCAAGCTCGGTGATGGCGGAGAGACAGAAAAGAGAAAAGGGTTTGAAAGGGAGCAACGGTTTTGACCTGAAATCTGTAAACCAAGATACCCGAATCCTCTCTTTGATTGCTTGCCGTCTCGACTCAAGCCATGTGTCAGCAGCCTAGACGTCGTCTCCACAGCCGATGTTTTCCCAGATTTTTTTCTCTCTTACCATATTTTGTTACAGAATCCCATCCAGATTTTGTGACCGAACAAATCTGGATTTTCATCATTTAGTCGGATAGGAAGTCGGCGGTTCTCTTTTCTTTATCTATAAATACCAACCATGGCAGGCCAAGAATTTAATAAGAGAAGATCAAGAGAGATCAAGAGAGAGATGGGAGCTATGAATGTTCGTTCCTTGGCAATGGTAGCCTTAGTGATCGCCGGAATTATAATCACCGGCGAGGTAGTGTCAGCACAGTTTTGCCAAGATGATTATAAGAGTATAATGATGCAATGCCCACCTTATATCAACAAAAAGGGCCCACAAACCGATCCATCGGGGGATTGTTGCGATGCTATGAAGAAAGCTGATATTAAATGTGTTTGCCAGGTCATCTCTCAATTTAAGGACGTAAAGCAACGAATCAGCAAGGAGAAGATGGTCTACGTTGCTAACTACTGTGGCACATCTGTTCCTTCCGGGATCGACTGTGGAAGTAAGACTCATATATGGATTTAGTTTTCCTGAAGCCATGGTGAATGCATCAGTTCATCACATCTTGACCATCTCTTCTTTTGTCCTTGTCCAATATATATGTCTGTTCTTTTCGGAAAAAAAAAAAAAAGCTTCTTTCTTCCGGATCTAAATCTTTTTATTGGTTAAATTTGCAGGTTAAACTGTTCCAGTGGCCGGCATGAGATGGATCATGGAGAGGGGTTGGAGTGGAGGATTATGACTAGTTAGAATAAATGTACCAGATGTTTATGAACTTTGGGTTGTCTGATCATGTAAGTGTTAATGCTAATAAAGAGTACAGAAAGAAGTTCTTATGCTGAAATATGTCATTCCAAGTGATTACATGTCATGGCCTAAAATCTCAGATAAATAAACAGGTGTTGCACTGAAACTCAACCCCTTGGGCTGTGTTTGGTAGCCAGGAGAAGAAAAGAAAAGAAAAGAAAAGGAAATTGTATAGGATTCTGTACGATTTTTTCTTTCATAAACTTCTCTTTACGTTTGGAACACTCTCATATGAATGGAAGATTTTCATTTAAAATTTTAAAATCACATCGGAATCTCATTGTTTCTTATCGCCGTCAAAAAAAATTCTTGACTTTCAGGTGAAAACACTTACTTTTTTATTCTTCCTTAAGACAAATTAACGTATTCCTCCGACAAGCACCATATCACTGTGGTAACAATGCACCTCCAGCAAGCAATGATCGGAGCATGAGAGAGTCTGAAAGGAGGGGAAAAAATAGATTCTAGGGTTGCACATGAATATATGAGCTTATCAGCAAACCAATAATCTGTTCTGAAAGGAAAGAAGGAGACTGGAGAGGTTTAGGTTTTCTATGGCTCTCCCACTTCCGACTAGGAGAATATGCTATGCCATTGAAAGTTTGTAATGAAGCAGAGGAAACCTTCACGTCATCTGTAGTCTGCTCGAGAGATTTCTTGAGTAAAGAAGACGAACCAAATCACTGACCCTTCTGAGCACCCTCAGAAAGAAAAGCCCCAATACGATTATCAAATTCATTCCAAGCTACACCTCTTTAGACCTGAAAGATTCATTGCAAATTGAGCTTTGGCTTTAGACACGACAGATGTGGGGTTTGTCTTGAGAGGAAAAGTGAAACAGAAATAGATATCATTCCAAAGCCCAGATTCTTTGCAATTAAATCCCTCTTTACCTTTTTTTTTTTCCCCCTCTGTCTTGGAAAATCAGAAATGCAACCCAAAAGCCCCTTTCCAATCTGCTCAATCACTTCTTACACTTCATATGCAATTGAAGGCTTTGATTCTTCGTTCATCGTATCTATACTAAAATGTTCAAGCCCCCACACCAGAGTATGATTGTTCCATCTTCAGCCATTCCCAGTGAAGGTCTCTATGCTTTGGTGATTGTAAATAAGAGAGAGAGGGAGAGAGAGAGAGAGAGGCAGCACTGGTTGTTCAATGGTTTTTATTCTATTTTTTATTTTTTCTTTTCCTTTCTAATCAAACAATCAAACACAATAAATGTAATTTTCTTTTCTTTTGTTTTCTATTCTTTTCTTGATTATTTATTTCTTTTCTTTTCTTTTCTTTTCTAGGTTAACAAACACAGCCCAAGGGTGAGCTTTTCAGCTTGCAGGGTGGGACCTAGTCTAGAATTTTGAAGCCGGCTGAGTTGGACACACTAAGTCTATATTTTATGTGTCGTTAAAAATGTTATAAATTTGGGAAAAGAACCCTAAAAGGCACCATGGTGACTGTGCAAACATATCGTGGGGGTAAAATGGCCACTTCATACTCAAAATGTCATAAATGTTATCCCTATTGATGCTTCAAGGCACTTTGTGATTGCCTTCTAGGAAGAACTCTCTTCCTATAAATATATATACCCCCAATTCAATACCAAATTCTTTAGGTTCACCACACTCTTTTTCTAATCCACAAAGGTATAACTACATTACACACTCTATCTGTCATTAAAAATAAATAAAAAAATACGCCACCCTCTTATTAAACATTAAAACCATTATTTCCCCTTTTTTTTTTTTCTTTCTTCCAACCGAGTTTATCCCTTATAAGAGAAATTCTAATACTTAAATTATTAAGACGCAAGACCCAATATAATGGATGAAAAGGTGGCAAGTATAAATTTTTTATACTGACAAAATGGAAGGAATATTTTGCTGCACAAAAAACTATGTAGAAGAATGACAATGAACAGGGGCAGCCAGGGGCCCAGGATCAATATTGCAAAAATCTATGGTCAATCAAGGAAAATCATGGTTTGGTTGGGTTGGGTTGGGTTACGTAGGATAGCCTGAGTCTGCACCGAGATATCTCAACTCAACAGTTGAGTTGATCATAGATTGAGTTGATAAATATAAAGACCTATTCTTTCTTTTCTTTTTT
This sequence comes from Macadamia integrifolia, assembly GCF_013358625.1. NCBI lineage: Eukaryota > Viridiplantae > Streptophyta > Magnoliopsida > Proteales > Proteaceae > Macadamia > Macadamia integrifolia. The sequence goes on from NC_056565.1 coordinate 15,890,155, forward strand.
CTTTGAGGGAAGGGGGAGGGGTAGGAAATATGATAAAATTTAACTATTGTCCAAGTTGCAGCAACCAAAGAAATGGAATTTAAAATGATATTTTAGAAAATACTATAACTTATGAGCGTATTTATTAACCCTAGTGGATAGTGAATTATTCTATTTTTTGGCTGTCAACAAGGGTTGTAATTACTTGCCTGTAATTTGGGTAGCAGCTAATTTTTTTTCGACAATCTTCATAACATTCAAAGAAACGAAGTCTTGAAGAACATTTTCGAAAATACTAAAATCTACAAAGGTATTTGTAAACTGAAAAATGAATTATTCAATTTCGAGTAGGATATACAATCTTACTCACCGACCTATATTTTGAGGTTGTGAACGGGTGACCGGCTGTTAACTGGTTTCCAAGACGTTGAGTACAGGCTGTAAACCGTCTAACCCTAACCAATGGCTCCGGTGCTTCTGAACCTCAGGTTCGGAATTCTCGAAGCATGCAGGTTCGGGATGCCTTTCTCCGCGTATAAATACGGTGGGCTCAAATCTGACCCTGCAAAGTGCTAGTTTTTCATTTTCGTGATCGGAGTTTGGTTGCAGAGATATTTTCGAGAAAGGTAAGACACGGTAGATTTGTTTTCTATAGTTAGCTTTTGAGTTTGGATATCGATTTCTTGCGGTTTTGATCGATGAAATGTTGTGCTTCGTCTGAGATCTCTAATTTCATGGTAAAAGACCTTGTCGGAATGTAGGTTTTATGTGAATCATATTGTGTTTTAGATTCTGAGGAAGATGAAGGTTGTGATCCTTGTGAGATCTGAATATCTGATCATGAAGATTTTGGTTTTTTCTTCTGGAATACTCCTATTGTTGAAGATTCTCCTCGTTCTTATTCGTCGAGCTACGATAATGTTGAAGATCTGCACTGGAAATCGTGATGATTTATTATTATTTTGTTTTCTGTAAAGAGTTGGAGGAATTGAGTTACTAGTGTCTTGAGACATTGAACTGTTGATTGTTTTCCATCTTTGCCTGCGATTTATTGTCTTTAATTTTGTTCTAATCCAATTTCTATGGTGTTGAAACTAAGATCGACGAGTAGGAAGTTTTTGAATTTACTTACAGAATTTTTAATTCAATTCCCCTTCTCAGTTCTCCCATCCAATTTGTCAATGCGCAGAAATTATCAAAACGCAAGGAGAGAACTGATAAATAAGTGACGATGGCAATAGTTTCTGGAAGAACATCAACACTGAATCCAAATGCCCCTCTCTTCATTCCAGCAGCTTTACGCCAAATAGAGGATTTCTCCGCAGAGTGGTGGGAATTGGTGAAGACCTCTACATGGTTCCGTGACTACTGGCTTTCCCAACATCAGGAAGAAGCGAGCTTCATCAATAACTCCATTAATGATGATGACGACGACATAGTAAATTTGTTGCCAGACTCATTCGATCTTGGCGTTGATGAGGAGTCTAGTCTAGAGGCTCAAATGCAGTACTGGGACGGATTCATGGAAGATCAAAATGAGTCAAAATATAGGGAGAAACCACCTCAGTGCATTAGTCCAAAATGCAGCTCTCTTCCCATTCAACAGCCTCGTTGAAAAGTTCTTTAATGGAGAGCTTTATCAAATATTGAATAGTTTTTCTTCTGTTTTTTCACTTTTTGTTTGTATAGATCAAGGTTGTTAGTTGTAACACTTGTTTAGTTTTTGTTAGACAATATCACAATATCACCATGTTATTGTAGCTATTAGCTGCTTCGTTTGTTGGTTAGACTACAATCTAATGAGAGAGGCTACATGGATCCGAAAGAGGGTAAAATAGTAATAAAAGTAAAATAAAAGGACATAGCAACACCTTATAAATATTCCAATTAAATGGGATCAATTATATGGATCTTTGTTCTCAAAGGAGCACTATTCGAGATCATATAAGCCCTGAGGACCTAAACTTTGCAGGACTTATTTCTCTTCTAGTCATTTTAATTATTTCTCTTCTAAGTCATTTTAATCTTTGCATGTGCTTATTTTAGCTTTTTCCATTTGAATCTCAACTATTTTCTTTATTTGTGCATCCAAAGGTTTTCCTTGAACATGATCATATGATGCTCACAAATTCAAATGGTTTTCATGAAGCTTATCCCAGATTAAGGCAACTCAACTCTATTATGGATGATTTAGGGCCTGATTGATAATGTTTTCTGCTGTTTCTATTTCAAAAAACAATAGAAATGTAAATTTTCGTTTCTAGAAACAGAAAAAAAATTGAAGGTGTTTGATAAATCATGTTTTTGGAAGTCGATAGTAATCAGCGAAAGTATGGCCATGAGTCGTTTTCAGAACTTGTTTCGCCTGGGTCGTTTCTTGAACCATAAATAAGTATAAATTTCTATTTCTATTTCTAAAGACAAGTGAAATGAAATAGTTCTATCAAACGTTTTTTGTTCCATTTCTGCCGTTTATGTGTTCTACCGTTTCTGGACACAGAAACTGTAAAAATGCGTTTCTTGAAATGTTATCAAACGGGCTCTTAGTTATTGGTATCAGGATTGGGATCTATTGATATCAATTTGGATTTGGATTGGATCGAATTGGTGTCTTGCCTTTATTTTTTGAATTAAGTATATTTTCTTTACGGTTTTACCATTGAAATGGTACTTGTAACCAATCTATATCGCTCATGTATTGGTTTCAGCCGATACCAATACTTAGATTTATAACTCTAATACAATCATTATTTTTATTTTCTCTCTTCTAATTTTACTGCATATCCATCTCAACATTCTCTTTTCCACTACATTCAATTTATTTACATCAAGCTTTGACCCAACCTCATATCAAGAAAACAATAATATATGGGCAAAAATTGTGAAACCAATTCATGTCTTATTATTTAATTAAAATTTGATATATAGGCTAGAAAAAATGGTAAACATGTTTAATTTAATGTTTTTTTGGAGAACAAATCATCTGCTCATACGGTAAATAGGCGTCATGTGTCCAACCTACTTACGGAGGTAACATTCCATTAATTTTTTTATTCAAGATTTTAAATCTTTTTTATTTTCCCTATTTTTGAGGAATTTGAAATTATTCAAAATTTATTAATCTTTTTTATCTCTTCTATTTGTGGGGAGTTTCAAATCTTGGATATCTTCCACGTCTCTTTATATATATATATATATATATATATATATTTATCCCAATCATCACTTTGTTAATCATGTGTGACTGAAAATCATTACAAGCAATGTTATAGTAACCGGACTCATCAACCCACTTTAATTGGAATTGAATGTTAGAAAAATAATCTCTTACGATAAACTATTACCGATTTTCATTAGTTTTATCTCCAAAAATGTCAAATGGAGTAGTATCCTCCAAGTCTCTCTCTCTCTCTCTCTCTCTCTCTCTCTCTCTCTCTCTAATTTCAAACATGTTTTAGTAACTAAAGTATCGTTTTTCTTCGTTTTATTTGAGTGCTGATCACCTGTGGGTGAAGATCATCTACAATGAAACATAAGAAATTTGAGGGAAGAATTAGCTAAAGGTACGCTTATTTATAGCTAGCTAAAGGTACGCTTATTTATAACCACAAATATATGTTTGATGGATGTGCATAGGCATATTCATAAACTTAAAATTGAAGTTGCAGAACAAATCCAATAAAATCAAGAAGGAATAAAATATTAGAAGGGATTTATTATGGGAATTTACTATCAATCTCCTATACTCAGATGGATTGATGAGTTCGATTACTATACCCATGCTTGTAATGGTTTTCACCATACATGTACTCACACATGATCAACAAAGTGATGGTCGAGAATCTAAATAAGAGAGAGAGACGTGAAAGATATTCACGATTTGAAACTCCCCACAAATAGAGGAGATAAAAAAGGTTAATAAAATTGAATAATTTTAAATTCCTCAAAAATAGGGAAAATAAAAAAAGATTTAAAAATTTGAATAACAAAAATAACGAAAGATCACCAATAAAGAGGTTGGACACATGACACCTATTTACCGTTTGAGTAGACGATTTAAACTGTTGGTACAAGCAGATAATCCTCTCTCTTTTTTGGGGACATTTATTGGCATATATTTGGGAACAAGTGAAAAATGGTATTCAAAAACGCGTTTTAATTCGGGTTTCTAAACCCTCATTATACACAGTAGTTTCTTTTTTTTTTTAAACATTAGCAACAACTGAATCACCAATTGAGTCGGTTAGTGCTGATTTCAATCGGAATCGGTTGGTGTCAGTGGGAAACGGCTGGATCGATCCAGGCCGCGTGGAACCTGCCGTAGCGCGGGACTAGTGAAGGGGCGCTACGGCGCTACCAGCGTATAAGCAGGACAGGGTTTTTCATATTTAACAGGGGTGGAGCAGAAAACATGAGCCACGCGACCAGGGAGCGCTCTTCCCCAAGCCCCCGCCTTTACACTTACTAGGGATTGAATTCTCGTCTTCGAATTTAGCTTCCCGCCATTCATCTCAGGTATCTTCGTACGTTTCTTTGTCCTTGAACCATACTCGCCTCGGATCTGGATTTTGAAGCTTTTTTGGAGTCTGAACTTCTAAACCCTCACATTTTCGTCTTCAATTTGTTTTAGTTTTTGAAGTATATGATCGCGATCCCTTTTATCCGAGTCTATTAACTCAAGTTCTTATTTTCCGAATTTTTTTCAGTCTATAAGATAAATCATCCGTAGAAGAGTGAGATTTTATGAATATTTTTTAGTTCGCTTCATTTTTTTGAGGTATAATCTACCCCATTATCACCACTGATTCGTTTTACTTTTTGTGTTGGTACGGGTGAAAATTGGGAAAAAGCTATCAGGTTTTGGGAGATTGTCTTCGAATTGAACCCAGGCATTGCTCTAGTTCCCTTTCTTTTGTTATTTTTATTATTTTTTTCTCTATTTAAGCAAAATTTAAAATAATTGGCCTTCTGGTTACTGATGCAGATGGAGGCGCTTTACGCCAAGCTTTACGATAAGTACAACAAACTGAAGGTTTTTCAGGCTTTTATCTGTTTAATCACTTAGAAATATATATATATATATATATATATAGCTTGAATTGTGCATCCAAAATCCTTTAATTACACAAAAATAACGATCTACGTTCGTGTGTTTAGAGAATGAAGGAATCTGAAATGGAGCAGTTCAATGATGATACGGAAGGAAAACTTAAAAACCATATTGATGGTATGCATTTCTTCATGTTTGGCATGTAAAATGTCATGGTTGCTTGACTTGAATTCTGAGATTACAATGTTATCGTGGGTTAATTGTCCAGAACTTTAACTCCCCCTGGGAGCCCTGGGAGGGGCCGAAATTTTATTATAAAATATAAATATTCAAGTCTGATGTTCTGAAATACCTTGTGTTAAGTCAATATTGATACTGCTGTTGGGGATTTGAAGTCTCCATGTGTTTGTAGACTGCTGAAGATACTTATGAGGACGAAATCTAGCTTTCTGAGAACTCCAGTGCTTGGTGTTTTGTGTTTTTTGCAGCTGCTGATGAGCTGATAGAGCACTTGAGCAATGAAAAGGACAGACTGTGTGCACAAATAAATCATATGGAAAAGGAAATTACTTCAATTAGGCATGTACTATATGAGCTTATGCATTAATTGAGTTTCTACATTTGCTGAAAATATAGTAGAATCCTGAACATCTTATTTGATTGCAGATCTTTTAAGGCAGAGCAAATTGATGAATTGCAAAAGCTTTTAATGGAAGAGATCCAAAAGAGTGAGTAAATTGTTTAGTAAATAAATTTTCTTTTTTGGGTGGATGTGTGGTTGGTTTGTTTATTAGATATTCTTTGACAACGGTAAGAGAAGCTCATTAGTATAGCTTGCCAGCAGTAAGAAAAAGAGAAGGCATCACTTTATTGAGGTTTCCTACCAAACACCACTTTCCATCCTCTGCCCACATCTGGTGACCTAGACATGCTGCAAAAGGAAAAGGAGAGAAACCATCACTGTAAACTTGGGTTATGGGTCTAATTTTAGCTAAATCATCTTGGATAAGGAAATGGCAGAAGAAGGATTAAGGGCTACTTGATCTATGATTGCCTAGAATTATTTCCATTGTCAGTTCATCCTATGATTCCACTTGGTTTTTTTCTGTCTTATGTATGAAGATATTTACACTGGGAAATGCAGTTTGTTACTTTCAGGTTTTTGCAACAGCTTTACTGACTTTCGAAATTTAGTTTGTCCTTTGTAGATACCTGGCCATGTTTTTTTATATAATCCACACTTTGGTTTAAATGTTAACCATCTTTTCTATATGTAAATATTTAATCTCTTTTCATTACATTCCCCTGTGTCTTTCTTCTTTCCCTCTTTCTTTCGTGTATTTAATCATTTAATGTAAGACTGGGTCTTCTCTCTCTCTCTCTCTCTTTTCCGAGGTGGGGGGGGGGGGGGAGGGGAACAAAGTTTAGGTCTAAGTTTCTCAATGACAATTTGTAAGGCAGTATTGCTTACAGTTTCAGAATACTTGAAACTTCCCAAGGTTTTAAAGGCTTTAAAACCAACAAGTGAAGACAAACACCAGTATCATTTTCTAAAAGCTACATAAGTCAGAACATATGAGCTTGACTTCCAAGTGTATGCTTTGTTATCTTTGTTTAGATTTAACCAACAGATCACCTATCGTTGTGAGGGGAACTATATATACAACAACAACAACAAAGCCTTATCCCAACATTGAATCATATATATGAATAATGAATTTCATCTGACCTTATAATCTATTTTGCACACATTGAATCATCACCTGATGAACATCACCGATTCCACTTATTCATGTGCCGAAAATCAAGTCATTGATGTAATTCTGGCCACACAATTGACTAATTGTTGGGTGTTCTTTGGTATTTAACTTGATAATCTAAAAGAATGTGATTGATGGAAGGAGCCTGGCTCAGCTACTCCAAGTGGTGATGTTTTTTTCATTTATCATTAGCCCAATGTTTGGCACATTAAAAATATGTACCATTGTCAGGTGTAATGCGTCTGGTATCCGTTTTACTTTTCACGGCTGGCTTATGGACGAGGGCAAATGCCAGACCACTTAGCTAGCTGATTTAATCTTGAATGGAATAGATAGAGCCAACTGTATATATCACATCCAACTATCTTCTCCATATCTAATTAGGTTCTTTGGATCCCTGTTCTTGTCTTTGTCTTACTCTTGTGGCAGGCAAAGAGCTTTCTGAAGAGGTTGAGAGGCTCTGCAACCTGCAAAGAGAGGGACTCTGTTGCCGCACAAATGATGCGTGCAATGAAATCAAACAGTTGAAATCTCCTTCGGGAGGCAATCCAGTCAGTTCAAGAGATTTATCTAGTAACTCAGTCAAGACTCTGCAACAGAATGCTAGAACTGTTGAGGCTCTCACAGAAGATAACAGAGACGTTTCATATTCCAGTGTTCAAGTTCGGTATGAAGTGGTAAGAGAAGCAGAAAGACTTCCATATGAAGTTTGTGGCTTATAACTGCTGTTTGTTTATAGTCGAAGCTTAATATTTCTACTTTCTACTTTATCCCTTGGAGTGTAATTTTTCAGCCAGAATGTTGTAGAAGAGACAGTGGCAATTCAGGTAAGCATCTGTGAAATAGATGCTATTCTAGTTGGGCACTGCAGCCTATGTTTCACCATAATTGTTTTGATTTTATTTCCAGACGGGGAACAAGTTGAACCTGCCAGTTGCCTCTTTCAAGCTCTTGTGGAGTGCCTAGTAGGCATGAAGTTCTCAGCAGTTAATCAGAAAGAAGGATTGTGTGTTTCAGCGCTTCATCAATCTAGTGGTAATTCTCCACCCCCAAATGACACCATTCATTCAGTTTTGGTACACACACTTTTCTTTTTAGTTAGGATATGTCTACCACAATAGGGGGACTGTCCCTATCGTGGCTGGGTTTTATTCTCTTACCTTAGTTTATTTCGTTTCCTAGTTAGGATAGATCTTTACTTCTAATTAGGCTTGACTTTCTTATTTTATTTTTCCTGTTGACCAAGGAAGTAGTTTCCTTATTGGATTGTACTCTTTGCTTGCTAATATAATAGCGGTAGAGGGGGACTATAAGGGCAACGATTATGCATCTCTCTTGCAGTCTCATCTCCTTCCTTCTTCCTCATTCTTCTCTTCTCTCTCTCTCCCCCTACTTGCAAGTATTGGCTACAAATGCTAGGTTTGTCACGTGGTATCAGAGCTGTAACCAGTACCTGATTCTCCCCCCTGATAGCCATTTTGAGTGTCGTTTTGGGTTGAAGAAGGAAACTTAGTCCATAGAAGAAGAAGAAGAACTAGGGTTTCGTATAGGTTTCAGTGAAGAATTATTTTATGTGAAAATCATACCTACGCATAAAGATGTTCTGCTGTTTTAATCCCTCCTAACTGCTACTGTTGAATCAGACTCCTACTACTAATTTCTCTGGTTATGACGTCAATAACAGCCGGAATATTTTTTTTTTACTAATCAATATCTCTGCTACTAGTTGGGAAGAAGATGGTTTATATATATATATATATATATATGATGCAATATCTATTTGCTGAAGACTGAATTGATTACTGATGTTCAATTGTTTGCTGATGTGAATCGAACTCTGCTTTGCTGTGGAATTGAGTGTGTGATTTGCTGCTATTATACTCTGGTTTCCGCATGAAGTTAAAGCATAGTACAAGATCGCCGCGAGATCTCAAAGAGTTCTTGGTTTTGAGAGATCTCGAGATGAAACAACATAAGAGATCTCGATATCGAAATCTCAGTTATCTCGACTAGTTTTGACCCAGTATCAGTTATCTTGACTAGTTTTGGCTTGTTTGTGAAAAAAATCACCCCCATTTCCTATTTGCTCTCTTTTTTGGCCAAATCTTACCCAAAGAAGTTTGGAAAAAGAGGATTTGTTGCTCAACAACGACAAAAAATTACCTAGCTTTTGTGATTCAATCAGAGAAAAACTTAATTCGCCATCAGAAACAAAATAGTGGTTATGATCGGCCCGCCACTTGTTTCAGTAGTAGGAGTCTAGGAGACTAGGATGGGCATATAAGGTGAGTCATCCATTTGTATTGTACTATTGTTTACTCTAATATATGTGACCTGGTAAATCTAGTATATGTGATTCAACAATATATGATGTCTATTTTATTAAATGGTTTATAATTTGATATCTTTTAATTCCTTATGCTTATTTAATTTGTTTTACTTGAATTATATGTGTTCTAGTAGTATTAAAGATTGTGTAGAATAGCCCAGGGTAGAGATTGTATACGACGTACACTACCAACTGAGGATCCGAAGTCAACGTACCCATTTTGGGGTTTTTTATTTTTTATATCTAATGTTTCCATTGCGTTTAGAAGGCCTAAAATAGTCTAGATGACAAGTTTCAGGGCCTAACTTGGCCATATGGGCACCGAAACCCAACCACAAAACTTGCTGGAAAAAATGCAATGCTTCAGCTAGATCTCGAGATATCTCGGTTTTAGGTCTGAACAAAACCATGCCCGAAACTGAGACCTCAAACCTTGAGTTAAAGGTGCAGGTTCTCTTTGCTGCTGTACTGCCCCCTTCTTTGTTGTATCAATTGCTACAGATGGGGTTACCCATTTTCTCACCAGTCGATTAAGTATTAGGACTTCATGCCGGTTGCATCTCTGGAGTTAGTAAATTTTTTTTTTCCACCTCTCTTCATGTCCCTCCATAGGTAACCAAGGTTGAAGACACCTTAACACCTAGTGCAGAGAGAGAGAGAGGCCCTTGAAGATGCTCTGGTGTGTTTGGATTTACAGAAAGCATCGAAAAGGATATTTAGAGAAAATTTCTTTCTCTAGAACTTTGAAATGTTTGAACCTCTTCTCATAAACCAGATTATTGTGAGGAAAGGGAGGGGAATCTTCTAAATGTTGGTCTTCTCCCTTCAAAGAATCAACTCAATTCAACTCATTGTACCTTATCCTAACTATTTGTGATTGGCTACCCATATCTGGTTCCACCATTCATTCAATTTGAGGCCATTTCTGGTGCTAACTCATAAGTATCTTCTAAATAATGAATACATATCAAATGAAGTCACATTTGGTGGAATTTTGCAGAGCTGTATTGTGGGATTCAGGATCAAGGCTTGGTGGAGGCAGATAGAAAAAAGTAGAGCATTGTGGGATTCTTCTCCGGCCTCCCTTATTCACTGCCCTTTCATCTTTTTCACCTTGATTCAGGGTTTCCCATTATTGACCCATTAAGGGGAAAGACAGGAAAAGAGAAGAAATGGGAATATGGGATTCTCCTTGTTTCCTTCCTGTCACGTCTGATTGAACTTGCATTATGAAGTCACACGCATTCTTTATGATCACATAGATGGTGAAGTACTTGAGCTGGGAACTTTTCCTTTGACTAGCTTTGTCCTCGTACTTTTAATTTTCGTAAGATGTTGCTGGCTTCCTACTGGTACACTTTCAGGTTAGCACTTCCGATGGTTGAATTAATGAGAACGTATTTTCATTTTCCACCACATCTCTTCTTTTTCACACCCATCCTTTCCAGGTCCCTTTAGTCCAGGGCAAGCTCCAAATTTCATTGCTTCTCGTTTGAAGGTTCTGAAGTTAAAACTGAAATTGCCTACTATGTTGTATTAACTCATTGACCACACTAATGCTATTAGGACATAGGATGTTTTAGGATCCTCACAGTTTAAACTCCCTTCTAGGATAGATATTCAATATTTTTAAGGACATATTTAGCAGAGCTTCTCATTCCCAAATTATGTTCAAGAAGCAGTGAGTGACCTTCCCCATCCCAAACCAAATAATCCTACTGGATGTACAGTTTTAGCTGGAGAAGCTGGATTCTCTACGCAGAATCTCGACCCAAGATGCACCAAGTACATTTAACTTCTTTGGGGATTAAGAGTTCAACAGGATGGGTGAATTTCTATTCTTCATTGAACTATAGGAATTAAGGTGGCAGTTTTAAAATTATGTTTTCATTGAAGATATATGGTTTTAAGACATACTTCATTTAACTCCAGGAATTTAGATGTTGGTTTTAAATTCTGTTGATTTAATAATATGTGGTTTTAAGTTGTATCCAAATGCAAATGTCTTGCTTCATATTAGCCAAATCCATGCCACTCTTGTGAAGTTTGAAAATGCCCTTGTGCATGTTCATTTGCAAGCATGTATGGTTTGCCAACTTTATTCTTACCTGAGCATCCCAAGGAATATTTCTCAGCATATACATAACTTCATTTGTTATTGTTGTGTGTGATTGTAGGCTATTCATTCAGTTTAACATGGATAAACAAACCAGCTGGAGAGGAAACACAACTGTTGTATCGTGTGTTGTCATTAGGTACTTTTGAGAGGGTTGCTCCAGATTGGATGAGGGAAGTAATGATGTTCAGCATGAACATGTGCCCCATCTTCTTCGAGCGCGTAGCTAAAGTTCTCCGGCTGCACCACTGATGCTTATTTTCCAGCACAATCTTGTTGGCTGTTTGCAACCATTGTAACATAATTTTCTTCTCATTTAATAGAGGGTTGTAACAAAAAATTTTTTTGGTAGAATAGAGGGTTGTAACATTGAAGAAAGCTGCGTGCTATACATCTAGTAATATCTAATTCTTCTCTTATGCTTAAGAGATCAGACATTTTGAACCTTTTTCTCCTGGCTTGTGACCTTTCTTTTTCAGGTGACTAGATCTTAATCTAGTATTCTAGTTCACCAAAAATAATAATCAAAAGAGTTCTATATTCTGTTTAGTCTGACCCAACTATGAGCTGAGATTTCTCAACCTTAGCAGAGCACAGCCCACGGGATGAACATGCCAGCCCAAGCCTTGGGGAAAAAAGGTGACTGGGAAAAGCTTGGAACTGGGACAAGTAAAAGCTTGGGACTGGGTCAAGTCTCTCACCAAAATTTCCCCCTTCCTAGGCCGCATTTCCTTGAGTTGAGACACCACCCTGGCTGCCTTTGAGCCGCCTATGGCCCTTGATAGGAAATGTCAAAAAAATAAAAAAAAATACAAACAAACGAACAAACTAGAGAAGGGATGGAGTATATCTCTTTGTGCATTTGTGTATAGCCAGCTAGGATTTTAAGTCGCTAACTAGCCCTAAGCCAATGTTTGGACAGCAAGAAAAGAAAATGAAAAAATATAATAAGACAAAAACCAATGAGTTATTTTATGTGTCTTTCTTCAATTTCAAAATTTTTTTATTTTTTATTTAGGAGAAAGATGTGAAAAGACTTGCATTTCTTTCTCTCTTTTGGTAATTTACAACGTCACCTTAGAGAATATTAGTATTATAGAAATACCCCTCTCTTTCATTAAATTAGATTCAAACCCCTTATCGTTAGTCTCTATTAAGGAATATACCTCAAATGTTGACATCAGTTGGTTTATTTTTTTATTAAATACTAAAATACCCTCATAAAATATAATGTACCTAATATACCCTTCCATTAACCCCAAACCCATCACATAGGATAAATACCCTCCATAATCCATCCTGTTGCACCGTCAACTAATCAAGGCGAACTGTGTCGCGCACTTGCTGGATCTTTATTAACCTCACCAAACTCACTGGAACTAAGTACTGAAAGAGCCTGGGTGAAGGATTGCAAGATCTTTGAAACCAGCTCCTCTGCTGTGATCGATCTATGATCTTCGGCTCAAAGGATACTCTGAAGTTGGGAAGCCAATTCGCGACCCCCACTGAGTTCTTTGACCGCCCTTTTCCGACCAATAGATAAATTTTCCGTCCCCAAAGACTCCATTGGGGCTCTGATCTCTCTCTCAAGCAAATGGATTCGTAGGTCATCGAGATTTGTTCACTGTCCAAATGATTCATCCACCAATCTCGATGGCCGTGGACAATTTCCTGCACGGGATTGCCATTACAAACGGCAGAATCCATTAATTCTGCAGTGGTTGGGAGGACGGACATGGTTGCTGGGGATAAGGGGCTTTGATAAATCAATTGCAAAAGAATTATTTGAACAATGGTGGTGGGTTGGAGCGATCAGCGCTACTAAGGCAATTTCATTTTCTTTCATTAATTTGGGTTTTCTTCTTCTTCTTCAAGATTGTTGTTATTGTTTCCCATTAATTTATTCTCAAGCAACCTATTCGATGAATCTGGCTTTGATGATTATCTATAATAGTAATACACTAAAGAATTGCTTTGCTTTATTGAAATCTATAAGTTCTGAAAATCGTCGTATTGAATTCCAAATTATTTATTAAAACAGAGGAGGACGATGAAGGTCGTCCAAAGGGACTTTACGAGAGCGTGGGATTGGTCATCGGCATCATCGGCAACAGCCAGCTGGCCGAGATTCTTTCCCTCCCCCACACCCCTGGCGGTCCCTGGAAGGCCTACGGCATAGCCTGTCACCCCACCCCTCCTGGAATGCTGACCACCCTATCGACTACATCTAATGCGATGTCTCCCATGCCGACGAAACCATCGTCAAGCTTTCCCATCTCACCGACGTTACCTACATCTTCTACATCTCTTGGGTTGATTGGGGCATCAAATCAGCCAAATGCAAGATCAATGGCGCTATGTTTCGTAACGTTCTCCGAGCAATGATCCCCATGGATTTTGGGTTTCTTTCAAAGAGATAAAATGGATGAAACGGTCGGCTTGGAGTGAGCAGCTGAAGTCAAGGAAAGAGGATAGAAAGAGAGGCGTTTTATTGTGGATGGGTTTGCAGCGGCACCGACGGTTGCACACGAAGAAGTACCACCAGCACCACGCAGGGATGGAGGAGGCTTTGAAATCCACGGGTGAAGATGAGTGAAGGTGAGGGGTATTGTCGGGTTAGGGCAAAATATAATTAGGTAATGTTTTCCATAAAAGGGTAAAATCACCATTTTAAATTCTTATTTAACAGAGACGGATGGTAAATGATTTGAGTTTAATTTGATGTAAGAGAGGGATGTTCCTATAATACTAACACTCTTTAGTGGTGGCGTGATAAATTATCATTTTTTTTTTTTTTTTCTTCTGCGTCTGTTTTTTCTTATCTCCCAACATAGCCTTAGCAGAAAAAACAAAAAATAGGAAAAAAAAAAAAAAGTGAACTAGCCGTTGGTATGAAAACGATCTGTGCCGTCCAGTCCAGGTTAAACGGTTCCAAACTGATTTCAAATTTTGTATGGGCTCCCACTCTCCTGTTTTAAAGCGAAACCCTATACTGTTCTCATCTCACTCGCTCTCTTCATCCTCCGTCCAACTCCAGGAAGGAGGAGTTCCATCTGTGCTTCTTCTTCTTTCTCTTGAATCTCTGAATTCTAAATCTCTCTGTTCGATCTCTGCTTTCCATCTAGGTTTTTTCTCTTCTCCCTCTCACTCTCTAAAGTTCAAAAATGGCTACCGTGAACAGGCACTCGGAGACTCAGGGTTACCAAGGCAACACACCTGTGACCGCTCCTACCATGCCGACCTCAAAGAAGCCTGCCCCTACGGATAAGAACGTCGACACCCAATCTGTTCTGAAAAGGTATTATATTATCTTTGGTTTACTGCGATTTGCTCTTTCGAGTTACTTATCTTGCCCAACTCTCTCTCTCTCTCTCCCGCCCCTTCCCTGTGTGTGTTGATCTTGAAAAGAGCTTTTTACTCCCTGCCGTTTTGAGTTTGTCTATGACGTTCTTCGCTGGACCTTTTCCCACGGGTAAAAGCCTGTCTTTTGAATTGATCTGCTCTGAGGCTTTTCTTTAGAGTTCTCAATCTCTGTTTGAATTATTAAAATCCTATCGAATTACTGTCTTGGATTGGAAGGGAGGTTTCTCTGTTAACTGAATGTTGCTCTACCAATTTATTTTAGCTGCATTTATTTTTCAATTTTTTCTTTTTCCATCTGATGTTTATTTGTATTTTCTCTTGTTTCTGATTCATATGAGCAGGCTACAGTCAGAACTGATGGCCCTAATGGTAAGTAACTATCTGATTGCTTGTTTTTTCCTGCATTTAAGAAAGTAATTGTAATTTAAGAAACTATCTGATTGCTTGTTTTAAATGTTCAGATGAGTGGAGATCCTGGTATATCTGCTTTTCCTGAGGATGACAACATATTCTGCTGGAAGGGTACAATCTGTGGAAGCAAAGATACTGTTTTTGAAGGGACAGAATACAAGCTCTCACTCTCTTTTCCAACTGATTACCCCTTCAAGTCTCCCAAGGTCAAATTTGAAACCAGCTGCTTCCATCCAAATGTAGATGGCTATGGAAATATTTGCTTGGACATCCTTCAGGTAGATCTACCACTCTCTGTTGATTACTCTGCCTTCTCTAGTTCTAATTTTATATTTAGTGGTTATCTAAGAGTTTCAGTTGATTAACTCCCATGATTTAGTTGTGGCCATTCCTTACTAGTGATTCTAATATATTGTTCTGAAATAACAGGATAAATGGTCATCAGCATATGATGTGAGAACCATATTACTCTCCATCCAGAGTCTGCTTGGAGGTAATAACTCATGCATTTTTGTATCTTTCCTTTCTGTGTTTGTTTAATATTGTTTCATGTTTTGAACTCAAGTTACATTTAAAGTGAATATGAATGATAATATATGTTGGGCTTATTTCTTGGGTTCAGAACCGAACATAAGCTCACCTCTCAATATTCAAGCAGCAGAACTATGGAGCAATCAAGAAGGTTTGTATTAAACACTGAGATCATTTAGTATTTAGGTGGGGTTTTGAATTTACTTGTTCTAACTACCACCTTTCTCTTGATCTTTGGACCTTTTTGCAGAGTACAGGAAAATGGTGGAGAAGTTATACAAAGCTGCTACTTAGTTTCAATCTTCAGCAATTTGGTTGCATATACCATTCTTAAAGAGGGTGGGGTGGGGTGGGGTGGGGTGGGGTGGGGTGGGGGGGGGGGAGATGAAGAAGAGGGGATCCCTAAAAGACTTTTACTGTTTTCATTATTCTTTCTTTGTACGTTTACTATGATTCCATATAATAAATGTTTGTAGTCTGATAGTATTTTTGGTATTGGAATTGGATTCTTCCAGTTCTGAGGGGAGATGAAGAAGAGGGGATCCCTAAAAGACTTTTACTGTTTTCATTATTCTTTCTTTGTACTTTTACTATGATTCCATATAATAAATGTTTGTAGTCTGCTAGTATTTTTGGTATTGGAATTGGATTCTTCCAGTTCTGAGGGGAGATGAAGAAGAGGGGATCCCTAAAAGACTTTTACTGTTTTCATTATTCTTTCTTTGTACTTTTACTATGATTCCATATAATAAATGTTTGTAGTCTGATAGTATTTTTGGTATTGGAATTGGATTCTTCCAGTTCTGAGGGGAGATGAAGAAGAGGGGATCCCTAAAAGACTTTTACTGTTTTCATTATTCTTTCTTTGTACTTTTACTATGATTCCATATAATAAATGTTTGTAGTTATGAAGAAGAGGGGATCCCTAAAAGACTTCTACTGTTTTCATTATTCTTTCTTTGTACTTCTACTATGATTCCATATAATAAATGTTTGTAGTCTGATAGTATTTTTGGTATTGGAATTGGATTCTTCCAGTTCTGATGTTTGTAGTTTTGAAGAAGAGGGGATCCCCAAAGACTTTTACTGTTTTCATTATTCTTTCTTTGTACTTTTACTATGATTCCATATAATAAATGTTTGTAGTCTGATAGTATTTTTGGTATTGGAATTGGAATCTTCCAGTTCTGAATTAACGGAATATCTCCCCCCCCCCCTCCCCTCTCCTGTATTGTGGGTTGTTTACTACCAAATCAAAGTATTGAATGGGTAAGAGAAATTCTATTTTAGATGTATCAATGTAAGTTGCTTAGTAATTAATGGCATAAAGGCAAACATTCCTACAGTTATGAAAAGAACAAACTTTGATACAAGCCGTAAACTAGGATATCCTGAGTTTGACTCCCACTAGGCACACCTTGGGGGTGTTTAGTGCTCTTCATTGCTTTTAGTGAAAGTTGAATGGTTCTCATTCAACCCCAGTATGACTCGGTCCATGCGGTTGTGGGGTTAGTATGGGCCCATGGGACTAATCAGGCCGAAGGCCTATATACCCGTTGTTAGCAAAAAAAAAAAAAGAACAGTACCTCAAAGAAACAGAATATTTGTGAGTTCATAACAGTTTGGGTTTTGCTAGTTATAACCCCTAACAGAATCAAATTTGATCTGAGCACCAACCTACCTACAACAGCACAAGATCCCACCTGTGTGCCCTAGATTGCAACTGAGCACAAAAGCAAAACAGAAGCACCCCAGTAGGCCAGAAATAATCCCACTTCACAGTCCAATTGTTATTTTTGACTGTTATTCTTGTTCTTCTATTGCTCCTGCTTATCCTATGGAAATGTGAATCTTCCTTAATTCCCTAAATCAATTTCCTCAACCGTTTTTGTAGATGAGGAAGCATTTCTTGGTTATATATCCCCCCTCGACCAGCATGAGAGTATATTTGAAGGAATATACAATAATGTGTATGGTGTATAACACTATAACTCCCCTCCAATAATCCAACTCTTCTATGCCATATTTAGGATACTTATTTTTCAACCAAAAAATATTTGAGTATTATTTATGGTCTAAAATCTATATAATGAGTCTAAGAATGCATTTTCAAAGCCTCACCACCAACCTTGTTTTTCTGATGATAAGAGCTTCTTCATTCACCCTCATTGTGGCTGTAAAGTGGAGAGAGAGTGTGTTCTTGAATACATATGTGTCACCAAGCTAGCTTCATCGTTTACAGGACACTTGGCAACCCATATCCATGCAATACATTACAATAAGAAGATAGCTGTCATCAGTAAACTAATAGAGATGAGAGAACCGCCATTTTAAAGAAATGGGCGAGCTCCATGAATTCCTCTACTCAAACAAACGCACAGACAATAGAACATAACTGAAAGTGTTAAGTTTGTTTCGAATTCTTGATCCGTTTTGATGATTGACCCGCTTTGACATATTTTGATGGCGACTTGAATGGAAAGTTTTCTGAGATCTGTGATGGAAGTAGAGGGGTTGGAGCCCATCACTGATCTCGTATGGGGGTGCGAGGACTACAAAAAAATGGTTCGATCGGATCGACTGTGACATGATGGGTTGACCCGCAACTTGGAGTGTATAATGTACTATTGCTTGTTGAGAAAGTCATAATATTTTGAGGGTTTTTTGAACTAAGGTTTCAAGGCGAGTTAATCTCTCTTATGTATAGTGAAATATCTTCTTCTTCACCCGAGGACGTAGCACACTACCTTGGTATGTGAACCTCGTTAAATCTCTGTATCGTGCGGATCTATTGTCTCTTTATTTTTTGTATTTCTTGGTGTTTGATCTAATAGAAAGAATATCTGAATCTTGCAAATTCCCCACTTATAGTAGTTCTAACCATCTTTCTCCACCTCCGTGGGAAGTCCTCGTCCTTGTCTCTCACTACCTAGACCCCAAAACACTAGCCATAGCCTCCTGCGTCTGCAAGTCATGGTCTATTTCCATGTCTTTAGACGATCTCTGGAAACCCATTCGCTTCACCCACTACCCATCTTAATCCTCTCTTTACCTAACCGATCAACCAACTGTCTCTTATTGCCGTCTATACGCTCTAGCCCATCAATCAACCAAGCGTCGCCATCCTTGCCCACCTCGCATATCCCATCGACGACCTCGTCTTCGCCATCGAAATCTTTGATATTGGAAGTTGTCGCACTCTAGTTCTAACCAACGACGGCAGAGACCTCGATACTCATCGGCGCGGCGTGTTTCGATTCGAAGTTGACGTCCAAAGCAGTGATGTAGGAGCACGAGAGTTGTCAACAGAGATGATGGTGGTGACATGGCCTGTAGTACTTAAGGGATGGAAAGGAATCTTCTCCATGATGGTATGTAAAGTGAAAGGTATGCTTGTTCCCGGCGGCGAGAAGTGGTTCACGGAGGAGCTTCCGGCACCGGGGTGCTGTGTGTACGCCGGAGCAAGTGGCTTAGTTTCAGAGTTAGGTTTAGGGTTCAGTGATGGGAGTAAGATGAGGAGAGTGGAGAAGGTGAGTATCGGTATCATGAATATAGGGAGTTGCAGATATTTGAGTGTTGACGATGGTCTAAGGTACCTGCAACAGTCATATAGAGAAACCTAAAGCCTTGGCTCCTGTTGACTCTTGAGTATGTGCTTGTCCCCATGTGGGTTTGAATGTAATTGAAATGCTTTATTGGAATCGGAATTGATCGTTTATAATCGAACCGAGTCACACTATAAAAACCAATTATACTGGTTCCATTTGTTTCGAACAACAATATCAACTATTAACCGACACCAATGGTGTTATAGTGTTGACATGTTTTGATGAGTAGTCCAAAGCATCGGTATGTACCTTGAACAGCTTAGCATGATCAACAAGGCCAGCCCTAGATCAGCTATCATCGTTCCCTTTAAATCTTCAAAGGCCTCTAGACATTTTCTTATGCAATGCCATGGTTGGTTCTTCTTAAGGAGATTAGTCAAAGGTGCAGTACGATCCGAAAAACCTTGAATGAACCTACGAGTACCAAAAATAAGAAAAAATGTGTTTTGATGGGTTACCATATTTATCATTCTTTTGTTGGCATACAAGTTACCTTAGATTTTTTATCTATAACAATTACAAATTTCATGTCTTCTCTTGCAAGTCTTCTAACTTCAACTTTCAACTTTCAGTTTAACTCTTTTGAGTTCTATGGAGGTAAATTTTCTAGTGTTTCTTCCTCTCCCATCTCCATAGTTTTTACTTGATTCTCTCTCTCTCTCATCTCTATATGTGAACCAAGTGTAATACATTATAGATTTCCGATTAATCAGCCTCTGCAATGTGTCTTACAAAATAATTGTCAAAATTTTTGCATCTAGACTCATGGGACTTCTGCACAAATTCATTTCTCCCTTTCAATTTGCACTTTGTCTCTGAGAGAGATTTCCAACAACATTATCATTACTCATGAGATCTTTCATTATCTTAAACACACTAAAGGTAAGATTGGTTTTGTTGTAATCAAACGTGGTATGGTCAAAGCTTATGATTAGTTAGAATGAGGCTTCTTGACAGGCATTTTTTACTTTCTAGGTTTTGGAGACAAATGGGGAGACCTAATTAACTATCTAATTAGTTCTTCCTCATTCTCTATTATGCTCAAAGGTTCTACTTATGACTTTTTTTGAACCGTTTAGAGGTATTAGACAAGGATACTCTTTAAACCTATTCCTATTCATCATGGTCATGGAAGGTCTCTCCAAATTACTGTGCACTTACAGAAATCTCAATCTTTTTAGAAGAATTAAGGTTGCTATAAATGCTTCGGAAATATATCATATTTTCTTTGCAGATGATACTTTTTTCTGATTTGTCAGGTTTGACTGTGAATTCTAACAAAAGTGGTATCTCTTTTAGTTCCAATGTCTCCAATTCTTGTAGAGCTACTAACTTCAACATCCTCAAAATAAAAGAAATGGACAAATTGACAACTTATCTGGGAACTAACATTTTTCTTGCCATGTCCAAAACTCTAAGATTCAATCACATTTTACAAAGGGTATTTTAAGAAATCTAACCCTCTTTTTTGCTGGTAGAACAGTACTCTTGCAATCAACCTAGCCTCTATCCCTTCATATCTGATGTCATGCTTTGCTTTCCCAAAGACCATCTGCTAAAAGATGGATTCAATTTACCTATATTTCTGGAATGGGGACAGTACTCAATCGAAAAAATCTCACCTGATTGGCTGACAGAAAATCTGCAGTCGTGAGTCTCAAAGAGGACTAGGATTGAGAGACTCTAAGACCTCTCCTCATTAAACTATGGTGGTGACTTCTCAACAAAGACAATGCTCTTTGGGTTTAGGTCCTCTCTCATAAGTACTTTCATAACAGGTCTACGTTCTATCCTGAAACTATCAAAAAGATATGATCAAACATTTGGAACAACATTGTAAGTATTACTTCAACTCAAAAATGAATCATAAGGAAAATTGGAAATGATCTTTCAACATATTTTTGGTATGACCTCTGAATTCCAAACAAACCATGCTTATTGGCCAACATGAACATCTGTAACCTGTCCAATCCTATGGAAAAGGTAAATGATCTCCTTGGAAATACTTGGAATAATAGCTTGCTTGTCTCTCGTCTCCCTATCTTTGTGGTAAATGATATTACTAATGATATTTGTGGTGCCAACCATCTCACAATGCAACACTTACTTTTAAAATAGCAGCTAGATACTTGAAGATTGGATTCTTTTCCAATTCTACTGGGATCTATAACAGCTCTTCTTACTCTTCTCTATGCTCATACTGGTGGCAATTCTTTTGGAAACTGGATTTACACTCGAAATTTAAAGGGTCTTTTTATTTTTTTTTCCCTAGAGATTAAACTTGGATGAATCCCTACAAAAGATCTGCTGGAAAGATGAATGACATTAGACCCCACGTTCGGATTTTGTCATTCCCATCATGAAACAATCTGACATACGTTTCTCTCTTGTGACTTCACTAAAAGAATCTGAGCTTCCAACCCCTTAGGGCTGCGCACTGAACACCTCTCTGCAACTTCTTTGAATACCTTATTATGTACCACTTTAATTCCACATTATCTCTCGTTCTCATCTAAAGAATTTTTGTTCAAACTTTTTATCATTATTTGCTATTTCATATGGCTCCATATGAACAAGGTCATATTCTCAAATGGAAACCCCAATCCTATGACCATATTGAGGAATGTGGGGTTATGGAATAATATGCTAAAACTCATAACCAATATATTCATAAGTCGGTATCTCTTACCCCCATACCCCATCAAAGCATACCCCCACACCACCAAAGTCATTCTTGTTTTCACAATCTTTTATGATAAATAAATCTAACTTATTCCGTTGGACTAATTGCATCCTCCATATGAGCAGATGTATCTTGTTAATGGCACATTATGTGATGATAGAAGACCGCATTGAAGCAAGCACCAGGGCCTATTACTTGGATTGAAGCAAGCCAAGGAGCTGGGATGGAGGGTAGAAGAAGTTTGGAGCGATGTAGAAGATTCAGAAACCTTTTAGAATCCTAGTACTCCCTTGTGGCTTTTGAGCATGCTTCCTTTTTTTCTATCCGTACACTTTGAACCCCAATTGATTTTGTTGAAGCTCAAGCCTAATAACGAAGTAGTACTTTTTGTCAAACAATTAGCTTGGATCTCGATAACCACACAATCCTATCTCACATGTACTAACTTAAACACGGATATTTTATCTAGGGTGATTTTCATCAACCTCCATGGAGTTTGCCTATATTACATCCTCCCCCCTAAAAATTCATTTATTACATTTTAACCCAAAAAATAAACATCGTTAGACTAGTGTTGGATGCGGAAGCTGAAGCTGTTGCTGTTGCAGAGGTAACTAGAAGTGACGACGCCATTACTTAGGGATGGAAAGAAACTAAATGAGAGAGAGAGAGATTTCTGAGTCGGAGGGTTAGTTTTGATCGTTTGGTAAGATACTCGTGAGAGCGGTGGAGAGCTCAGCATCGTCGCAAATTTTAGGTAGGTATTGATGAAAGAAGAAAAAGAAGAAGATGAAGAAGAAAAGGAGGAGGAGGAAGAGTGGTAATTATGTCTTTTTGTATTCTAAAACTAATACTAGTTTAACTGTGTTTATTTTTTGGGTTTAAATGTAATAAATGATTTTTTAGGGGGAGGATATAATATAGGCAAACGCCATGGGAGTTTGATGTAAATCACTGTTTTATCTATAATATGATCTTTTTATTTTCTCACGAAAAAAAAAAAATTTACAAATTGAATTTACAAACCGTTTTTTCAAAATTGATACTATAAACTGCATGTAAACCGATTGTGGGCCAAATAACAAAAATCAATAAAATCAAAATTAGATAAAAACGATTCTGATTTCAGCTTCTTCCTAACCATCGTGGTTTTAGTTTCACCTTATCAAAATGTAGACTAAATTGGAATCGGACCTAGTAACCAAAATCGCACAGTTTGACACCTTTATATGTAATGGCTAATAGTAGGGGTATTAATCCCAAGCCCGTATCGATTCGATCGATTGGGCCTGAACGTTTAAAGATTGTCCCAGCATGTACTAATTATTACACGTGTTGGGCCTGAGCCCAACCCTCTTCTAAACAAGGTAAAAGGCGTAAGCCTGACGGGTTTCCAATCAGCCCAGCCCAGCCCATTTACAAGCCCGACTCAACACGACATGTTTAGTTCGACTGTTTATATGTGTATTTGATTTTTTTTTTTATAGAATAAAGTATATATTGATATTTGTGTAGAATATTGAATGTAATTAAATATAATATATATATTTTTTAAATTATTGATGATTTAATAAAAATAATTAATGTATCCTAAATCTAAGATAATTAAAGAACATTTAAGGCTTTATTGGAACATTAACACATATAAGACCTGATTATAGCCCTAGTAAGAGAAGTCCAAAACTCAACATGAGACCGACTCATTCCTTAAATAGATAAGTCATGACCCAAGGATATAGACCAGTCAGAATCAGCTAGACCCGACTAAGATTGGCCCAGCTGGATCGATTGACAACCCTAGCCAATAGGCCCTTAAGCTTGAAAAAAAAAAGAAGAAAAATTATCTTGTACCACCCCTAACTAAACCTTATGTTTTATATAACCCTAATTTTCTAAGAATATCTAGTACGTCCCCTTAATTGTAAACAAAATTACACTTAAATCTATTCTGTTAGAGAAAATGCGTTAAATCATGACATGGGATGGTTGCTATTTTTTTAATGGCAAATTTACCCTTGAGGAAGGGTAAACTCACCATGTAAAAGCCCCCCAAACATTGAGTTGCAGGTTTAGGGCTTCTCCTCCCACCCCCCACCCCCCACCCCCCACCCCCCACAACAGCTCTGACTATACTTTCTCTGGCAGAAGAGATCTCTTGTCTGTCCCAAAGAGTGAGAAAGGTAGAGATAGTATTCAAGGATGGGATTAAAGATGTTGGTATGTGCGTAAAGGGTCAGGGAACATGAGTGTGGAGAAGTCTCAGGTCTCGCAACCCTGTAACAAGAAGAGATCATGAAGTCCGTTAGGGGCTGGAACAGAGAATTTTGAGAGAGAGAGAGAGAGAGAGAGAGAGAGAGAGAGAGAGAGAGAGAGAGAGAGAGAGAGAGAGAGAGAGATGGATCATAAGGAAAATTGGAAATGATCTTTCAACATATTTTTGGTATGACCCCTGAATTCCAAACAAACCATGCTTATTGGCCAACATGAACATCTGTAACCTGTCCAATCCTATGGAGAAGGTAAGTGATGCTCTCCTT
This sequence comes from Macadamia integrifolia, assembly GCF_013358625.1. Classification (NCBI taxonomy): domain Eukaryota; kingdom Viridiplantae; phylum Streptophyta; class Magnoliopsida; order Proteales; family Proteaceae; genus Macadamia; species Macadamia integrifolia. The sequence continues at coordinate 15,914,522 of NC_056565.1, forward strand.
GGAAATACTTGGAATAATAGCTTGCTTGTCTCTCGTCTCCTTATCTCTGTGGTAAATGATATTACTACTGATATTTGGTGGTGCCAACCATCTCACAATGGAACACTTACTTTTAAAATAGCAGCTAGATACTTGAAGATTGGATTCTTTTCCAATTCTACTGGGATCTATAACAGCTCTTCTTACTCTTCTCTATGCTCATACTGGTGGCAATTCTTTTGGAAACTGGATTT